>NC_071657.1:30416674-30719704 GCF_014839835.1 Dryobates pubescens
AAACAACTGGAGGCTGTTTCAAGATCATCAGATCTTGTCCTTGTGGGTGACTTCAACCTGCCAGATATCTGCTGGGAACTTAATTCAGCAGACAGGAGGCAGTCAGGAACTGGTGGATCCCATGTGCCGAACGATGAGCCAGCAGGGAAGGTGACCGGCCTGGATGAGCAAGCAGCTCCTGGAGGATTTAAGGGAAAAAAAGAGATTGTATCACCTTTGGAAGGAGGGGAAGGCTTCTCGAGGTATGATCAAGGAAGTGGTTAGATTATGTAGGAATAAAATTAGAGAGGCAAAGGCCCAGTTGGAACTGAAACTGGCCACCTCTGTGAAAGACAATAAAAAGCAATTTTACAAATATATCAACACTAAAAAGAAGGGCAAGAAGAACCTCCACTCCTTACTGGACCTGGAGGGGAACACAGTGACCGAAGATGAGGAAAAGGCTGAGGTCCTGAACGCCTTCTTTGCCTCGATGTTTAACAACAAGGTAGGAGTCCAGGATGAGTGGCCTCCTGAGCTGGGTAATAGGGTCGGGGAGCAGTGTAATGCCCCAGAAATCCATGAGGAATTAGTTCAGGACCTGCTAAGCCACTTGGACACCCACAAGTCCATGGGACCGGATGGGATCCATCCTAGGGTGCTAAGAGAGCTGGCAGATGAGCTGGCCAAGCTGCTCTCCATCATTTTCCTCCAGTCCTGGCTCACTGCAGAGGTCTCAGATGACTGGAAACTGGCCAATGTGGTGCCCATCCACAAGAAGGGACGGATGGAGGAACCCGGAAACTCCAGGCCAGTCAGCCTGACCTCAGTGCCAGGGAAAGTGATGGAACAGATTATCCTGGCGGCAATAACTGCGCACCTGAAGGATGGCCAAGGGCTCAGGTCCAGCCAACAAGGATTTAGGAAGGGCAGGTCCTGCCTCACCAACCTGATCTCCTTCTATGATCAGGTGACCCATCTGGTGGACGTGGGGAGGCCTGTGGATGTAGTCTACCTGGACTTCAGCAAGGCCTTTGACACCATCCCCCACAGTAAACTGCTGGCTAAGTTGTCAGCTCTTGGCTTGGACCGCAGCACTCTGTGCTGGGTTAGGAACTGGCTGGAGGGCCGAGCCCAAAGAGTGGTGGTGAATGGTGCCACATCCAGCTGGCGGCCAGTCACCAGTGGAGTCCCCCAGGGATTAGTGCTGGGCCCCATCCTCTTTAACACCTTCATTGATGATATGGATGAGGGGGTTGAGTCAGTCATCAGCAAGTTTGCAGATGACACCAAGTTGGGAACAGATGTTAGTCAGTTAGAGGGTTGAAAGGCTCTGCAGAGGGACCTTGACCAACTGGACAGATGGGCAGAGTCCAATGGGATGGCATTTAACAAGTCCAAGTGCCGGGTGCTACACTTTGGCCACGGCAACCCCATGCAGAGCTACAGGCTGGGGTCAGAGTGGCTGGAGAGCTGCCAAACAGAGAGGGACCTGGGGGTGCTGATTGACACCCGCCTAAACATGAGCCAGCAGTGTGCCCAGGTGGCCAAGAGGGCCAATGGCATCCTGGCCTGTATTAGGAATAGTGTGGCCAGCAGGAGCAGGGAGGTCATTGTGCCCCTGTACTCTGCATTTGTTAGGCCACACCTTGAGTACTGTGTCCAGTTCTAGGCCCCTCAGTTTAAGAAGGACATTGAGACACTTGAACGTGTCCAGAGAAGGGCAACAAGGCTGGTGAGAGGCCTTGAGCACAGCCCTGTGAAGAGAGGCTGAGGGAGCTGGGGTTGTTTAGCCTGGAGAAGAGGAGGCTCAGGGGTGACCTCATTGCCCTCTACAACTACCTGAAAGGTGGTTGTAGACAGGAAGGGGTTGGTCTCTTCTCCCAGGCAACCAGCACCAGAACAAGGGGACACAATCTCAAGCTGTGCCAGGGGAGGTTTAGACTCAAGGTGAGGAAAAAGTTCTTCACCGAGCGAGTCTTTCGTCATTGGAATGGGCTCCCCGGGGAGGTGGTGGAGTCGCCGTCCCTGGAGGTGTTCAAGGGGAGATTGGACGTGGCACTTGGTGCCATGGTCTAGTTGTGAGGTCTGTTGGGACAGGTTGGACTTGATGATCCTTGGGGTCTCTTCTAACCTTAGTTATACTGTGATACTCTGATACTGTGAAGACAACCTATCCTGCTATTAAAATTTGAGGCAAAGATTTTGTTAAGCGCCTCTTCCGTTTCCTCATCTTTTGTTACATTATTCCCCACCATGGCCACTAAGGAGTAGAGGTTGTCCTTGCCCCTCCTCTTGCCATTAATGTATTTGTAGAAGGACTTTTTTGTTGTCCATCATACTATAGGTTAGTCTAATCTTTAAATGGGCTTTTGCCTCTCTAATTTTCTCCCTGCATGAACTAGCAACATCCTTAAGCATTCTATGGGTTACCTCACCTTTCTTCCAAAGATGATATACCCTGTTTTTTTCCCTTAATTAACCCACAAGTTCATTGCCCAACCAGGCTGACCGTCCTCCCCGGCGGCTGATCTTCTAGCACATTGGCACAGCCTGTTCCTGCACCTTCAACAACTTTTTCTTGAAGAAGGTCTCTATAAAAAAGGATTAGTCAGACAACAAAACTCATTTCAAAAACAGTCTTGTAAAAAACTGAGCTAAAGAGCATGGCATCGAGTGGATATTCCACATCCCCTACTATGCTCCAGCTGCAGGGAAGATTAAATGCTACAGCAGTTTGCTGAAGACCACTCTCAAAGCCATAGGAGGTGGATCTTCGAAAAACTGGGAGAGACATATAGCACAAGGAACCTGGCTGGTAAATAGTAGAGGTTCAGTGAATTGAGCTGGACCTGCACACTCAGATTTGTTACAAAAAGTAGAATGTGCTAGAGTTCCTGTTGTTAGAGAAAAGAATCTGTTAAGCAAAACTGTTTGGGTGTTTTTTCCTTCAGGATAGACCAAACCTGTCCAAGGTGGTTTCAGCTTATTGCTCTCTACAGATACCTGAAGGGAGGTTGTAGACAGGCAGAGGTTGGTCTCTTCTCCCAGGCAGCCAGCACCAGAACAAGAGGACACAGTCTCAGGTGGCACCAGGGGAAGTTTAGGCTGGATGCTAGGAAGAAGTTCTATACAGAGAGAGTGATTGACCTTTGGAATGGGCAGCCCGGGGAGATGGTGGAGTCGCCATCATTAGAGGTGTTCAGGAGGAGAGTTGATGGGGTGCTTGGTGCCATGGTTTAGTTGATTAGGTGGGTTGGATTGGCTGATGGGTTGGACATGATGATCTTGAAGGTCTCTTCCAACCTGGTCTATTCTATTCTATTCTATTCTATTCTATTCTATTCTATTCTATTCTATTCTATTCTATTCTATTCTATTCCTTGTCACACTTACTGGGTAATGCAAGAATATGGTGAAATTCAGTTTATTTCACAAAGAAATCTAACTTTGTCTGAGAGAGTTTAAATTCAGAGTGTTGTAGAGATACAACATTGTGCCCAAATGAAGAATCCATGAAGAGTCTACGATGCACAAACCTGAAGAGCCCTGAGAGCCCTCAATGACCTGAGAGTCCCTGTTCCTTTTCCTCGCTTCATCTGCGGAGAGACAAACTGTTTTCTGTTTTCGTGTTTTCTGGGTTTTGGACTTCTGAATCATTTACATCTCAGGACAGACAGAATGTACTGTGAACTTTACTTATGAACTGCAGATATTGTTTCAGATTAGGTGAATAGTATCAACAGCCACTGAATTTGTTTAGAGGAGTAGATTGTGGCAGTTTTAGGCTATGTCTTTAAAAGTTAGCTGCAGATTTTGAGCAGAAAAAGTAGAAAAATATAAATAATTCACTATTGGTTGTAAAAAGGAAAAGAAAAGATTATTCTAAATGAATTTCATTGGCCAGAATGTGTGGGATGGATGCTTATGTACCCTAACAATCTTTCACATTTCACTTCATTCTCATTCCTTTCTTTTCTTCTGTGGTTCCATCTGCTTTGGCTGGGGATTTAGCTGCTACTGGCTCACCTTGCAGATAAGAACACTAACATTGCTTCTTTGAACTATCATTCCTCCTAACAGCTCCTCTTTGCTTCTGTTACAAGGGGAAGGAGGGGGCTTGGGGGGAGTGGAGCAGCTCCCCTGCCCTCTGGGATCCCAGAAGGGATATAAAGAGAGTACAGGAGGGTTTCTGTGCTGTTTTCTGATCTCAAATACCTGTATAATATTGTAAATACTTTATATTTTGTACATATTCATTGCATTCCATTGTAGAGTATAGTTATTGCTTGTAAATACAGCTTCTCTTTGCTTCCAACTGGGCTGGTCATGCTTAGTTAATGTGAATGGAAAAATTTAACCCACTACAAGGGAAAGAGAGAAAGGGGAGGAGTTGGGGAGGGAAGTTTAGAACTGTCTCCCGCATCAGTGTAGGAGGGAGAGGGGACTGTCTGTGCCCTTTCTACCCCAACTCAGCCCCTCTTTGGCAGCAGAAGAAATTGTTTCTTTCTGCTTTTGGGACAAAATTGCTGCAAGATCTAGTATTTCTGCTGTGAAGGGTTTCATTGCCATATAAACTAATCGTTATGCAAATATTGCAGAAACAGGAACTGCAAATCCCTCCCCCTTTTTGTACTCTAAATTCCTTTCCAATTTTCCACCACAGTGCCAAATCAAAGCTCCTTCTGTACAATCTTTCCAAATGTAATGCTATATCTTGTTCAGTTGGTCATCTGTTATAACTCATTTAGCTGATTTTAGCATATGTTTTTAAAATCATATAAACAGTTTTGCTGCTTAGAAAACCTTGATCCCATTTTGTTTGTGTGTGTGAGAAAGAGAGAAGAAGAAGAATTTCCCCTGTAATCTGCATGCAATGACCAGCTTTCCCTGGAAAGTTAGGAATGCTGTATGCTAATTTATTCTCACCAGCTGGCCACGTGAATGTCTGGACTCTGTAGCATACAGTCTCTCTGTCAATCCTGAAGGCTCCACTGGGTTTTCATGCATTTTCCCTCTTAAGAAGTGGAAGAAAGGGTGGCACAGGGGTTTGTTTGACCCCTCAGTTCTCCACAGTCTTTTAGAGAAAATACTTCATGACTGCACAGGGGCACCATCTGTCATTATTTCTGAGCATATAGTGCAGTATGTTGATTCCAGAGCCTGCCAGTCTTAACACAGAGAGCTGAAATACAAACTGACACACCAGTTTGCAAGGACGGGAGCACTGCCACAAGCAGGTCAGAATGGCCTTGATCCATGGAACCAGTAGCTCTTTATTGAGAGGTTCATGCATGCTTCACTTCATTTTCCCATAGCCTACTAAACCTTGAGCCCAATGTTTTGTTGTATTCTAACAGACAGTTTTCTCCCCAGCTGCTCTTCCCATCTGCTTCATAGATACAGCATTTTGTTATTTCCAACTCCCATCCTTTTTCACATGGTTCCGAGGTACAATAACTCTTATCACCCTCCGGGCTCCCACACAGATGTAAAGGCCAACTAAATATCCTGTTAACTACTCCCTTTGGTTCCTACAAGAAATTTGGAATAATACAGAGTGCAATACATTAGAGAAGAAAAAATGTCTTTCAGCTTAAACCAAAATGATTTTACTCTTTGTATTTCAGAATGGCAGATTTTAATTCTTTTGTGTGTGTCTGTTCTAGAGTCTGAAGACAGTGCCAGGATTTGAGTATACACATTTTATATTCAGAGCCCAGAAGATCTGTGTAATTGTTTGATCCTTAACTGGGAGTTAAAAGCCCAGATGGGGGAAAGGCTGAGAATCTCTCCCCCACTCCCTGCTCCTCCCTCCAAAAAGAGAGGGAAAAAAAGGGTAAGGAGCAAATCCACTAAACAATAATCTGGAGTCAGCTTGGAAGTAGAGAGGTGAAGAATTTTCTTTAAACAATATATGTATATAACAATAACAGGAAAGGTTCACAAGGGCAAGGAACAAGGGTGGATGGGAGGGAGACAAAAAGAATAATACAAAACCAGTCTTTCTCTGAGGAGATGCAGAGGCATCAGGGAGAAGCATCAGGTCCAGCCATGTGGCTGAGGAGCAGGAGGGCAGCTGCAGTAGCTCTCATCCAGCAGAGGCAGGAGCCAAAAAGAGAGCCAACAGCTATGATGCCCTGCTTTTTATACCCTAGCTGGGCAGGGAGGGGAGAGTGGAACAGACTCAGCTTCCCAGGGGAAAAAGCCCTGCAGGGAAGGTAAAGTACCCACAAGTCCTCCACGCTGCTTTGTTTTTTCTGTTTTCAGAAAAGGGCATTAACCCACCACAATCTGGAAAAACATATTCTACATTCTTTCTCTGGGTAGCATAATGACTACAATTATTTGCTTTCCTTGAAACATTATACTAATTTGATTCAGAATATTACCTGAGACAATTCCTGAGAACAGTACAATTTCATGTTCTCCCTTACTATAGGCTTGAGTATAGTTTTTCATGTCTGTGTATTGGATTTATCAGGAAACAGAAGAGTTATGCAGGGAAAAAAATTAGAGAGGCAAAAGCCCATTTAAAGATTAGACTGACCACTGCTGTGATGGACAACAAAAAAATACTTCAATAAATATATTAAGAGGAGGGGCAAGGACAACCTCCACTCCTTAGTGGACATGACAGGGAATATTGTAACAAAGAAGAGACTGGTTGGGGTGTTTGGTGCCATGGTTTATCTGATTAGATAGTGTTGGATGATAGCCTGGACTCAACGATCTTGGAGGACTCTTCCAACCTGGTTAATTCTATTCTATTCTATCCTATTCTATTCTATTCTATTCTATTCTATTCTATTCTATTCTATTCTATTCTATTCTATTCTATTCTGTCTGGATTTCTGTTTCTCCACAGGATTTATCTCTCGAGACCAAAGATGGTGCTATTTGCAGTACCATGAGGAACTGGATATGTTTCCAACCATCCAGGGCTCACCTTACCATAGTCAGCACATATTGCTTACCAGATCGAGAATGAGGTAAAGTGATATAGTCAATCTGCTGGGCCTCACCATACTTGTACTTGGACCATCAGTCACCATACCACAAGGGCTTTATTCGCTTTGCCTGCTTAATAGCAGCACAAATGTCACAGTCATGGATCACCTGCATGATAGGATTCATGGAAATGTCTATGGATCTGTAACAAACCTACTACTAGGTTGCATCTCTGCCTTGATGTCCTGACAAATCATGAGCCCACTGAGCTAAGAACATCTCACTTCAGTGTTTCCAGTCAAGATCAAAATCAAAGTCTTTGTCTACTTGAGAAACTCTTGCAGCTAGATCTGCCTGATGGTTGTGGTTTTGATCCTCAGGAGCTTAGCTCTTAGGAATGTGAGCATCAATGTGTCTCACCTTCACTGGAATTCTTTTGATTTGGTCAGCAATGTCCTGCCACATATCAGCTGCCTAAATAGGCCAACCATTCTTTTTCCAGTTCTTTAGCCAACCCCACAGAGCATTGGCTACCATCCATAACTTGGTGTAGACATAAAGCTTTGGCCATCTCTCACATTCAGTTACGTTGAGAGCTAGCTGGACAGCTTTTACCTCTGCAAACTGACTGGATTCTCCTTCTCCATCTTTTGCCTCTGCAACTAGGCGTGTTGGACTCCACACTGCAGACTTCCACCTTTCCTTCTTTCCAACAAGATGACAGGAACCGTCTGTGAACTAAACATATTTCTTTTCATCATCAGAAAGGTCATTGTAAGGAGGAGCTTCCTCAGCATGAGTTACTCTCTCATCTGGAGGTTTAGTACAGTTGGTGCCTTCAGGCCAACTTGCGATCACCTCCACCAGACCAGGTCTTTCAAGATTTCGCATTCGAGCTCTCTGTGTTATCAGAGCCATCCACTTGGACCAGGTGGAATCTGTGGCATGATGTGGTGTGGAACCCTTGCCTTTGAACATCCAATTCAAAACTGGCAATCTGGGAGCTAAGAGAAGTTGTGATTCAGTTCCAATCACTTCAGAATCTGCTTTCACTCCTTCATAGGCAGCTAGAATCTCTTTCTCTGTTGGAGTGTAATTAGCCTCTGAACCTCTGTAACCTCGACTCCAGAAACCAAGAGGTCGTCCACGTGTCTCACCTGGAGCTTTTTGCCACAAGCACCAGGTTGGACCATTGTCACTTGCAGGCTTGTACAAATTGTTCTTAATGTCTGGACCATCTCAGACAGGTCCCAGACCCATTGCTTGAACTACCTCTTGCTTTATCTGGTCAAAGGCTGCTTGTTGCTCAGGTCCCCACTGGAAACCTTTTTTCTTTCAAATCACATCATACAGAGGTTTCATAATCTGACTGTATCCAGGAATGTGCAGTCTCCAAAATCCCACTATCCCCAAGAAACATAGAGTTTCTTGCTTGTTCATCAGATTTGCCATATTTGAGACTCTGTTTACCTCATCTACTGGAATGTGGTGGCATGCATCCTGCCACCGTGCTCCCAGAAACTGGATCTCTCTGGTAGGACCTTTCACCTTGTCTCACTTAATGACAAAATCTGCTTTCAGGAGAATGTCAATGATTTTGCTACCTTTCTTGAAGACTTTGTCAGCAGTTTTACCCCAGATGATGATATCTTCAATGAACTGGATGTGTTCTGGAGCACCACCTTCCTCCAGAGCATCGTGGATCACTGCATGACAGATGCTTGAGCTGTGGATCCAGCCCATTGGCAATCTGTTGAAAGTGTACTGGATTCCTCTCCAGGTGAAAGCAAACTGAGGCCTCATTCCTCTGCTATAGGAACAGAGAAGAAGGCATTAGCAATGTCTATGGTAGCATACCATTTGGCCTCTTTGGATTCCAGCTCATACTGGAGTTCCATCATGTCTGGTACTGCTGCACTCATAGGTAGAGATACTTCATTCAGGGCTCGGTAGTCCACTGTCAGACGCCAGTCTCCATTCTGCTTTTGCACAGGCCACACTGGACTGTTGAAAGGTGAATGAGTTTTGCTGACAGCTTTCTGACTCTCCAACTGACAAATCAGATTCTCAATGGGCAACAAAGAGTCACAGTTGGTTCTGTATTGTCTGTGATGCACAGTCTGAGAAGCAACCGGCAACTTAATGTCTTTTATCTTGTGTTGTCCCACAACTGCAGATTCATCAGAAAGCTCAGGCCTAAGAGACAGCTTCAATTTTTGTTCATCAGCTTCTACAGACGCTACTCCAAAGCCTATTTTTAAATTTTAGGGTCTTTGAAATGCCCTTCTCTCAGAAAATCAATTCCCAAAATGCAAGGTCTGGTCACAACTGTATGCTGATTCATCTGTTTACCAGTTAAATTTATATCAACTTGTATCTTAGTTAACTCTTGAGATCCACCAGTGACTCCCAAAATAGTTACAGGCTCTGATCCCTGATAATTTGATGGCATTATGGTGCACTGAGCTCCTGTGTCAACCAAGGCTCTGTACTTCTGAAATTGTGAAGTGCCAGGCCACTGGATGCACACATCCCAATAGATTCCGTAATCTCCATTATTCCTCTCCTCCCCCTGGTTGGAGGCAGGGCACCCCTAATTATGGGGAGTATGTCCGCATGTGCAATTAGCACAGTGTCCAGTGATACAATTGGAATCACTGTTGTAGCTATTAGAGTTGTTCTGGTAAACTGTGGAAGTAACAGCTACCCTTCTGGTATTGCTACCTTGGGTTCTGCCACTTTGCAGCAACCTTAGTCTCCTGAAAAGTTTAGAAGTTGGTTGACCATCCCATCTGTTCATGTTCTTACCAAGCGGATCACACAGTTACCCAAATACTCCCACGTGATTGACTTGGTGGTCTGTTTTGGTTTGACCTGTTATGGAATGACCTCCTTGGAGGACGTCTGTTTGTAGCAGCTTTAACTTGTATCCATCTGGAGGACAAAGAATTGGAATTTTCTCCTTATGTCCATTTTGATACGGAATTTTTAAATTCCTCCTTCAGCTCTTTCATGCAATTCTCATTTTTTTCCAGACAGAGTTGCAATGGCTGCAACCAAAGTGCGACATGTGAGACTATCCTCCAGTTGTCCCATTTGGTCAGTGAAATGGCCAACCGTAGGAGGAGCTCCACCATAATTTCTTGCCACAATTCTGTTTGCCAGAATAGTAGCATAATTAGGAGGAGCAAGTTTGATGGGCTTTTTAGCAAGAACAGTTCCCACAGTGTCGCAGTTTGAGCTGGGTGCCCCCCTGGTGTGTTCACTTCCTGTGTCCAGAAGTCCAGCCCAGAGGGATGGACACAGGAAATTGTGTGTATTTCCTACCATAATTCTTTGCACCACTATAAGATCCAGTGCGGGGTCTAGTACTTTCTCTTTTCTTCCTCCTCTGCCAGCCGGTAACTGGGGGAGATGTCTGCTGGCTTTGGGCCTGGCTAGGCCCAAGGCCACAGGGGGATGGGCAGTCTCAGGCCTGGCCAGCTGAGACTTGCCCAGCAGAGGGAGGGGGAAGAAGGAGCCCTGAGGGTCTCGGGTTTACCCTCAGGTGGGAATGGGATGCCTCTGGGTTTGCTTTGGGATCTTTCTTTGTCACTGCGCTTTGGGTTTTCTGTAACATTCACTGCTTTCTATTTAAACTTTCATCACTTTTGCAATCCGTTTGTCTGAGTGTTTTATTCCTGCCCGTGGTGGGGAGAGGGGGCTGCCTCAACCCAGCACACACAGGAATTTCATCTGGATTCAGAGTACCATGATTGTCATACATCACCTTTCTACCAGCAAACTCTCTCAGACACTTAATTTCCTCATCCACAGTGTTCCAGGGTTTAGGATTCCATGGAAGGTCATCTCTGGATGGGTATCTCATAAGAGCTGCCAGTAAAAGGTGTGTCCACAGAGGAACCTTACCGATACATCTGCCTAGATGTCTGTCTATTCTACTATCCTTTGAGAGAGTTCCTAGCTGAGATACTGATTTGTCTCCTACTATTAGAGCTGGTACACCTGTATCAAAACATCTGCCAAGCCAAGTTAGAATTGGCTCATTCTCTGCTCTGATATAATCCTTCCTCACATGACTTATTTCCTGCTTGGGGGCTGTGGCAGTTTGGTCTGGGTGCCTCTTGCTGCTGCTACATGGGGTGCACCTCTGATGCCCCTGGTGTCCAGCCCAGTGGGTGGACACAGGAAATAACATTTTTCATTCCCATAATGTCCTGCTCCCTATAAATCTATCACCAAGGTCTCTCATGTCCTCTTTCTTCCCTTGCTGCTCCTGTGGGAGATGCTCCTTATCTGGTAATTGAAGGGGAGTTATCCCAAGGCCTCTTGGGCCTGACTAGGCCTAATGCCAGGAGGCGAAGGGGGAAGGGCAATTTCGGATCTGGCCATATGAGATTAGCCTAACAGTGGAGTGGGGGAAGATAGAGCCCTGGAGGTTTTGGGTGTACCCTCAGGTAGGGAGAAGGGGAGTGCTGGGAGGCTTCTGGGTATGCTTTGGGATCTCCTTTGTCACTGTGTGTGTAGTTCTCTGTAAAACACTGCTTTTCAATTTAAACTTTCCATCACTTCTGCAATCCATTTGTGTGAGTTTCATAGTTTTTCTGCCCCAGTGGGAGGCCAGGGAGGATCTGCCTTCCAATCTTCTACAGGGGTGCTAGTGGTCTGAATGTCATCTTCTTCCTCATCTGTGTCATCTTCCTGAAGTTGCTGTCCCCATGCTTCTGTTGCCACTCTCTTAAGGATCTCTTTAAGCTCAGAAGTACCTCTATTAGCTGCTGTCTTACCAGAACCTGTATCCTGTCCTGCATCTCCAGTATCCATTGATGGTCTTCTTTAAGATTCCACGAGGTGAAAGAGGAATTTTAAGTGATGGCTGGGATCCAAAGCTGATTTTTTCAATGTGATTAATCCTGCTATCGGTGATAATTAATGTGCGCTTGTTAGTAGCACTGTACCGGTGTGACCATTTGAGGCTGTGCCTTTAAGAAACAGACAGTACTGGGACACTGGCTGAATGTTTTTGTATGAAAATGAAAACATGATATTCTAAATTAATTTCATTGGTGAAGGGACAAAATGCAACTTTAAATTGTAGGGCAGTTGGAATTTTTTCTCAGTTTGGGTTTCAGTCTGTTCTGCCATGCCAGCCTGAACTGCTTCTCTCCCTGCCTGCTTCTCAGCAAACTAAGCGGAGCTGACCTTGAGATAAGCAAACTAATTCTGCATGGGTTTTTTGAAGCTTAATAACAGCTCTTTTCCTTAATAACTTGCCTTTCTTTCTCTCTAACCCCTTTTTGGGACAAAAAAGGGAGGTGGGGGGGGGAGAGAGGGGGTTACAGGGAGGGAAACCCTCCCTGAGAAGGGAATTTTTGTTGTGTTATTTTTCTTTGCTGTATATTTCTGTACATATATTGTAAATACATGTATATATTGTGTTATATATAATCTGCTTCCTATCTATGCTTGTAAATATAGTCTGCTTTGTCCGACTGAGGGGGAGGGAGAGCTAGGCCCTCTCTCAACCTACCACATTATTGGCACCCAGTGTGGGGTTTGGTGATAAATTAGCTTGATTTATTGCTTGCCTGAGTTGGAGAAACAAACATGAAAGTGTTTTGGCTTTTGGAGCATCTGTTCTTCTCAGTCTTTGGTGTATTGATCTACAAGTATTGCCTGGGTTTGATTATCGATCAAGTAGGTAAATATATAATGCAAAAATTATATTTGTGGTTTAAGTACAAGATTCAGCTCCTATATGATTGGTGCCTGGAATTCTTTTGGCTTAGAAGATACAGAAATGTTACCTCTAGCACTCTCCCAATTGAGATAAGGGAGTTTAAGATTCCAGTCAGTGAAAGGGTAATTTTAAGTGATGTCTGGGATCCAAAGCTGATTTTCTCAATGTGTGTAATCCTGCTGCTGGTGATAACTAATGTGTATTTGTTAGTAACACTGTACCGGGAGAGAAAAGTTTCTAAGGCATGTTTTGTTATAAAACGGAGGTCAAAGAAAAGAAAACACCACCCTGGCTCTGTTCCAGAGACTTCTAGTGATGATGATAGTGGAGAATCTGTGTCAGTTAAAGATCAATCTAAAAACTCAATCGGAAAGGCAGATTTGAATGGCACTGTTGCCGATTCTGGCAAGCAGCCAGGGGCTGCAACAGCTCCAAACATGGTGGCTCCCACGTCACTGACTGCCACCATTAACGAGGCAAAGTCACTTCCTCTTTCTTCCATGGCAGGAGCGGAAGCGTCCTTCAAAGCAGCTAATCTTTCTCAAAGCCCATCAGCTTCTGATAAGGCAGCTGTAAACCCAAACACAGCTCCAGTTAAGCAAGTAGCAGTTTTAACAACAAGGACTGGAAAGGCCAAAGCTCATTCAGGAGCTGATGGGGGAAGACAGCAAGATTCTTCTGATGGGGAGGAAGAGAAAATTTGTCTTAAAAATATAGCTGAGTTATTGAGATCATCAGAGGATCGAGATGCAGCTCTTGGTAGGACAGCAGCTGGTGGTGGTGCTTCTCAGCTTAAAGGGATCCTTGAGAGATTGACAGAAATGTTAATTGGACCACAAGTTGAGGAAGAGGCAGAAAAGGAAGAAGAAGATGACATATCTGACTGTTCTTCACCACGGGAAGAATTGAGAAATGTGCGTAAGCATTACCTCAGAGCAGATAAGGAGCCAGTTCTCACTTGGCTTGGTAGATGTTATGATACAGGTGCTACACCTCTAATGGTTGGAGACACGTCAGCAGCCCAGCTAGGAGCTCTCTCAAAGGATAATGGAATAGATAGACATCTACGTAAGGCTCTCGGTAAGGTTAATCTGTGGATACGCCTTTTAATGGCAGTTCTCATGAGAAACCCTTCCCGAGATGATCTTCCCTGGAATCCTAAGCCCTGGACTACCATAGATGAGGGAATTAAGCGTCTGAGAGAATTTGCTGTTAGAGAGGTACTCTATGGTGAACATGAATCTCTGACTCCTGATGATGTTCCTGTAGGAAATGGTCTTGCTAAAAAGCTCATCAAGCTTGCTCCTTCTAATTATGCAAATATTCTGGCAAGCAGAATTGTGGCAAGAAATTATGGTGGAGATCCTCCTACGGCTGGCCAATTCACTGATCAACCGAGACAATTGGATGATAGCATGACACATGTTTCTTTGGTTTCAGCCATTGAAACTCTGTCTGGAAAACTGGAGAATTGTGTGAAAGAGCTGAAGGATGAATTTAAAAACACCATATCCCAATTGGCACAAAGAGATAATTCCAGTTCTTCTTCCAGGTGGATACAGATTTCATCTGTGAGGAACAGACATCCTCCAAGGAGGTCATTCCAAAACAGACCAAACCAAAACAGACCACCAAGGCAATCACGTAGGACTATTTGGATAACTCTGCGTGATCAGTTTGGTGAGAACATGAACAGATGGGATGGTCAGCCAACTTCTAATCTTTTCAGGAGAATGAGGGAACTGCAAAGTGGCAGAACCCAAGGTAGCAATACCAGAAGGGTAGCTGTTACTTCCACAGTTCCCCAGGACAACTCTAGTAGCTCCAACAGTGGCTCCAGTTCTAACACTGCACAGTGTGCTCGTTGCACCTGTGGACATGTTCCCCATAACTAGGGGTGCCCTGCCTCCAACCAGGGGGAGGAGAGGGGTAATAGAGATAACAGAATCTATTGGGATGTGTACATCCAGTGGCCTGGCACTTCACAATTTCAGAAGTACAGGGCGTTGGTTGACACAGGAGCTCAGTGCACCATAATGCCATCAAATTATCAGGGATCAGAGTCTATAACTATTCTGGGAGTCACTGGTGGATCTCAAGAGTTAAGTAAAGTGGAGGTTAATATAAGTCTAGCTGGTAAACAGTGGAGGAAGCATACAGTTGTGACCAGACCTGATGCACCTTGTATTTTGGGAATTGATTTTCTGAAAGAAGGGCATTTCAAAGAATCTAAAGGTTACAAATGGGCTTTTGGAGTAGCTTCTGTAGAAATTGATGGACAAAAGCTGAAGCTGTCTGCTAGACCTGAACTTTCTGATGAATCTGCAGAGCTCTGCAGAGGGACCTCCACCGACTGGACAGATGGGCAGAGTCCAACAGCATGTGATTTAATATATCTAAGTGCTGGGTTCTACACATTGGCTGCAACAACTCCATGCAGTGCTACAGGCTGGGGTCAGAGTCGCTGGAGAGCGGACAGGCAGAAAGGGACCTGGGCATACTGGTTGATAGTAGGCTGAGCATGAGCCAGCAATGTGCCCAGGTGGCCAAGAAGGCCAGTGGCATCCTGGCCTGTATGAGGAACAGTGTGGCCAGCAGGAGCAGGAAGGTCATTCTGCCCCTGTACTCAGCACTCATTAGGCCACACCTTGAGCACTGTGTGCAGTCCTGGGCCCCTCAGGCCCCTTTAGGAAGGACGTTATGTGGCTGGAACATGTTCAGAGAAGGGCAACAAAGCTGGTGAGGGGTTTGGAGCACAAGGCCAATGAGGAGAAGCTGAGGCAGCTGGGCTTGCTTAGCCTGGAGAAGAGGAATCTCAGGGGAGACAACTACCTTAAGGGAGGTTGTAGACAGGTGGGAGTCTCTTCTCCCAGGTAATCAGCACCAGAACAAGAGGACACAGTCTCAAGCTGCACCAGGGGAGGTTTAGGCTGGATGTTAGGAAGAAGTTCTTCATAGAAAGAGTGATTGGCCATTGGAATGGGCTGTCCTGGGAGGTGGTGGAGTCACCATCACTGGAGGTGTTTAGGAAGAGACTGGATGGGGCGCTTGGTGGCATGATTTATTTGATTAGACAGTGTTGGATGATAGGTTGGACTCGATGATCTTGGAGGCAATTTCCAACCTGGTTAATTCTATTCTATTCTATTCTATTCTATTCTATTCTATTCTATTCTATTCTATTCTATTCTATTCTATTCTAATATTGGTGTGATACCTGAATAATTAATTAGCATTGCCAATGTGAGTTAAAAAAAAAAAAAGATGAAGACAAGATGCATGTTCTGTATATGAGACAATAATTTTAAAAAATATTTCTACTCTTTCAGTGTGGCTAGCTAGTTCATTTACCAAACAGGATGGTGCACAATTTCAGTCAAGCTAAGGTGATAGTCAAGAAAGTCTATTTATGTAAATATGATTTACACAGCTAGGGTAAAGTGTGTGACTTTAAGCTGTAGCATTTATGTTATCTAATAAGATTAACTTAAATATTGGCAAACACTACAAAATGAAGTTATACAGAGGACACAAAACTCAAAAGTATCTGAAGAAAAAGTGCAAAATGTAGACAGATATTCTTCTGTAGAAACTGGTATTTAAATGCTTGGAAGTTTTCTTTAACATCAATTTTAAAATTTTATTTGTAACATTTGTAAGAATACTATTGCACTATGCCATTAATTTAAATTTCAATTACAATTTACAGAAGATAGCAAACTTTACAGTTAAATTTACATTATATCTCATGTCATATAAATAAGCAAAATGTGTAAAATAAATCCACATATAGAAATACAAGCATTCAACAAAAATTACAATTCAATTTATTTTAAACTTTAGTCACCAAAAGGCAAATAAATAACTAGCTTTGCATCTTGGTAATACATAAACTTAAATGTAGATCAATCCAATAAATGTTAGTGAGCTAGAATTATAAAGGTCAGAATTTTTGATAGTGAATTTGTGTTGGCTAAGTGATATCTAATTCAAGTGGTACAGGCTGTTGTATGAAATGGCAATTGCATTCCGAGAATATTACAATTCTATCATATTAACATGAATGTGATTGTATAACAAATGACTTAGAGTTGTTTGGTTTTTTTGTTCATTCATTTGTACTCAGGTTTTCTTATATTCTCACATAATCTCTATGAATCTTCCTTTACTGATTTATACTGTAGAATATAGTTAAATGAAAGCATTAGGCATGTGTGTTTGAAATACACATCTGTAATCTCATTTGTTGGATTTAATTATTCTGTGGTGTTATTGGAACACAAAGAAAGGAAAACACTTAAGTCTATAAAATGCATATAAACTCTATGCCTTCTTAAATACATCATACAAGTTAGTAAAAAAACCTAAGCCACACTGATTCAAATGAATACTTGCCACACCACAGAAAACTCTAAAGTTTCTTTGACAAGTAAAGGATAGTTGGATATTTTAGCAAGAATTCATCTTAGCAATTTTATATTCAAGATACATAACTGTGATTTCATGGAAAAGCAGCTCAAATGCCAGCTTGGATCCAAGAACTAAAGTAGACTTTCTAGACAAATGAAGAGCTATTTAAGACTTAGTGTGTCTCATGGTCACTTCTGCAACTAACATACAGAAACAATTTAGGTCATATGAGCATTAGACAAGGAACAAAGTGTGGATCTTTTTACAATTCTACCACTACTCTATTGATAAGACAATTTCTTTTTTAAATTTGTTTTCCTGAAAAATGTTTCCGTGTACTTTGAGTCATTATTTGCTGGTAAGTACATTCCAAGTCACATATAAAATATCAAGTGTCTTGAGACAGTTACTTGACTATCATTTGTATCCTGCAGACCTCAAAATGCATACTAACACTCCCAAATAGAAGTGGAAATATAGTTTGATAAAATCCAATTTGCCCTGATGTATAATATATTTTCATTGCATAGGTACTAATATTTTGTCAAAAACATTCACTAACACTATGAGAACCAAAGGATCCTCGTAAAAGACAGTTCCATCTGATAGGAAGTAGTGTTTCCTCTCATATTTCTCCCTTCTAACTTGACAACTGCAACCAGATTCTCAAATACGTACTATGTCAAGGATGCAAAAGAAGAGGCAGCTGCAGAGACTTTTGGATTATGAAACAGATTTGTTGATAAATGCTTATGAACATCAAAATAAAAGACAACCATCAATTAATTAATCTATATTGTCCACTATCTTTTAAAAAGATAAAAAGAAACAAAACCAAAATTTGTGTTTTTCAGAACAAGATAGTACAAGGTTTTGTTATAGACTGATCAATTTTCTTCTAGTAAGCATCAGCACAAAATATTTTGCTACTTTTTCCCCAAGATCAGCAGCTTTACAGGTTGCCCTTTTCTGCAAGTATTATTCATCTCTTCTTTATCTCATTCATCATAAAGTGCTGGTATGTACTTCACAGGCAATTTCCAAGCCAATTATCAAGATTTATTTCTAAGTATCCAGGATTCCTCTGGCCATTTACACATTCTCTAACAAGGATCTCTGTCCTTCTCCCTTTCACATCACCCATGAAAGAAAACTGTTAAAGAGCTCCACAAAGCTGTCTTAATAACCTAATTTAGGAAGTTTCCCATTCTTGCAGCACTGCCTACAGAAAAAGCAAACCTCTTCATTTGCTGTGATTCCCACTTTTGAAGCTGATTGCTATTGTTCAATTTTTACATGCTACACATATCTCAGGCTAAGAACTAATCTGATCTAATTAATGAATATCAGCACAACCACAATCACAATCTGAATTTTTCAAACTGAGTTCATTGAACCCAGCTGTGGATGTGGATGTGTAAGGCAGTCTGAACCTGACAGAGTTAAAGAGGTACCATGTTGGTGTTATTCTATTACTTCTAGACTTGGCTGACAGTCATAAACAGGAATGTAGTAACCCTCACACATTTTATAGCTTGGATTTGCTTCTAATTCATCATCCTTAGTCAATTCTTGTACATAAAAGACGTTGTTGATTTCTGCTCCTATGATAATAAACCTAAAAAACATTCCCAATATAGCTTTTGAAGGTTTGTTATCTTTCAGCCAACTTAAAAGAATGCTCTTAGCACAGTATTTTTTTGAGAGCTAAAAACATAAACTGAGTTCTCCTCTTCACATTTAAATAAATCCAGGAGGAAAGAATGATTATTTTTTTGTGCACGGATCAGGCCCAGCCAGCATGGATCCAGGAAGGGCAGGTCCTGCCTGACCAACCTGATCTCCTTCTATGATCAGGTGACCCACCTGGTGGATGTGGGGAAGGCTGTGGATGTAGTCTACCTGGATTTCAGCAAGGCCTTTCACACTGTCCCCCACAGCAAACTCTTGGCCAAGCTGTCAGCCCGTGGCTTGGACAGCAGCACTGTGGGCTGGGTTAGGAATTGGCTGGAGGGCCAAGCCCAGAGAGTGGTGGTGAATGGTGCCACATCCAGCTGGCAGCCAGTCACTAGTGGTGTCCCCAGGGATCAGTTCAGGGCCCCATCCTGTTCAATATCTTTATGGATGATCTGGATGGTGGTATAGAGTCCATCATCAGTAAGTTTGCAGATGACACCAAGCTGGGGGAGGGTGTTGATCTGCTACAGGGTAGGAGAACTCTGCAGAGGGACCTCAACCGACTGGACAGATGGGCAGAGTCCAACGGCATGAAATTTAATACATCTAAGTAACAGTTTCTACACATTGGCCACAACAGTGCTACAGGATGAGGTCAGAGTGGCTGGAGAGCAGACAGGCAGAAAGGGAACTGGGCATACTGGTTGATAGTAGGCTGAACATGAGCCAGCTGTGTGCCCAGGTGGCCAAGAAGGCCAGTGGCATCCTGGCCTGTATCAGGAACAGTGTGGCCAGCAGGAGCAGGGAAGTCATTCTGCCCCTGTACTCAGCACTCGTTAGGCCACACTTCAAGTCCTGTGTCCAGTTCTGGGCCCCTCTGTTTAGGAAAGATGTTGACTTACTGGAAGGTGTCCAGAGAAGGGCAAAAAGCTGGTGAGGGGTTTGGAGCACAAGCCCTATGAGGAGAGGCTGAGGGAGCTGGGGTTGTTTATCCTGGAGAGGAGGAGGCTCAGGGGAGACCTTCTTGCTGTCTACAACTACCTGAAGGGAGGTTGTAGCCAGATGGGGGTTGGTCTTTTCTCCCAGGCAATCAGCACCAAAACAAGAGAACACAGTCTCAAGCTGCTCCATGGGAGGTGTGGTAGTTTGAGCCTTAACTGGGACTTAAGATCTCAGATGGGTGCCAGGCTGAGAATCCCTCGCCGGCTCCCCCCTCCTCTTTCCCAATAGAGAGGAAAAAAAAAAAAAGGAAAGGAGCAAATCCACCAAGAAATAATTTTGATTCATCTTGGAAGTAGAGAGGTAAAGAACTTTCTTTAAACAGTATATATATGTGTATGTGTGTATATATATATATATATATATATATATATATATATATATATATGGGAATGCCAGCAACGAGCAATGTGAGCAATCTGGCACTGCAGGCCTAGAGCCTGACATGGTGGTAGGCCATGCTCAGCATAAGTGCAGAGCCAGCTATCAGTGTACCAAAACAGTGCTGTACCTGCAGCACTGTAATTAAAACAAGGCACTGGTAGCTAGAAACATAGCAAGTTATCTTGAGACAACAGGACATGCACCTGCATCAACAAATCTCGCATGTCATCAATAGTTGGACCAATAATCTATAATAGTGTGATGTGTGGTCACTCATAGGGAACCAATGAGTCCATGCCAACAAGGCACCCTTGTTGTTTACATAAGTTGTGGTTTCCCTTGCTACACACTTCTTCTTTTCCTGCCTGTCCTATCTCTCCTCCTTCCATGCCTTACTTTGCTGTGCTATGCCCTCACCATAGGCCTGTGCCATAGGCCTGCAATACTGGAACAATAAAGAATCAGTACCCGATCATATTGGTCAGCCGTATTGATTCCAATAACGTCTGCTGTCCGAAATCTGGCTAAATATATATGTGTGTATATATATATATATATACACACATATATATATATGTATATTTGTAACATTAGGGTTCACAAGGGTAAAGAACAAGGATGGATGGGGAAAAAAAAAAAAAGAAATATGAAATACAAAACCAGTCCTTTGCAAAGGCGTGTGGTGCAGCAGGGAGGACCACATGGCAGAGAAGCAGGGGAACCAGCAGCAGTCCTCATCCAGGCAGGGCCCAAGAGCTAATGGCTGCTGTATCGTCCTTTATATAGCCTTGCTGGGCAGGAAGGGGGAGTGGAACAGACAAATTTAGTTTCCAAGGGGGAAAACACCCTCCAGGTGGGGCAAAAGCTCTCACAAGCCCTTCTCTGCTGTTTCCAGAATGGGTGTAGCCCATCACAGGAGGTTTAGGGTGGATGATAGGAAGAAGTTCTTCATAGAAGGAGTGATTGGCCATTGGAATGGGCTGCCCAGGGAGGTGGTGGAGTCACCATCACTGGAGGTGTTTAGGAAGAGACTGGATGGGGTGCTCGGTGCCATGTTTTAGTTGATTAGATAGTGTTGGATG
Source organism: Dryobates pubescens (assembly GCF_014839835.1). NCBI lineage: Eukaryota > Metazoa > Chordata > Aves > Piciformes > Picidae > Dryobates > Dryobates pubescens. Next base: position 30,437,897 of record NC_071657.1, read on the forward strand.
ATAGGGCGGCCTCAATGATCTCAAAGGTCATTTCCAACCTGGTTAATTCAATTCAATTCAATTCAATTCTATTCTATTCTATTCTATCCTATCCCATCCTATCCTATCCCATCCTATCCTATCTTATCCTATCCTATCCTATCCTATCCTATCCTATCCTATCCTATCCTATCCTATCCTATCCTAATTACAGTAATGATAAAGCTATTGTTTCTCACAGGCATTTTATATGTTTTTTCCTAATAAACATAACATTGTGCTGTTAACAGAATCACGTAAGTATCTTTTAAGTACCACTTCTTAGGGAAGTGTGTTCTCAGCTTATGCACGTATAATTCAAGCCCAAGGTCATAGTTATGGATACAAAACTATCATTTCCAATACCACACATTTTAATACAGTTTGAAAAAATCTTACATGAACTTAAAAAAAAAAACTTTTTAAATAGCTTAGTTGTCAGTATTACCCCAAATTTTAATTAATTGCTACTTTCATAAACATGTGATACACAGTGATAAAAAATGTGCTAATGCTGCTCTTTTAGCCATCAACAATGTATGTTAATATAAATGGCCTAACTGATTGCAGATATACTTATTGAAGTGATGTTATTTTCACAGTAGCACATTTAAATAAATGTATTGAGCTTTTTGCAAAAATCCATGCATTTGCTTTTCTTATTTTTCTTGTTTCTTTTTCCCTTTCTGTGGGTAACGACAACCTGAACTTGCTAATACACCGAACTGAAGTTTGTCACTATCATTAAAGGCAGACAGAGGGCTGTGTATATGTTTTTCTCAGAAAGGTGAGGCTGATCCAGTCAACAGGCCTCATGAGCTTTTAAACTGATCTTTATTTCATAGATCTTTATTTCATAACTCTATACAACTTCTCTTTGAAGGATAGATGCTGACCTTCATCATTAAAGAGTGAGCATCAGCTCTGCAAGGATCTAAACCACATAGGTCTGCCTGGCCCTGTGGATTGTTTTGCCAAGAAGCAGAAAGGGGAAAGGTCCTTTTCTCCTATGCTTTCAAAATAGGTTGCTGTGGGAATTGGACCATCAGGATTTAAGTCCTCTTTAAGAGATCAGGCAGGTAACAAAGAAGATGTTATGCCTGTAAGTTCAAAGCCATGAGATGCTGTCTAAGAGAGGTAGCTGTATGTGGCTGCCCTGATTTTATAGATAAGAAAGTAGAGATGACCCTGAGTAGTGAAAGAACATCTGCTTGTTAAGCGGACAGCTGCAGTTTTTGTATCTTTGCTCTTATGTTACATCAGTTGTTTTAGAATATGTAAGTACCCTGAGATGCATTAATAAAGTGTCTTTGGTGTCTTCAATGACCACATTGGAGTCTGTGCCTAACCTGCTGTGTTAAGTGGTGCCTGAATAAGGAACCTGAAGCTTGAATCCTAAGGGACCCCAAGGCCTGAAATCCTGAAAGGAAGAATCCAGCAGTGGGAGCACAGCCAAACTGAAACAAGATGTTGAAAGAAAATACAAAGACATGCACATAACAATTACCTTCTTGATGGACGAAAGGTAAGTGACAGTTAACTATGGGGAATCAACTGATGCAAGAATAGAAAATGATATCGTTAAAGGCCAGGGGAATGGTCTGGCTCGGGAGCAGAGAACTGTCCTGGAAGCCTTTCATATAATCTTTAAACAACATGGGAAATCTGTCAGTACCTCTGCTCTTCAGCAGATGCTTTTTAGGGCTACTAACTACCATGCATTTATTACTAGCTGGACAGTGTATGACCCAGGGATCTGGGATAAGATTGGAGTTAAGATCTGAGACTCTGCTCTGAAGGATGATAAGATCAGAGTGATCAATCAAAACAATGCCTAATGCTGGTAAACAATGGCAATCATTTGTCAACATTAAGCAGGGACTTCAAAAGTACTATATGCAATTTCTTGACCATCTAAAAGATACCTTGGAGAAAAAGCTGTTTGTTGAAAATGTAGACATTGATTGCCAAAGAGTTCTGCGCACCTTAAGAAATCCTGCCGTGAGTGATGTGCTGACAGCCTGTGTGACTATGGGTACGCATCAGCATTCAGAGTCTTTAGCAGTAGAGGCTTTTGCACCTCTCCTCCCACCTTTGGTTTTCCTTTGCACACATCTGGTTTAAAGGAACACTACTCTCTTTTTTTCACTGCCAAGAAACTAGTGAAAAATGAACTTTAGAGCTGTGAGCGGTATTCATGCAGTCAGAACCTTAGTTCTAAACCTTGAAAACTGCACATTATTGAAGACAACAGCTTGTAAATAATAGAAAAAGCTTGCTTTTTACTGTTGTCTGCTTTCAGTTTCCCCCCTCCTCTCTATTTTATCTCTCTGTGACCATTTGAGGCTGTGCCTTTAAGGAAGAGACAGTGTTGGGAACACTGTGGCTGAATGTTTTGGTACCAGAATGAAAACACTCTGATATTCTAAACGAATTTCATTGGTAGATGGGCAGAATGCAACTTTAAGTTGTAAGGCAGTTGGAATTTTTCTGAGTTTCAGCCTGTTCTGCTGTTCCAGCCTGTTCTGCTTATCCTGCCTGTCTGCTTCTCAGCAAACTAGCCGGAGCTGACATTGAGATAAGCAAAACTAATTCATGCATGTGCTTTTGAAGCCTAATAACATCTCTTTTCCTTAATAACTGCCCTTCTTTCTCTCTCTAACCCTTTTTTGGGAAAAAAGGGGTGTAGGGGGGGAGAGAGGGAATTACAGGGAGGGAAACCCTCCTCGGGAAGGGAATTTATTTGTGTTATTTTTCTTTGCTGTATATTTCTGTATATATATTTTGTAAATACTGTATAAATTGTGTTATATATAACCTGCATTCTATATATGCTTGTAAATATAGCTTTGCTTCTCCGACTGAGTTTAGCTGTGGTTTCTTATTCTGTGGGGGAGGCCCTCTCTCAACCTACCACACTCTCTTTCTCCCTCACTTGCAGTCTTTTGCAGAAGCCATTTTAAGTTTTAAAGTGAAACTACTAAATTTTGTTAAGAAAGATATTTTTACATTTTGTAGGTGCAAACCTGATATGAATAATAATTTTAGCATTGTTTTTTATTGTAAGGGATATTGGATATTTGCTTTATTTTTTAGTGTTTGTAGTAGCAAAGTTTTTACAGTAAAGATAATAAATACTGAGTATTTATAACAAGTATTCATTAACTGTAATGAGGCATGTTAAATACCAAGTAATTATAATAACATATTATAAGTAACTATAAAAAATGTGATATGCATATGGTAAATATCATATAATATGATGATTAATAATTAATTATAACAAATATGGTAATTAGTAGTAAAATACAAGTAATAATGATTAATATTAAATACAATATTGTTGTTAAGTTTATAGGTTAATGGTTCTTTTTTGTTGTGTACCATGGTATTTCAAAAGAGCACTCTATGTAATGTAAGATCTTTTTTGCTTTCTTTCAGATGTTAATTTGGTGGATTAAGTTTAACACAGTCTTATAAGTTTTTTAAGGAATTCTAGTATTAGCAGTTTAGTATAGCAATGTTATAGATTTTTTTTTTTCTTTTCTGTATATGTCATGACTGTTTTAAGATAAGGATTATAGAATTTTAAAAAATATATATCTGTTTTGTAAAGAGAGACTCAGCTTAAAAAGGCCAGTAGATTTGTTAGTGTAGAGAAGGGATGCATATTTTGTCACCTGTACGGTTTTAGTGACACCAGCAAGGCTCAATAGCCGCTCAGCACCGCTGCTTCGGGACAGCACCGCTTGGTTTGTGAGCTTTCTGCTCGGCTTTTCACCTTGCTTTCGGGGTTTTCACAGTATCACAGTAACTAAGGTTGGAAGAGACCCCAAGGATCATCAAGTCCAACCTGTTCCAACAGACCTCACAACTAGACCATGGCACCAAGTGCCACGTCCAATCTCCCCTTGAACACCTCCAGGGACAGCGACTCCACCACCTCCCTGGGCAGCCCATTCCAATGACGAATGACTCGCTTAGTGAAGAACTTTTTCCTCACCTCGAGTCTAAACCTCCCCTGACACAGCTTGAGACTGTGTCCCCTTGTTCTGGTGCTGGTTGCCTGGGAGAAGAGACCAACCCCCTTCTGTCTACAACCACCTTTCAGGTAGTTGTAGAGGGCAATGAGGTCACCTCTGATCCTTCTCCTCTCCAGGCTAAACAATCCCAGCTCCCTCAGCCTCTCCTCATAGGGCTTGTGCTTAAGGCCTCTCACCAGCCTTGTTGCCCTTCTCTGGACATGTTCAAGTGTCTCGATGTCCTTCCTAAACTGAGGGGCCCAGAACTGCACAAAGTACTCAAGGTGTAGCCTAACCAATGCAGAGTACAGGGGCACAATGACCTCCCTGCTCCTGCTGGCCACACTATTCCTAATACAGGCCAGGATGCCATTGGCCCTCTTGGCCACCTGGGCACACTGCTGGCTCATGTTTAGGCGGGTGTCAATCAGCGCCCCCAGGTCCCTCTCTGTTTGGCAGCTCTCCAGCCACTCTGACCCCAGCCTGTAGCTCTGCATGGGGTTGCAGTGGCCAAAGTGCAGCACCCGGCACTTGGACTTATTAAATGCCATCCCATTGGACTCTGCCCATCTGTCCAGTCGGTTGAGGTCCCTCTGCAGAGCCTTTCAACCCTCTAACTGACTAACATCTGTTCCCAACTTGGTGTCATCTGCAAACTTGCTGATGACTGACTCAACCCCCTCATCCAGATCATCAGTGAAGATGTTAAAGAGGATGGGGCCCAGCACTGATCCCTGGGGGACGCTGCTGGTGACTGGCCGCCAGCCGGATGTGGCACCATTCACCACCACTCTCTGGGCTCGGCCCTCCAGCCAGTTCCTAACCCAGCACAGATTGTTGCGGTCCAAACCACGAGCTGACAGCTTAGCCAGCAGTTTACTGTGGGGGACAGTGTCAAAGGCCTTGCTGAAGTCCAGATAGACTACATTCAGAGGCCTCCCCACATCCACCAGACGGGTCACCTGATCATAGAAGGAGATCAGGTTGGAGAGGCAGGACCTGCCCTTCCTAAATCCATGTTGGCTGGACCTGAGCCCTTGGCCATCCTTCAGGTTTTGCAGGTCCGGAGGAGTCCTGGGGGGCAGGGGTTGAGGGGGGACCATGCTCTTGCAAGCGTGCATGGGAACGGAAGCCTGACACCAGCAGCGGGGGCTTTAAATCCCACCTGGGCTGTGCACGTGGTGCCATTTTGGCTTGATAGCTAGCCTTTCGGCTGCTTGCGGAAGGGGTTGGTCTCTTCTCCCAGGCAACCAGCACCAGAACTAGGGGACACAGTCTCAAGCTGTGCCAGGGGAGGTTTAGACTCAAAGTGAGGAGAAAGTTCTTCACCGAGCGAGTCGTTCATCATTGGAATGGGCTGCCCAGGGAGGTTGTGGAGTCACCATCCCTGGAAGTGTTCAAGAGGAGATTGGACATGGCAGTTGGTGCCATGGTCTAGTCGTGAGGTCTGTGGAGACAGGTTGGACTCTATGATCCTTGGGGTCTCTTCCAACCATAGTGATACTGTGATACTGTGAAACAGTTTCAATAGTTTAATAGTTTAATTAGTTGTGCAACAGTATTTTCCCAACTGAGATCTGAACCTGAAATTTTATTGTGCTGGAAGGAGAGTAGATTTAATTGTAATACACCAGTGACTGTTAGTCACCAGTTTTGTCTGTATCCTTCATGACACCTTCACATTTCTTGTCAGTTCTTCCTTACTGGTGATGCAAGAGAACTATGAGTTAAAGAAGGATTGATTGATTAAGGGGCAGCTGAGTGGACAATATATCCTTGACATTTATTGCTTGCAAAAAAAGATGAAAGGATGTAAGATCTCATTGCTTAACTACTTGCAAAAATGATAAGGAAGGAACAAGATGCAAGATGCAAGGCTGCTGGGGTCCACATGCTGGGACAAGATTCAATATTTGGGCATTATGTGCCTTCACCACAAACATCTCTCTCTCTCTGTTATCACTTCGGTGCTATATATTGCTTTTGCTTATTAATGCTATTAAATGGCTTCTATCTTATTACTGGCTTTTGTTATTTTTTTTTTCCAGTCTCCCCTGTCCATTTAAGAGTGGTCTGGGGGGGCATTTGGCCTCTAGGCCAGGGCCAGACCACTACAGTCTATTCTGGAGACCCCTGCGAGGAAAGAAATCTCATCTTGCTGTGGTGGTAGGCCCAATACAAACCCAGAACATGTCCTGGCATGTCCAGGTGTGATCCCCCTCTCCTCTTCCCTCTTTCAGGGATCTGGGGAAGTGTCTCACATTTCCTTTGTTTTAGGATTTACAATTTTGAGTTATCCTTGCCTCTTGGATTACAAATCACAACCCCGGGAAGCACATTGTTCAGCTATAGTTCTGCTGATTAGCAGCTCAGCTGTTTCATGAGTAAGTGGCTAATTTAAATACTCATTTTCTCAAGATTTCAAAGCTTAGCTTTACCTATTGCTTGGCTCTGTTCCTAAGATGTCCATCTTGCAACCCAAGTTGGCATTGCAGTTTGTTTTCACATTTAAAGGATTTTCCAGTTTGTTCCTCTTAATTCCAAGTTTCCAGTTTTCCCAGACTGTTATTCCATTGTGTCATTAACATCCTTTAGTGTGTAATATAGTGCCATTGACTGAGCAAACAATCCTGACTAAATCAGTTGGGGATTTTTAAAAAATATTAATAATTTGTTATTAATATTTTATCATATTTCCAGAGTATTATTTTTCATCAGAAACTATAACAACTTCCAATGCATTATATTTCAGACTATATTTACTCACAAGGTCTTTATTCATGGCTATATTTTGTTGAGCTTTTAAGTTATCATTTTGTCTGTAAGCTTTTATGCATTTTACAGTAAAGCATTCTCCACTTGCACTAATATATAGAAAAGGAAATAAAACAAAACAAAATGTCTCTAAATATGAGTTCTTATGAGAGAGCCATCAGTTCTATAGCTACTTAAGATACTGCTACTGTTTCTCAAAGTTTAATGTAAATTTTATATATGATAAAACTGGACACCTTTATAATACATAAATATGTGAAAAGGAGTTATCTTGTCATACCAGAGAAAACCTTTTCAACTACACTATAAGCAAGAAGCTAGATGACATCCGTGTCCAGAAGACAGTAGAGATCATGTTTTCAGGGTCTCCTTCTGTGAAGAGGTTATTAATTAATATGAAATATTAATTATATAGTCTCATTGTTTATTAAAATTATCAATAATGAACCACTATTTTATATACAGATTCTAGTGCATGATTGTGCAATACATCCTATAATTGATTAAGTATTTACAATTTGGACCCAATTAGAATATTTACAGAATTAATTTCTATTAATGGTATGAAGAGTGCAATTCTGTATCTTGTACACCAGCTGGTGACTCCACAGGATGCTAGTGGCTGATTAACTATATACAGAGAGTACTACAATGTGTCAGAGGCTTGAACTGGAAATGTTAAGCTGCCAGGTGTGGATGCTTTGAACTGCATGTTAGTGAGTGGAACGGATGTGGAATGTACACTGTGTCCTTTTCTTGTAGCGAGGTTAGTTGCTAGGCTGTGGCAGAGCAGCTGGCAGACAACCTTGTCCCTCCTGTGGTGGCAAAGAGAGGGCAGAATGTAGGCTAGCCTGTAGGCAGGCTCCCTTAGCAGGACTTGGATGGCTCCCTCCAGACGGTGAGGAGTGGTCCTGTGGGCTTGGCCCTAGATGGGGTCAGCCTTGTGGCAACAGGCTTCCGGGCCAGTGTGGATGGCCCTGGGGAAGAGACATGGCTGCACGGAGCAGTGGCTTCCCCTTTGCTTGGTTCGAAGGAGTGGGTGGGACCCTCTTGGAGTGGTTCTGGCTTTGAAGCACAGGCAAGGACAGTGCTCTGGATTTCTCTGGGGTTCACAGGGCACAGAGCAGTGGAAGTGGCAGCTCCTCTTCTCTCCTGCAATGTTGGAGTCACGCAGGTATGCAGCTAAGCACTGGTCCTGCTTTCCAAGATGACACAGGGTCCCTCCACTGGAGACTCTCTGGGCTGAGGCACGATGGGCCTTCCCAGGTGCTGGCTTGTTGGAATGCATGTATGGACTCCTTACTGGTGAAGCAGGAATCATTTATTGGTACAGAACAAGCAGTTTATATAGGAAAAATTGAGCAGGCTAAGCAATTCCCTGACATTCTTGCACCACTGCTGCTAACTGAGTTTTCTCCTTTGATATGCAGCTGTCCATTGTTATCTTCATCCCGTATCAGGTTGAGCTTCTCCAGCAAGGAGGTAAGTGTCTTCCTGTCTTGGACTTCAGGTTGTTTACCACAGTCAGCTCTTCTTTATCATCAGGCCATGCTTCCAGTATCAGCAGCTTGTTGTTATTTCTTGTCCTGAAGCCTTCCATAGATACTTTCTGCTTTCCTACACTGGCTCCTCCTCATCATGCAGAGTCTGCTAGTTTGCTTGCATGTGGGAATGAGGAGACTTGCTAGCAATGGCTGTGGAACTTAGCGTCAAAGGCTTAAGCACAAAAGCAATGAGTTTGGCAGCTCAGGCAAAGAGCGAGGGCAACTTGTTTGCAAGTTGGGGTAATACCTATCAGTTTCTCAAGGCTGGATTTGGCCAGTGGGCACTCTTGTGAAAAACCATCTTTAGCCTATAGAAAGTGTGAAGCTAGAATTTTGCCCATACTTGGTATTAGCATGGGCATCCCATGAAATGGGTGCATGCAATTGTTTGTGCCACCTGGCTGACACCTTGACCTTTGTTCCTCTCAGGAAAGGAGAGGGATATGTCCACACATGCTGGGCCAAGTTTCAGTATCTGGGGCATTATTCGGGGCATAACATGCCTTCACCACACCTTCTTAGATATATTCAGTACAACTTCATCACAGTGCATTTTTTTTTTTTTTAATTTATTGGACTGTATTTGAAAAGAAAGACTGGCTCCATGATGAGTATAGGTTTCAACCTGACTCATAAGAATACAAATACCTAATTCAAGAGTGACTATAAAAGAAATATGTATTCCAAATGTACATGTGTGAAAATCACTTTAAAGACAACCAAATATTGTCCTCCTTTTACTATGGCTTATGAGTACGGGGTACTGACACTATAAATTTCACTACTCAGAACAGCAAATGAATTCTAGTCTATCATCAAGTGCTAGACCAGGGTCTAATGACAGAACAGAGGTAAGTTAGTCAAATTATTGTGTTTATTAGTACCTAGTGATCACCTGACTATTTGAGATTATCATGGAGAACTCAGTCAGGTAATGAAGCAAATAATTACTGACTTAGGGCTTTATATTTCTCCATCTAAAACCTTTTAATGGAGCCAGCTTCATTCTTCCATCCAATGAAAAATAATAGTAATAACAATAGTCAAAAACTTCAATTGTCAAGACTCAGACACTTTTCACTATCCTAGTAACAGAATTTTTATCAAGCCTTTTATACCAACCTCTTCTATAACACAAAATTCATATAAGAGTTCGTCTTTGAAGTTTCATTACCAATACATAAAAATCAAACTCTTACAGGCAATGTTGGTACTGCTTATATATGAAACTTTTTATTTTCCTTAGAAAGCCAGGGTTTTGTGGTGGAAAATTGTTTACAAAACCCACATACAGCAGCAGCTCTGGGGGAAGGAATGCAAGGTGGACTACCATCTGTGTCCAACAAACATATGATGTGAATACAAAAATAATGCAAGCTTGGAATTGACACCACAAGGATGGTTTATTTTCTGTATTGTACTCTTTTATCTCTCTTTTATCTTGAAATTCTTCACTCTCTCCAGAATTTACCTCTAAAGTAGTGTACGCCACTGCAGTCTTTGTGTCTTAGAGAATTATGGTAAGAGGCAAGAGAGAACATTTGCAACACAAATCAAACACTTAACGCAGAGATTACCTACTGAAATTTTTGATCTCAATCTCTTTATTAACTTGCCTGTCTTACCAACATGTTGCAGCATAAAGATGTCTAAATAAGTTTTTGAAAAGTAATATTGGAAAATGTTTACTAAGAGCAAACATTATTTTTCTGAATCTGAAGAGACCACTAGCACTGCTGTTACAAAGCTGTATTCTAAAATTGTTAGAATCTAGGGGATATTTGGTCTTTCTGCTTTACTTCAAATAACTTTAGCAAATTTTAACCACAAATTATCAGATCAATTTTCTCTTCCACTTTATCCATATTCACATATGCACAATGCTATTGTAATGTCTCTTGCAGAACACCAACTGCCTTATAGGTTATAGGAATTTTCTCCTCATGTTTAGTCATAATAGAAAATTATTGACTGGGAATTCCATGTTCATCCACAGCAGTTTACAGCAGAACTCATTTATTTATTTATTTATCATCAATGTAACTAAGATTAGAAGTGAAAACATGGTGTCATAAAGGACAATTTCATAATTTTTATAAACTACTGAAGCCAGAGTCTAACCCAGGTTTATTTGCAGAACTGCATTGTCAGTAGTTGATTAAATATAAGAAATTATAAATGTTAAGGTATTATGTAGAGAATTTTATTACCAGGGATTCTTGGAAATAAAAGGAAGTAAAACTTTCAATGTAATGTTCAGTTATGATTTTAAATTGCTTGCTAGGGGTAAGAGCCTAAGCAATGTATATGAAAAAAATCATTGTGTATATTCAAAGCCTTCATCCATGTGTGGGGCCCAAAAAAGCAAGACATGATCTTTTTGTTTGTTTTTTATATTTTTATAGTTTACATGAATATGGGAACCGGGACTCTAAATAAAAGACCTAAAAAGGAATAGTTTGCAACACTGCTATCGATTTTTTGTATTTATTTCACCTATGATTTTATAAAGGAATTTTAATTTATAAAGATTTTAAAATATTTGTTGTGATAATGAGTAAAGATGAAATGTAAATCTGGGTGTTTTATGGATTATAGTGGGTATATACAGGTTCTAATTAAACATTTAAATCTCTGTTTTTCACTCATATGCACCAAATGGAAACTTTCTAGTCTCTCTTTCTTAGTTTGATCATTGGCCCTCAAATTCACCAGAGTGACTGGTGAATATTATTTGTTATAGTTTCTTCAGCGATGCTTAGTTGATTGAGCATATTTCCTGGACCATGCAGTTTAAAACAATAAGTTTTCTAAAATCTGGATTTGCCATACATTTTAATTTCCATGTCTAAAGAGCTAGTTGGTTCCTTAAGTCAAAATTGCAAATGTTTCTCGTGAGGGTGAAAGAGCAGATCTTTAGGTCTTATATGTGAGCCATTTTATGCAACCGATCAATTCTGTTGACTGAAGTAAAACAGATGTTACAGGTACTCATCTCTGCTTGCTAGGGCTTAGATGCTGCATTTGGATTTAAACAATTGCTCCAATTCTTATATAATAAGCTTTCCATTCCTTATCCTGACTTGATTTTGCCTTGCCTGTTATTGTGTGATTCAGTGGAACCAAAGCAACTTAATTACATCCTGCCCACAAAACAAGTGTTACAGAGCATCAAATGAGCCAGTCACAAATTCTTTTAGCCTACCAATCCCTTTCTTAATATTGTAAAAGTTAATCAAAAGATTTTAATTTCTAACATACAAGAATACTTTAAAATTATTTGTGTTCTTATCCCTTCAAATTTCTGTCTGTGGCTTTTGTTCCAAAAACTTGCCAGAAATGACAAAATAGATCCTTAGAGATCATCTGAGCAATTATGTTAACTCTTGGAAATCAGCAATTATAAATTTTTAACTAATATGACACTAAACTCTCTGCATTACTTTGAGTGTTACTGCAACAGTTTTAGCATTCATTTAACAATAGTAGCATGTTCTGAAGCATGGCTCTCAAAAAAAAATAAAGCCCAAAAACCTCACCACAACAACAACAACAAGAGAAAACCCAAACCAAACAAAAAACCCCTGCAACTGATGTTTTGTAATTTATTTGAGATTTGTGAAAGGAAAAAACAAGTCTTGCAATATAATACCTAAAATAAATACCTAAACATAACTATTCTCTTTGTCTCCCTGTACTGAGTAACTACCAATAAAAGAGCATGATACCTTTTTTTGAGTTATTCAGAAGGTTTCTCATAGTGATAGATAGTGGTTATAGCTAGCAGGCACAGTCTAATATTTGAATTCAATATCAATGACAGGGCTTCTATGTGTTTTGCCCTGAAAAAAACTATGTTAGTAAAATACATAACTCTTGATTAACTATACCTCTCAGTTTCTCAGTCTTGGATTCTTTGAACTGTACTCTACCTTCATGAGCAATTAGCACTAACTTAGAGAATATGACTGTGTGTATACATCATATGCATTTGGTGTCATATTCTCTAGGGCTCTGTTACTACAGAGAATAATTATATATATACAGACAAACTAAACAAAGAAACAAAACATAATAAACCAAAATAAACAAACAAACAAAAACCACAAACAAACAAAACCCCCCAAACAACACATTCTTCTAAGCATATTAACCGAATCTCCACTTCAATGATAAAACAATGCTGGGAATTTTTTGAGATCACTGCCACAAATTAAGTCTTGTATGCCTGGGTGTAGATTAATTTTCAGAGACATAGCAAAGTAGGAGCTTGTTTATAGTTAGCAAATGCCTTTAATATAGTGGCTCCCCTTACTGCATCTCTGCATACTAGGACTTTTCGGAGTCTGTTCCAGTGGTAAACCACTCTTAAGTAGTCTGAGCATCCACAATGTCAAAGCACAAAATGTTCCTACTGAGGAATGAAGCCATTCAAGCCTTCAAATCTGAATATCAGAGAAAAAAATCAGAATGTTCTCCCTCCAATTTTAGTAACCAAAAATTGCTACTTTTTTAAGTCCAGGTAGGGGCCACCCTTCATATCACTTGCAACATAACTCTGCTTCAGTGGTGTTCATATTCTACAGTGGAATGCAAAGGAGAGTGGGACACAAAGACGTTACTCACTAGTAGAATTTAAACAAAAATGGAAATAATGATCATCAGAAATGCTATATAGCAAAGGAGTAGTTGCAAACAGTAAAAAATGAATGTCACTGGAAAGGTCACTCACATTTTCTTAACATTGACCAAGAAATTCCTTGCTTTAGCCAAACATTCTCAATTAATACTATACATCTGTCAGAGGCACCTACTAAGCCTATTGATGTTCATTAGTTTAAAGTATAGAATGGATCCACTATTTAAAATAAAAACTTAAAGAAACTCCTCTACAGTTTTTTACTAGCTATATCCATTTCCAGTTCTCCTTATAATTCAACTGAAATCTAGGTGCAGCCAGAGTTCTATAGAGCTTCTGATCAGTATCTGTATCATTCAGATTTTACTTTTTATTTTAAGAAATTTTCATATCCTGTATAGCATATTACATGCAATGTGTACTCCCTCTTGTATATCACCTAATTTAAAATATTTTCTTAAAAAGGAACTCAAAAGCCATTCATGACACATTATTACACAATTATTATTATGTCACTTCAATAGTGCACTTGCGTATAGAAAACATAGAAAATATCTATAAACAGAAATATTGTGATATCATGTTTTGTTTCTAAAGTAGCTAAGGAAACATTTAATTCAAACTGTAAATTACAGATTACAAATAATTTGAGCAAAATATAATAATGGCATCTAAGAAAAATTATTCAATTTCTCTGTGTTTTACTGAGGTCCTTACTAATCTTGTAATCTCTGAAATATACACTTTTTGAACATCCAGAGAACCAGCAAAATAGCACCACATAAATCAATGGAAAGACTGTCCTTATGGAGGCCCAGAATGATTAAAAACAACCACCAACCTGTAGAACATTTTATTATACAGTATAAATGTGCCTACTATTTCATAGAATTTAAACTCACAAGTTCCTATTGTAAACTTGTGGTAGTTTGAGCCTTAACTGGGGCTTAAAATCTCAGATGCGGGCAAGGCTGAGAATCCTTCCGTTTTCCTCATCCTCTTCCCCAATAGAGAGAGAAAAAAAGAGAGGGGAGCAAATCCACCAAGAAATTATTTGGGTTTGGCTTGGAAGTAGAGAGGCAAAGAATTTTTCTTTAAACAGTATATATATATATATATGTATATATATATGTGTATATATATATATATATATATATGTAACAATTACAGGCAGGGTTCACAAGGGTAAGGAACAAGGATGGATGGGAGAAGGAAAAGAAAAAAATATGATATACAGAACCAGGCTTTGCAAAGTGTAGAAGCAGCAGGGAGGACCATGTAGCAGAGAAGCAGGAAGCCAGCAGCAACTCTTTCATCCCTGCAAAGCAGAAGGAAGAGAGATAGCAATGGCTGCAATGTCCTCCCTCTTATACCCGTTGGACAAGGGGGAAGGAAGTGGAACAGACCAAGTCAGTTTCCCAGGGGAGAAAACACCCTCCAGGGAGGGCAAAAAAACTCTCACAAGCCCTCCACCCCTTTTTTTTTTTTTTTCAGGATGAGCGTTGCCCACCACAAAACTGTGTCTTAAAAACTCAAACCAAACATACTTCCATAGAAAATGTACAGGGGAAAAAAAAAAAAAAAAAAGGCAAAGGTGATGGACTGAATTCGTTCTACTGTGGTCAGTCATGAAAGGTGACAAAGGATAAGAGATCAGACTTCTTTCTTCATGTCCAAATTTTAATAAATTGAAGGTGTTTCACAGGTGTTGGGAAAAATATATGGTGAAAAATAAGAAATCTGTGTTACCTAGAACCATTTTCTTTTTTCTTTTAATGCTCACATTTTGTTTTTAAACTTTGGGAAGTTTTGCATGTTTTGCACACTGTTCAGCCATTCAGCTGCAGAAGCCCTTATCAGCACATTCTTTTTTTTCTTTAAATAGTTTCTGGTTTTGACTTGTATGTTGATTATACATTAACTTTTCCCTGTAGCACAGAAAACAAGTTTTTAAAAGAGCAAACACATCCACAAATAATGATGTAAAATATCCTAGGAAGCTGATTCTTATTTAAGTTGCATTTTGCAGCAGGTCTTGCCTACTCACCTGCAGGACTGTTTAGACAAAGTCATCTTTGAGAGGTGATTGATTTGTAGGTTACTAAAGTTGTAGATATTGTTTGTACAGCTTTACATTAATGGAATGCCTTGTTTCATTGAGTATTAACTCTCCTACTAAAAATACAGTGGAAGCAGTCCACCTTTTAAATACATGATGGATGTTTCACACATCTGTTAGCATGTTAGCATCTGTTAGCAGCTGCTAGGCACAAAGTGAGATAACCATTTATTTCATACACTGCACAGCTGTCAAGTAATATTAATATCTTTTAGTCAATAGAATGGTTCTGAAAGGTCTATGATAAACAGATGGCTAAAGCAGGGGTGTCAAGCTAGTATTGACTTAACCACTTTCATACTGTATCAGGAGTGGCATCTCCCAGGAAGGACTTGTACTGGAAAATAAGTTTTAAATGGATCTTTCTCCTTTACAACAACAGCATACAACTTTCTACAGTAACTGTCTGTATGCTCTTTTAGTAAGCTTCTGTACATAAACTGAAGTTACCTATACTGTTATCATTCAGGAAGTGATTGAAAATTCAGTTCATTACTCAAGTTGCTATAATATATGAGACTCTCTGTGGCCTGTTTCTGGTAAGTGCAAATCTCTGTTTCATTAGTTTGAAAGGAAGGTGCTTTATCTGGGTTTTTTTACAAACTGTAGATTCCTGTATTTCCAGAGCAGTATGATAACATTAATTTTAGTGTAAAACTGGTACCTTCCTGAACCCTGAGGTTTTGAAGCTGATTTGTCTTAGATGAGATCTTATTAACATGCAAAATTTCATGCTCAAGGCTCATTGACCAGCCTTCCTCATCCATAAAAAAACCAGGACTAGATCCTACAGTAATTTTCATTTACTCCCCAGGTAAAATTTTTAGCAATCTCTGTAAAGCCAATTTGAATAACACCTATTTCTGCCCCTAGTTTAGCTGGTATTGACTGAAAGGCTGAAGACATTTAAAGCATCATACCATAATTTTCTAACAGTTGTTTCTTTTGACTAGAATCAGCAATCATGCTTTTAGACAGCATGTAGCTGTAGAGATTCTACATCTTATATTCCAATAAAATACAAATTAGTCACAGCATTTTTCAAGAAAAATGTGTGCTACATAGCACAGCAAGAGCATGAGCAAATTACCTGGAAGTACTTTTAGGTTAGTTGTTGATTATTTACATTTCCAAAAATTAAATAAAAGTCTCAAAGTAAAGTTCTTGTGCATTTGAATCAATTATAGAATATTTCATTGAAAGGTTTCCCAAGGATTGTCTTGCTCCAAACTTTCTCAGCTTTCTCAGCAAAATCTTGACCTAGATAGGATAGCACAGGTCTCTGTTCTGCTGAAATCTTAAATGCCCAATGTTGGTGAAATTATAATTTCCCTTGGGAGATTATGCTAATGGCTGATCATTTTTAGGATTAACTTGTACCTGTTACCCTTTGTATTTTCTCTGTGACTGCTTGCATAAAGGAGTCTCTGGCATCTCCCCTAAGCCTTCTCTTCTCAAGGCTGAATAAATCAAATTCTCTCAGCCTTTCTTCATATGGCAAGATTTCCAGTCCTTTGATCATCTTTGTAGCCCTTCTCTGAATTATCTCCAGTCTGTGCGCATCTCTTTTATGTAGCAAGGACTGAAACTTAACACAGTATTTCAGGTGTGACCTGACAAGTGCGGTGTAGAGTAGGAAAATGACATTCTCTGCTAATCTCTGCTAATGATGCCTTTATTGATGTGAACTAGCATCTTGTTGGATATCAACAAGTTTCCTTGACATGTTAAGCTGGACACCATCTGGGTCCTTCAATTTGTAGGGGTCAGACTCCCGTACCAGCTCCTCCTTCACTGAGAATGGGTCTGTGTCTTGACCTGAGAATTTGTACCCAAGGTCTGGGGCTCATTGTGCTGGTAAAGGCAGGACTGAAGAAAATGCTGAGAATCTCTGCTTTTACAGTGTTTAACAGTGGGCCAGTATTTTGCTCCTGGTTCTGCTTGTTTACATATCAGAATAATTGGGTTTTGTATTTTTTCACCTCCGGACTGTCGCTGTAGGGTTCAACACAGCACCCACAGCGACAAGGTTGGAATTCAAGCAGGGTGGGTAGGGAGCACCCAGGTCAAGAGCTTCTGCCCGTGGCAGCAAGCCCACAAGACTCACAACTGCCTTCACGCAGCTTGCATTCATAGCTCTCCTCTGGGTGTGGTTGCAAGGCATTGGTTAACCACCTCCTTCTTCTTACTGGCTGACAATACTTATTAAGGTAGCGCAGGTGACTCTTATCTCATCTACAGGAGTTGCTTATTAAGCCGCTGCAGGGTGGTTCCAATTTCAACTCTCCTTGCAGTTTCTCATCCTCAGTCGTCCAGTCCAGGGGACATAGTCCCCCACACTGGACTACTTCAGTTTGAGATGAACTTTAACTTTTCTAACTGCATCTCTACATGCACTGGCAATGCTATGTAAATCTCAAAAGGTATTAATCCACTTTTTCCACCCTGACACTCTTCTCATTTGATTTTGACCAGATTTAGAAGCTTGTGGTTAAGATGAGGGAATCTCTAGCTCTACTTAATTCCCTTACATTTAAAGGGGATAAACTGTTCTAGTCCTTCAGTTAAAGCCCTCCTTAAGTTGGTCATCCTGCTGTTAAGATTATTTTGCCACTTCTAGAGAGATGTATTCACTCCCTCCCTAGAATACATAGTCATTGCAGGATGTCCTGTTGTCATAAAACTCAAAACTTCTACAATAGCATCAGCACAACATCAGAGGTTGATTTGCATTGTAACTATTTCTGGTTGCACACTTTCCTCTAACTGGAAGAAAATACAACTTGGGCACCAGTATGTTTCACTTCTGCCCTCAGGGCTTTGTAGTCTTCCTTGATTCTGCTCCAATTCTGGCTTTTGTACTCACATGAAAGAGTAACAATGGATTGTAGTCTGCTCTTGGCAATTTATGGCACCCTCTTGGCAGCATCTCAAACCTTAGCTCCTGGAAAGCAGTTGTGATGGATTAATCCACACACATTAAAAAAAGCTTGGCTGAACTCAGGCAGGGAAGCAAATGAAAAAGCTGTACTTTACAAGAAATAATGCAATGAATATGTACAAAAATACACAGTATTTGAAATACTATACAGGTATCAACAAAGAGAAAACAACACAGAAATCCTCCTTGGACAGGAAGCCTCTGCCTCGCTTCCCACTCAACCTCTTTCTCCCTTTTTCCTCTGGTTAATTAGAAGAAAAGAGAAAAGGAGAAATGTTAGGGAAATTTTAGTTAGTTCAAAAGCATCGTTAAGGATTTATTAATGTTTATCTCAAGGTTAGTCGATAGAAGGTCTCTGTCCATCAAGAAACAGAAAGTATGCCAGCAGAGAGAGAACACAATGAGAGAAGAATGTGAGATATTGCTAGGGTACATCTCACACCTGACCAGTCAGTTTATAAGTCGGATACTGGGGTTACATAAAAAAATAAAAATAGATCCAGCTGATTGAAAGTTCTGCATTTGGAAAATACGTAAAATAAAATCATAGGGCTGACATTCTTACACTGATTGCTATTGCATTCTCCTAGTAGCACAGCAAATATTATCAAAGATATTCACTTAATGATATATATTTACATGTAAGAATATTTTAGGGATAAATTACTGTGTGACTGTTCACTTCTGTAAAGTTGTGCATGAAGTACTGTTTTACATATTCCAGGATATTTGAGATTCTTTCAGAGTATTTTAATGTGGTCTGATCTCTATGTAACACAAGGCCTTGTGGTCTTCTGAATCAGCTTTTAATCTTGAAATGGGTGATTCTTACGTGTCTGAAGAGTATTATACTCTCTTTCTTGGGCACTGAATTCACTGTGAAGTCTTACATAAAATCTGGAAACAAAATGTCAGCATTTTTATAACACAAACTATTGTTAAGAAAACTGAAAACAAAAACATAATTAAAGTTGTGCTTGACATATTTTTTATTAAACAAATACTGTTAACATAGTTTTGAATTTAGATGTTTACCTCTCACTTATGTAAAACTATCTCTAATATTTTCCAAGGCTTTGGGTAGTGTTAAATCAATAAATGCCAGTAATGTTTTGCAAGAGAATATGCATACTTTGCCTTCCTGAAATTAATTTTCACCTGGAAGCTGCCACATTTGCAGTGGAATTTATGAATATGCTTCTTTATTAACATTTCAATGTAACTCAAGTTTCTTTAATCTTCTGTCTGAATTTCAAACTCTCTAACAGGTACTACAGGTGTAGGCATAAAAAAAAAAAAAAACAGAAAAAAGAAAAAAGAAAATAACCCCAAAAAAAACACGAACAAAAAAAACCCAAACTCAACCAAACCAAACAAACAAAACTCCCAAGAAACCCAAAACAAAACAAACAAACTGCCGTGGTTTGGCAGACCAATTCTCCTACCACAGGCAAAGAAAGATTCAGACAAACGGATTGCAAAAAAATGGTGGAAAGTTTAAATGGAAAAACAATGAAAGTTTTACAGAAAACCACAAGCATCATGACAAAGAGCAATAGATCCCAAAACATACCCAAGAACGTCCCATCCCCACCTGCAGGTACACCCAAAATCCCCCCAGGGCTCTTCCTCCCCCCACAACCCAGCCCTGGGCCTAGGCAGGCCCAAGGGAGGCAACTCACGCCATTTTACCTAGGCAGCAGCGGGGGGACAAAAAAGGAAGTGAAGACCCCATGCTGATGTATTATAAGGGAGCAGGGCATTATGGGAATGGAATACTTGTTTTCCTGTGACCATCCCCTGGGCTGGGCCCACACCTTGGGACATCCCAGGTGTGGTCTGTGCAGCAGCATCAAGGGGCCGGCACCCAACCTAAACCACCATGCAAACAAAAAACACCACCAAAAAAACCCAAAGCATATATTATGGTTAGGTGGCTTCTGGACTGTACTTTGGCATTGTTAATGTGATTTCTTTAAGAATGTTCATTCCTCTTACAGCCCTCTATAACTATATGTAATTCAGTATTCATTCTGTACCTTCAAATAAAGCAAAAATGTATTAAGTTCTTAGTAATAATAATAATAATCATAGCTACAGCCATAATCACTCTTTCATATATTACCCCTTGGTAACTGATACAGATGGAATTTTTTCATGTCCATGTAGAGAAGGTGATGTGACATGGAAAGATAATATTTTGGTTTTGCTAATGCGTGTCAGTGATCAAAGTTTTAGCATGGAGGAGAAGTCTGTAGTAATTACATGATGTGAATTTAATTTTTTATTTCCTTGTAATTATTTATTCCTTAATACAACTGACCTTTCTTTTAGAGGTAAGAGTCTTAAATACATTTTTATTCATTTTTTCAATCAATTTTATTTAATGGCGCTAAATCTATTTGGACAAGGCAATTCAGGGCAAGGCAAATAGAACACAATTTGCCCTGTATTTATCACTTCCCCAAGATTCAATTTGGCCAATAAGGCTACTGAAGCAAGCAGAACAGTTAACCAATAAAAATAGGATTCTCCCAGGCTGTGAGCACAAAAGGTAAAGACAGGCTTTGTCTAGGAGAAGCATGGCTGGTGCACATGCTCTTTTGCCATAAAGGGAGAACATATCATTTGTTTACCAGGCTTTTTGGTGCCTGGGTTCTTTTGTCCTTTCCCTGCATTTCCCTGGAACACTGCAGGAGGGAGGGGGAGAGGGGGATCGTGCCTGGACATCTCAAGACTTGTTCTGGATTTGTATTTGGCCCGTTTGGCCCCATCATCACAGTCATATCTAAGCACATGGAGAGAAATAAGGTTATCAGGAGCAGCCAGAATGGATTTACAAAGGGGAACTCATGTTTGATTAATCTGATAGCCTTCTATGGTGGTGTGGCTGAATGGGTAGATGCAGAAAGAACAGTAAATGTTGTCTTTCTTGACTTTAATAAGGCTCTTGACATTGTCTCCCATAACATCCTGGTAGTTCTCAGATGGACTGAGAACTGTATAAAAATCAGATCCCAGAGAGTCTTGATCAACACTTGTTGGGAAGAGGGTATTAAATTTATTAATATTAAATATTAATTATGAAAATATTATTTTTATTAATTATAACATTATTAATAACCAATGAATCACTAACTTATATACATGTTCTAGTGCATGTTCATGAAATACATCCCATAAGTGGCTTAGTGTTATGGTTAGAACGTAATTGAGCTGACTACAGACCATTTCTGTATTTACATAACAAATGGTGCAATTCTGCCGCTTGGCCACTAGATGGCGACTCAATGGGACACAGGTGGCTTCTGGCTACGTACATCAGTATTATAATCTTCCTATGCATCAGCGATTACTCTGCTAGATGCGGATACTTTGAACTGAGTGCTAGTGGATGGAAAGCATGTGGGAGACACTCTGTAACTGTTGTTTGTAGCAAGGTGGAGGTCCGGCAGACTACTGTCGCTGGACTGGTTCCTAGTTGAGTTGGACCCCAGCGTTGGGTTACTGTCTCCTCTCTCCGCAGCAGTGGAGAGGGAATAATGGAACCTGGGCTTAGCACGGAAGCAGGTTCCTTTCAGGACTTGGTTTCCTTTCAGGTCTCGATTCCCTCCAGACAACAGGGATCGGTCCTGGTCAGGGTCGGCCTGTGGGGTCGGCCCTCAGAGTCAGCTCGCATGACAGGGCGGGGCGACAGTTGCCAGTAGACGGGCTTGGAGGTTTCCCATCAGACAATGACAGCAGACAAAGGCTATGGGGTCGACCGGCTACGGTGATTCTCAGGGCTGATGTAAACAGCCTCAGGGAGAGAATGTGGCTGCTTTAAGCGGTGGCTAATCATTTACTGGGCTTAGAGGAATAATGGGACGGTCAGAGCGGTCCTGGGTTTGGTGCAGTATAGGCACAAACAATGCTTTAGTCTTCCCTGAGGTTCACAGGGCTCAGAGTGGCACACGTGGCGGCTCCTCCCCCACTACAGTGGGGCTAGGCATATGTGGACTTAGTCTTAATCAAGTCCCTTCTCCCTGACAGCTGGGCAGATCTTGCCCTCAGGGGTTGATCCAGTCCTCCGGAGGCATGGTAGGCTCTCCCAGTCAGTACGACTGGCTGTGACGACGCTGGGATTCTCAGGCTCAGCGAAGGTCCTCCCTCTGGAAATGATCCTCACGATTGCTTCTCACGATGCAGAGGCTTTCAGTATGTGTGCATGGATGACAGTAGCTAACAATAATAAGCTCAATGGCAGAGGCTATGGCTCAAGAGTTGTTCTCTCGAGCAAGCACAGACAAGTGAAAGAGGGGGCAACTTGTTTACCAACTGAGGTGATATTTATAGATTCCTCAAGGCTGGGTTTGACCAATGGGCACTCTCATAAACAACTGGCTTCAGTCTATAGAAAGCGTGAAGCTAGAATTATGCCCATACTTGGTATTTGCATGAGCACTGCATGCGCTGAGTGCGTGCTGGCCTGGCTAATGCCTTGGCTTTTGTCTTCCTCTTGAAGGAGGGGGAACTTGTCCACGTGCTGGGACAAGATTTGATATCTGGGCATAATGTGCCTTCACCACATTAGTGTCAAGACCAGTTGGGGACCCATACCTAGTAATGTTCCCAGTGGTCTGCAGGTCTTCTACCCCATAGGGGCTAGCATTAAGTGTCAAGGTCGGTACATGTCAGGATCACAAGTTGTTGGGTGCTGGACTGGACAGAAAGAAAACACACAGATACTCAGGAGCTTCTACATCAATCAACCACTAGCTCCTTAATTGTGGTAGGCTGAGAGACCAATTCTCCCACCACAGGCAAAAATGAGACTCAAACAAACGGATTGCAAAAGTAGTGGAAAGTTTAAATGGAAAATCAGTGAAAATTTTACAGAGAACCACAAGCACAGTGACAAAAAAGAGATCCCAAAGCACACCCAAAAACATCCCACCCCCATCTGAGGGTACACCCAAAACCCCCAGGGCTCTTTCTCCCTCCCTGGCCTGGGGCCTAGCCAGGCCCAAGAGAGGCTGTGAGGCGGCTCACCCCATCACCAGGTAGCCGTGAGGGAAGAAAGAGGAAGTGCAGGACCCCCACTGATTTCTTATAGGGGAGCAGGGAATTATGGGATGAAATACCTGGCTTCCTGTGCCACTTACTGGGCTGGACCCTCTGGGACATCACAGGTGTGGCTTGTGTGGCGGCATCCAGCTTGATCCACCACATTAATGAATAGACATCATGGCTTAAGTACCTTCGTTCTGCCTTCACAGCTCATTCTCCTCTGACTTTCCCAGAGATGACATTAGCCCCTTCATTCTCTTGTCTTCACATCTGCTCTTTACTCTGGAGCTATTTAGCTTTTAAGTCAAGGGGAGGATACCGGACCAAGGCTGCTCATTATCACTTTAGATTGCCTGCAGCCACATTAGGCTATGCCTTTAAAAAATTTTCACAGATCTTGAACAGAAAGTAGTAAAATGTAAATAATTCACTATTTGGTGTAAAAAGGAAAATAATGATAATTCCAAACAATCCCATTGTAAAGATAATGGACTTCTCACTTGCTTGGGCTGGGAGATACTAATTTGCTTCTGCTTAACCTTGGCTGCACTGCTTTTGTTGTGACTGATATTAACTTCTCTGTTTCTGCCTCTTGTATCTTTTGTACAGAGGAGTAAGGGGGAGGCAGGGAGTGAGAATCTAGTAGCTTCCCCTGGTCCCTTGCCAGGGGGGGTTCTTGTGCTGCTTATTAATTGTAAATATCTGTAAATATTGTAATACAGTATATTTGTTCATATTCATTGTATTCCATTATAGGTCGTATTTTTGCTTGTAAATACAGCTTTCATTTGCTTCCATCTGAGTTGGTCTGGCAAATGTAACATTGGGGAGGAAATTTCAATGCACCACACCCACCCTAAGTGACCCTGCTTTTCAGGAGGGTTGGACTTGGTCTCTGGAGATCACTTCCAAACTTGAATATTCTGTGATTCTGTGATCATATAGACATGATTTTATAGTTTTGTTATTTTACAAATTTAGAAATTTGTAATATGCAATTATAATTTACAAATCATAAATAGTTTCCTACTCAGTTAAGATGTTGAAATACAAGACTGACTTTGCACTCAGAATGTTTTGGACATATGCATGTTTGTTACAATATCTTCAAAGGTAACTCTGTGTTTGGTGTTAACAACATAGCATTGCCATGATTACAATTTTATTTATTTTATTTAGAAATCACCAATCTTATTTAGAATTACCAGTTTGAAGACATAGATTATTTTTAAAAAAATTTTCCCCCAAAATGCCACAATCAGCACGGGGTTATTAAAGTGCTTATTCTGTCTTCTGGCTCTGCATATAATTCTTCTCTCTCAATTTTGATAAATCTTGTATTTACTGGGATGCTGATGACACTATGTGGCTGTTATCTGGTAAGAGGACTAAACTGCTGAAGAAGAACACTATTCTTCATGCTGAACTAATGGAAAGTAACAAAGTGACTTCATGAAAATGAAACTAATACTTAATTTAGATAAGACTTCTGAGATATTGTTCATATCTTCACCTCTGCCAACGAGGACAATTTTCATATGAATCTAGGCAAGAATGCGCAGTAGCACAACAGATTTTACTATACACCTTGAAATATCGTATTTAACCTTGTTTTATTCTTTTAACTTTGTTTAGTACCAAGGCAATAGTAAAGATGGCACTATATATTTCTTTATGTTACCCATAGAGTTAATCTTACCCACATTTGTTTCATGTGCTGGTTTAAGAAGATTTGCATACCTTTTATATCATTAGAGTTTGATCTCTTTTATGAGTGCTTGTTCATAAGGCAGGGATAGTGTCAGATTTCCCTTTATATATTTATATATATTCCTGTGTATATGTTTGGACTGCATAAAAAAAGGATGCCTCTTCTAGATAAACAGTGTTATGTAGAAATATCTCCACCTTGTTATTTTTGTATGCTAGATGTTCAGACAAAAGCCCTGGGGAATTATAGTAGTTTTTTAGACAAACCATCTTATTGAAATTTCAGGTTGCCTTGCAATTCCCTTTGTTTTGTTAAGCTTCAGAAGGTTTAGTGAATTCAGTACCTATCAAGCAGCTCTGCTGCTACTGAAGGTTAACACTTGAATTGTGTGTTAATACAAACCTGTAAGCTGCTGGTGCAATCCTCACTATCAATACAGACTGGCAGATGAGGTCATGGAAATGAGCCCTGTGAAACAGCACTTGGGGGGACTGATGGATGAGAAGCTGGACATGAGCAGACAACATGTTCTTGCAGCCCAGAAGGCAAATTGCATCCTGTGCTGCATTGAAAGATATGTGACCAGCAGAAAAAGTGAGGTTATTCTGCCACTTTTCTCTGGTGAGACTTCACCCTGAGTATTGTGTCCAGGTCTGGAGCCCTCAATACAGAAATTACATGGACCTAACAGAGTGGGTCCAGAGGAGGGCCATGAAAATGAGCAAGAGGCTGGAATACCTCTGCTATAAAGACAGACTGAGAGAGCTGGGATTGTTCAGACTGGAGAAGAGAGGACTGTGGGGAGACTTAATAACAACCTTCCAGTATCCGAAGGCATCCAGAAGCTTGATTTATTGTCTGCTCGAGTCGGCAGTTATCCACAAGCGCCACGCTGGGTGCCAAATAAAATATGTGGTGGTAAGAGAAGGTTCAGTTCTCCCTCCCCCACAAAGCAAGAAACCACAGCTAACTCAGTCAGAGAAGCAAAATGAATTAAAGCTGTATTTACAAGCAGGATGAAATGCAGTGAATCTGTACACAATATACAGTATTTACAATATATACAGAAATATACAGCAAAGAAAGTAATACAGAACAAAAACTCCCTCCTCAGGCCAGAGGGGGGTTCCCCCTCTGTACCCTCTCTCTCCCCCCACCTTCCCTTTTTTCCCAAAAGGATTAGAGAGAGAAAAAGCTAATTAAGGAGGAAAATATTGTTAGGCTCAAAGCATATGCAAGGATGAGTTTTGCTTAGCTGTTATTCAAGGTCAACTCCGGCTAGTTGCTCAGAGAGAGATAGAAGCAGACAGGCCGAATAGAACAGAACTGAACTGAGAGAGACTCAAACTGAACTAGAACTTAAAGCTGCATTCTACCAATCTACCAGTGAAATTCATTTAGGCTTTGTTTTCATTGTCTTCACCAGAACATTCAGCCAGAGTGTTCCAGCAACTGTCTCTTTCTTAAAGGCACAGCCTAGAATGGTCACAGCAGCCTACAAGATGGATGGAGAGAGACTTTTTATAAAGCCCTGTAGTGATAGGATGAGGGGCAATGGCTTCAAACCAGACAAGAGCAGATCTGGACTGGATGTTAGGAACAAGTTCTGTACTGTGAAGGTAGTGGTACACAGGCCAGGGAAGTGGCTGTGGCCCCATCCCTGAAGATATTTTAAGTGAGGCTTGACAAGGCTCTGGGCAGCCCAATCTAGTCAAGGATGCCCCTTAAGTTCTGCAGTTCTGCAGTTCTGCAGATGTATGTTTGGTGGGGGGTTTTTTGTGGTTTTTTTTGGGGGTGTTGTTTGTTTATTTCTTTTGTTTTGCTTGTTTGTTTTTAAACTGTATTTTCACACTATGTCACCTGACAAGCATCACACTTTTATCTTATTTTGTCTGTTTTCCTTCTCTCTAGTAAAAATGTCTGACTCAGAAAATCTGAGAACTTCTGGTTTTATGATGTAGGTGACATACTGGGACTCATACTAAATAACAAAATAAAGTGGGTCTTGAATAGGATGTGTAATTTACTAAAAATATACAGAGATAGCAATAAATGAGAAATTACTGTAAATAATATGATGAAGGTCATTTAATGCAAATGTACTTAATTTCTTTGTGCTAGATATACACATTATATAAAACAACAAAATATCAAATAACAAAATTGTGTAACATATGTAATGCAAGCACAGTACTTTCAGAAACTGCTTCCAGATAAGTAGACACAGACTGATATCAGGAGAACATGTAACAAAGTATTAAATGTTGTTGGAAACACAACTCAAAAATATACTAGTTTCCAAATTAATATAATAGTTTACCTGTGTTAGAGAAATGTCAAGAATGAGAAGCATGCATTTGCACTGACATAGTAAATTGCTTAGATTTGTCTTGGACAAAATGTACAATTCTTTAATTAAAATTAATTTTGTTTTTTCTCCACCCCTCCCCAGGTGTGCTGAATTTTCTAGATTTGTCTAATCCTTCATTCATCTCAAGGTGTTCTGTTCCATATACATGCCTGTTATTCTGCCTGCATAACCCAAATACACTGGCCCCTCTCAGAGGCTATAAGCAAAGAGGCAGACCAGTTATTAGAAGGTCTCTATGAAACTATAAATCAGCAGCAGGTGCTCCAGGCATTCAGGAGCAAGAATGGAAATCAGATTGCAAATTAAGTATTTCTAGGAGCAAAACAACAGAAATAAAGAAAGCTGTTTCTAAAATAACAGGAAGAAACTGCTCTATGCTTTTGGATCCTGTGAAACTGAATTTGGTAAAGAGAAGAAAATGAACACAGCTAATGAAAATGAACACAGCTAATGAATAGAGTTGCGGGAAGCCTAGCTAAAAGTAAATGTAATATCTCTAAATAAACTGATCATCTGTACTGATGCAAATTAGCCATGAAAGGAACTAGCTGCTCTTGTCTTCCAGGGGAAGTCCAAAGAAATAGGTACTGAAACTAAACATTGTTAGTGCACTGGTATTTCTAATAGATTTCAGAAATATTGTATTCTTTTTACTGTAGAATTACAGTAAATAAAGTTCTGGATTTGCTTTTTTACTGTTTAGCTTCATTCTCCCCATGACTAAAATTAAGGACATTAAAGTCTGCCACTGCTATGTGTATTCGGGATTTTCTATTCTTTTGGACTCTTCAGGCAATCTTTGTGCAAGCAATCTTTGTGCAAGTAAAATGAGTCTGAAATCAAACTGGAAAAGAGACAATGGAGTCTTTAAAATGCCAGTAATGCAGAATAATTTATATATTTTATTTTTTTTTTTGTTCCCCCTCTTACATCCTGAAAATGTAAAAAAAATCACAGATATTATTTGCTGCCTTACTGTTAGGTGGCTTTCAGTTGTTGTTTACTATCCTGAATTTAAGAACTGTAGATATTGTTGAGAGTGAGAACTGGATACCAAGAAGGCTTGTTGTTGCACAGACAGAGAGAAATAAATCCAAATAACTTACAAACTCTGTATAAAATAAAAAGAGGGAACGTACAGATTCAACTACATGGAAATGCATAAAGAAACACTGAACCAATATTGAAAAAAATCTTGGTGCTCTTGAAGCCTAAAAAGTAGAGGTCATTTATAAGTAACAGAATATTTGAAAGAGTAAACTGAGTAATTTGTACAGAATTATAGAACTGCTGAGGTTGCAAGACACCTTTGAGGTCAAGCCCAACCTCTTGGCTGGAGCTCACAATCCTGCCAATACTGTCACTAACCCATGTCCTTCTACTCTACATCCACATTTTTTAACACCTGCAGTGATGGTGACTCTACCACCTCCCTGGACAGCCTGTTTCAATGCCTGCTAACCACTTCTGTGAAGAAATTTTGCTGATGTCTAACCTAAACCTTTTTTGGCACAACTTGAGCCTGTTTCCTCTAGTCCTGTCACTTGTTGCATGTAAGAAGAGACTGACCCCCACCTCTCTCTGACTTCCACTGAAGTTGTTGTAGAAGCTGATGAGATGGGGTGAAATGAGGAGTAATGACTTTAAGTTGGAAGAGTGTAGATGTAGACTAGATATTAGGAAGAAATTATTTACCATGAGAGTGGTGAGACACTGGAATACGTTGCCCAGGGAAGGTGTCCCTACCCATGTCAGGGAGGTTGGACACATTAAATTCCTTTCCAACCCAAAATATTCTATCATTCTGTGATTCTATGAAGTAGCATAAGAGGTACATAGAATACATAGAATAGAATACAT
This sequence comes from Dryobates pubescens, assembly GCF_014839835.1. Lineage (NCBI taxonomy): Eukaryota > Metazoa > Chordata > Aves > Piciformes > Picidae > Dryobates > Dryobates pubescens. The sequence goes on from NC_071657.1 coordinate 30,466,946, forward strand.
AGAATAAACCAGGTTGGAAGAGACCTTCAAGATCATCGCGTCCAACCCATCAACCAATCCAACTCCGCCCAAGCAACTAACCCACGGCACCAAGCACCCCGTCAAGTCTTCTCCTAAAAACCTCCAGCGATGGCGACTCCACCACCTCCCCAGGCAGCCCATTCCAATGTGCAATCACTCTTTCTGTATAGAACTTTTTTCTAACATCCAGCCTGTATCTCCCCTGGCGCAGCCTGAGACTGTGTCCTCTTGTTCTGGTACTGCTTGCCTGGGAGAAGAGACCAACGTCCGTCTGTCTACAACCTCCCTTCAGGTAGTTGTAGAGAGTAATAAGTGAAGGCTGACTGTCTGCAAGCAACTGAAAATGAAGATAGCTAGCCTGTTGTGCTGGATTACACCCATCCTGGGGGGAGAGGGTTGCGAGAGCCCTGCTTCCCCCATGGGACAAAAGAAAGCTGATCCAGGTGGACATGGTTTCTCCCTCCTGGGAGGAGGGGTCCCCCAGGTCTAAGTTGATCTGTTCCTCTCCCCCTTCCTGTCCAGCAAGACTATAAAGTGGAGGGCATGGCAGCCATCTTTTTCTTTGCTCCTGCCTCACCTCTTTGAAAGGACCCACAACTGCTGCTATCTTCCTGGTTCTGCCACGTGGTCGGGCCTGATCTTCTCCCTGCCACATCCACACTTCTCTACAGGACTGAAATCCACATACATGGAGGGAGATACCAGGCCATGCAAATTTGGTTTTGTATATTTTCCTATTCATCCTTATTCCTTACCCTCGTAAATTACTTCTACTTCCAAACCAACTCCAGATTATTTTTTGGTAGATTAAACTCCAGTTAACGCTCAAACCACAACATCTGTTTGCAAATCATAGAAAAAGTATTCATGAAATGGTGGAGGAAAGGTGTCATAGATGATACGCAGGTATTCAGAGTGGGTATAACATATAACGAGCTTGTGTAATAATCACTTACATTAGCTTCAGAGGAAAAGTGTGTGAATGAAACAAAATCAAAACAAAATAAAAAAACAGAGTCTTTTTTTTTTCTTCTTCTTCTTCCTCCCTCCAGATCATAAAATGGTTCTCAATTGGATATTGGCATACTACTTCTGTTTATTGACTCTCATTCAAGGTTCATATCCAGACATAACCCAAGAACAAAATACTTGGCATTTATTCCAGAATCAAAAATAAAAAAGTCTTTTTTCTTTCTTTTTTTTTTTTTTCTTTTTAAATAGTAAATTTGAGGGCGGCTTTAAAATTTAATTTCTTCAATATTTGTCTGAATTTCATATAGCGATATACATACTTACACTAGCTAAAAAAACAATACTCCTTGAAGATGTAATTTCTCCCTTTGTTCACTTTTTCTATCAAAGCACTAAGTGATTTCTCATGAACAGTAACAAAACAGAATTTTTTTTTCTCTTTATTTTACCTCTCTGAGCAAGAAGAAGTTAATTCTTTGTAAACTATGAAATATAACATTATTTTAAAAGTAATTTCTTATTTTAAAATCTTGTGACTAGAAAAAAAGCCCCAGGATAGTAGTAGCAACACAGATAAACTGAAGGCTGAAGCAACCCATAAGGTGTTTAACATTGCTTCATAGATCACTCACTGTCAGATTCATCATAACCAGATATTTCAGATTCTTGACTGGTATATTTTATTAGTCATATTTGGTGTGCAACAGTTACATGCAGTCCTTGCAGATAAAGTCCATTCATCACTATGAAATGTTTTCTCTTTGCAGCTGAATAGTAGTTACATGCCTCAACTGTACTTTTATATTCCATATAGCTAAGATCTAATGCACAATCATACATCAAAGTGTAAAGAAAAATGTAAAACTAGGTTGTGAGACGTTAACACATCCAAATGCCTGCGGGGGATTGAGCCCAGCTGGATATCAGATGCCCACCTCACTTTCCCTTCTCAACTGAACAGAGAAGAGAAGTATAATGTGAGGCTGTTGAGGAGGGTCTATAAAAGGATATTTTAATGCTTAATAAGCAGGGCATTTAATTAAAATATTAATAATTTATTAATATTAAAAATCCCACCCCCAAAAAATTATCAAAACAACTAATTAAAACCTATTTACAGGTTCGAGGTGATCGGTTGTGGAACAGATACCTCACCCACAGGAACAAGTAACAATTTAAACAATATGTACAAAAATCCAGAAACAACAAACAGCACTTTAAACTGTAAAGAAAAGGAACCTTGGCAATGAAGCCAGCGATTGCCCACAATGGGGGGGGGGGTGGAACTCCAGAATTCCCTAAGGCAACAGACCTTCAATAGATGCTTATAAAAATCAGATATTGTAATTACTCACTGATTCTGGTACCTCGTGGTGCACGTTAAGATCTAGACAAACCAAAATGGTGTTGACCACGTGGAAAACTACAGGAGCACCATTTCACTTTCTGTTGGTGTATGCAGCTCATTACTGAGGCAGGATTTATTCCCAAAAGATTTGTAGCTGAAAGCTTTGTAGAGAGGAGGTTTCTCGGCTGTAATCCTTTTGTAGCAGCGCTCGCCCCTTGCTCCAGTCAAATGAAACTGTCCCAGGGACTCAGCTCCTCTGGGGTTTCACCTCTCGGCCCAGCAAGACGCGTGTTTGTCCTCTGGGCTTTACAACGCTAAAGCAGCGAGGGGTCTTTGTTGTCCTGTCTGGGCCAACTGAAACACAGTTCAGCTTCCAAGTGAAGCTTGTGCTTCCTTCCAGAGGGTGGACAACTGCAAGACAACCCCCTGGCTCTTTGGGCTGTTACTTATAGATTTTCCCGAGGCAATAATGGCCAGTACCAACACAGATCTAGGAGTAAAACCCTGGTATTGCAACCTATAGAAAACCACCTTTTCAAACATGGCCAAAGGCATGCCCACCTGGCTCATTGTCTGACTCAGAGCCATCATGAGGCTTTTTTTGTCCATTCAGGACAGAGGCTCATGGGGTGAGATAAGAGAGGACATTCAGCAGTTACTTGCATGGGCAAAACTTGAGGAAAATTAGTTGAATTGATTATTAATTAAATCAGAGTACAACAATAAGAAACAAAATCTAAATCTTAAAAACCTTTAATCTCATCCTTCCCTTCTTCTCCAGCTTAAAGTTTCTTCCAGTTCTCTGCTTTCTTCCACTCAGCAGCACACAGGGACAGAGATGGAGGGTATGGTCACTCCATCACAGATTCCTGCTGCTTTTTCCTCCTGAGGAGAAGGACTCCTCACATTCTTCCCCTGCTCCAGTGTGGGGTCCATCACATGGGAGACTGTCCTCCATGAACTCCTCTAACATGAATCTTTTCCACACAGAGCATTTCTTCATGAACTGCTTGTCACAACTTGGTATTCCCCTTACCAGCCCCGATCAGCAGGAGTTTGGGAGTGGCTGCACTGAGGTTCAAATAATTCCCTTAAGTTAATAAAGGCGAAACAATGCCAAACGACTAATGAACTGGGTTTATTAGATTCAAACTGGAGCAGAGGGAAAACAGAAATGGAAAGCAATGGGAAAAATACGTATCAAAGAGAAGTTATATCACAATTTCCCTCATTCAAAAAAATGTGGCATTGTTGCAGGACCAGTTTCAAATTTCTTGGCTGTGGCATTGGAGCAGAACAGTACCAAGTGGTCTTCTCTAGGCTGCAGGCAGTGTGAAGCAGGGCCATGCCATGTGGCTTTTCTCCAGGACACAGGCAGTGGTGGGAACCAAACAGTAGAGGGCCATCAGTACAGGCTGCCTGCTGAGGTGCCGGGCCAAGTGGAGCACCACAGAAGCAGGGCTGTGCCACATGGTCATCGCTGCTTGCCACCTGCCAAGGTGCAGGGCTGAGTGGAGTGGCAGGGACAGAGTGTCTTCCTCTGGCCAATTGTTCCCTTTTGCTTCTCCAGAATCACCTGGTTTTCCCTGCACCCACCCTGTGCAGCAGGCATGGGGCAGGGCAGCCCCTCCAGCGATGTGCAAAGTGACGCTTACCCTTCAGTAGCTCTTCTTGAGACAACACCAACACTTGGGGTCTCACACTGCTCCAGTGTGGGTCCCTTCCACAGGGTTCAGTGTTTCAGTTAAATGCTCATATTCCAGGATGAGCATCCTACAGGGTGTGGTGGTTTGAAAGGAAAGGTTCTGCTTTCCCTCCCCCACTGAGAAAGAGACCACGGCTAAACCCAGTCGGAGAAATAAGAGTATATTTTACAAGGAAACAGATTATATGTAACACAACAAATACAGGTATTTTACAATATATACAGGAATATACAGCAAATTAACTCAACCAGAAACCAGACCCCCCACAGAGGGGGCTTCCCCCTGTGCCCCCTTCACCCCCCTACCTCCCTTCTCCCCCAAAAGAGGTAGAAAAGAGATGTGGACGGTTAACAGGGCAGGAAAGGAAGAAAGGCCTGGCACAGGGAGTTCCTTAGTTCTTATCTCTTGGCAAGAAGCCCAGAAGCAGATCCAGCCGAAAGGGTCAGCGAAGGAAGGAAGACTGAGAGAAAGTTCCCAGCTCCCCTGGGTCCAATCTCACCTCCCCACTATACTTGGCCAATGAAATTCGTTTAGAATACCAAAATATTTTACAAACATTTAGCCAGTGTGCCCCTTTCTTAAAGGCACAGAGTCAAACGGCCACACAGGCTCACAAGTCCTCCTAGCAGACTTCAACCATTAAAAATCTGTTAGAAAAAAAACCAGACATTGAAATTACTCTAAGTATTGTGTCTATGATTCAATTTTCTTTCTTTTTCTTTTTTTTTTTTTTTAAGTACTCTTGTGGTGTTATAAATAAAGAGGGATAAGTTGGGGAATTAATACAAATATAAAATATTTATTAATATGGCTCCACCTCCCATGTAACTATACACAAAAGTTATAAAATATTATACAAATTCAATACATTTGGTGGAGAATATCTTCAGGATATAGGAATGGTTACAGATTACTTGAGAACAGTATTTAGAAAAGATAGATCCAAAACCAGTATGTTACAAAAGGCAGATGTTTCCCAGAGACTCTAAGAATTTTTATCAATTTACTCACAAGGCTGCTTGCTGATTGTGGGAATATCTCTGGTGTCTCTTTTTATCAGAAAATCCTCCTAAACTGCTCCTGCTTTTAATCCACATGTATGTGGGGGGCAAAAACCCAACAGAGAGAGAGCTCTGCAGCTCACCCATTTTTATACATCCAAGCTAATTTGCGTCATGTCATTACCATAAAGCATGTCCCAAAAGGCAAAAAGGCTGATGACCATCAGCTCTCTGCCTAAAACATTCCCAGGTTTGTCCCAGCACAGGGGGGGCTGTGCCTGACACATGCTTAGGGGGAAGGACCCATGTGTGTCTACTGAGCACAGCAGTAGTGATGCATCTTCCCCTGTTCCCTTTTACCATTCTTCTCTGTTTCCCCTGCATCCCAGCTCTGTGCATTACAAAATACATTGCAATGAATCCCCTGACAGTGTATTGCTAAACTAAGGATTTGGCATTTGTATTGTGTTTTGTCGTGTTTTGTTTTGTTTCCTTCTATCTATTTTGTTATGTTTGGGTTTGATTAATATCCCTTTTAGATATCTGTCTTTTGAGTTTGGGGTTTGTTGGTGTTTGGTTTTCACAACCAAGAAAAATTATCTTCTTACCAGTTTATAATAATTTCAAGGAAAGTAGACTTAATACTGAGGTATAAATTAATACCTTGTGTGGTGGGTTGAAATTTTCCCCCCAACATTAACTTTACCAGACAAGTCCAGCTGGAAGCAAGTGAAAGCTGTACTTACAGGCAAAACTACAATGTACAATGGAATGCAATGAATATGTACAAAAGATAACAGTATTTACAATATTTACAATTAACAAACAATACAAGAACCCCCCTGGTCAAAGACCAAGAGAAGCTATTAACTTCTTCTTCCCTGCCTCTCCACAGCCCTCCTGAACAAAACAAGGGAGAAAGGAGCAGAGAAGTTAATACCAAAGCAATGCAGCCAAGGTCAAGCAGAAGCAAGTTAGTGTCTCTCCAGAGTGAAGAAGCGAGAAGAGAAGAAGAAATTGTTTTGATACAAGCAATCTCATGGTAGATATCTCTCCAATGGGATTGTTCAAAATTATATTTATTTTGTTCTTTATATCCAATAGTGATTTATTTACATTTTACTACTTTCCATGAAAAAAAAATTATTTTAAAGACACAGCTGAAAACTACCGCACCTTGATATACCTTTACATATGTTTAGAAACTTTTTTCCTCCTCAATAATATCCATTAATAACTATTTGTCCTGTAAAATATTGGGTCATTTGGGTTTGATTTTTTTGTTGATTTTAATTACTGGTTTCTTTATGGCAGAAAGGAAAACATGTATGATGCGATGTGAAAAAACAAGTTTTTAATAAAATTGCACAGAGTAATATAAAGTATATAGCATTTTTCATAAGGGGCAACTGTAAGAGGTGTTCGGGTGTTTTGTAGAAATTTTAGAAATATAAATGTAATAAAAATCTACCAAATTAGAATATGGGAATATAATGCCTCAGATGTTGATCAAATGTAATTGATCAGATGTTGATCAAATTGGCCAATATGGTCCCCATCCACAAGAAGGGTCGAATAGAGGAACCTGGAAACTACAGGCCAGTCAGCCTGACCTCAGTGCCAGGGAAAGTGATGGAGCAGATTACCCTGGCAGCAATAACTGCACACCTGAAGAATGGCCAAGGGATCAGGTCCAGTCAACATAGATTTAGGAGGGGCAGGTCCTGCCTCTCCAACCTGATCTCCTTCTATGATCAGGTGACCCATCTGGTGGACGTGGGAAGGCCTGTGGATGTGGTCAACTTGGACTTCAGCAAGGCCTTTGATACAGTCCCCCACAGCAGACTGCTGGCTAAGCTGGGTTAGGAACTGCCTGGAGGGCCGAGCCCAGAGAGTGGAGGTGAATGGTGCCACATCCAGCTGGCAGCCAGTCACCAGTGGCCTCCCCCAGGGATCAGTGCTGGGCCCCATCCTCTTTACCATCTTCACTGATGATCTGGATGAGGGGATTGAGTCAGTCATCAGCAAATTTGCAGATGACACCAAGTTAGGAAAAGATGTTAGTCAGTTAGAGGGTAGAAGGGCTCTGCAGAGGGACCTCAACCGACTGGACAGATGGGTGGAGTCCAGTGGCATGGCATTTAACAAGTCCAAGTGCTGGGTGCTGCACTTTGGCCACGGCAACCCCATGCAGAGATACAGGCTGGGGTCAGAGTGGCTGGAGAGCTCCCCAATGGAGAGGGACCTGGGGGTGATGATCAACAACCACCTAAACATGAGCCAGCAGTGTGCCCAGGTGGCCAAGAGGGCCAATGGCATCCTGGCCTGCATTAGGAATAGTGTGGCCAGCAGGAGCAGGGAGATCATTGTGCCCCTGAACTCTGCATTGGTTAGGCCACACCTTGAGTCCTGTGTGCAGTTCTGGGCCCCTCAGTTTAGGAAGGACATTGAGACTCTTGAGCATGTCCAGAAAGGGCAACAAGGCTGGTGAGAGGCCTTGAGCACAAGCCCTATGAGGAGAGGCGGAGGGAGCTGGGATTGTTTAGTCTGGAGAAGAGAAGGCTCAGGGGTGACCTCATTGCCCTCTACAGCTACCTGAAAGGTGGTTGCATCCAGGAAGGGGTTGGTCTCTTCTCCCAGGCAACCAGTGCCTGAACAAGGGGACACAGTCTCAAGCTGTGCCAGGGGAGGTTTAGGCTCAAATTGAGGAGAAAGTTCTTCACCGAGAAGGTCATTCGTCATTGGAATGGGCTGCCCAGGAAGGTGGTGGAGTCACCATCCCTGGAGGTGTTCAAGAGGAGATTGGACGTGGCACTTGGTGCCAGTCATGAGGTCTGTGGAGACAGGTTGGACTCGATGATCTTTGAGGTCTCTTCCAACCTTGGCGATACTGTTATATTGTGATATATTTAAGTGTGGAACTTGACAGCAGTTGAAAGAACATTTTCAACACAGAATATCTAAAGAGACTTCCCAGGGGAGATACTAACTGTCTCTACCATTTAGCAATGACATATCCTGTAATTCATGTACTAATGAATGTCATAAATGTTTTTTCTTTTACTGTGTTAAACACCTGATATTGGTCTACAGAATTCTTTGAAATTAGAATAGAATAGAATAGAATAGAATAGAATAGAATAGAATAGAATAGACCAGGCTGGAAGAGACCTTCAAGATCATCACGTCCAACCCATCAACCAATCCAACCCACCTAATCAACTAAACCATGGCACCAAGCACCCCATCAACTCTCCTCCTGAACACCTCCAATGATGGTGATTCCATCACCTCCCTGGGCTGCCCATTCCAATGGTCAATCACTCTCTCTGTACAGAACTTCTTCCTAACATCCAACCTAAACCTCCCCTGGCACAGCCTGAGACTGTGTCCTCTTGTTCTGGTGCTGGCTGCCTGGGAGAAGAGACCAACCTCCGCCTGTCTAAAACCTCCCTTCAGGTAGTTGTAGAGAGCAATAAGGTCACCCCTGAGTCTCCTCTTCTCCAGGCTAAGCAGCCCCAGCTCCCTCAGCCTCCCCTCATAGGGCTTGTGTTCCAAACCCCTCGCCAAATTCGTTGCCCTTCTCTGGACATGTTCCAGCAAGTCAACCTCCTTCCTAAACTGAGGGGCCCAGAACTGGACGCAGTACTCGAGGTGTGGTCTAACCAGTGCAGTGGACAGGGGCAGAATGACCTCCCTGCTCCTGCCTGCCACACTATTCTTGATGCAGGCCAGGATGCCTGGGCACACTGCAGGCTCATGTTCAGCCTACCACCGACTAGCAACCCCAGGTCCCTCTCTGCCGGGCTGCTTTCCAGCCACTCTGACACCAGCCTGTAGCTCTGCATGGGGTTGTTGTGGCCAATGTGCAGAACCCAGCACTTGGATGTGTTAAATCTCATGGCATTGGACTCTGCCCATCTGTCCAGCCTGTCGAGGTCCCTTTGCAGAGCCTCTCTACCCTCCAGCAGATCAACTCCTGCCCCCAATTTGGTGTCGTCAGCAAATTTACTGATGATGGACTCAATGCCCTCATCCAGATCATCAATAAAGATGTTAAAGAGCATGGGGCCCAGCACTGATCCCTGGGGCACACCACTAGTGGCTGGCTGCCAGCTGGATGTGGCACCATTCACCACCACTCTCTGGGCTCGGCCCTCCAGCCAGTTCCTAACCCAATGCAGTGTGCTCCCATCTAAGCCACGAGCCGACAGCTTGGCCAGGAGTTTGCTGTGGGGGATGGTGTCAAAGGCCTTACTGAGGTCCAGGTAGAATACATCCACAGGCCTTCCCCACATCCACCAGGCAGGTCACCTGATCATAGAAGGAGATCAGGTTGGTGAGGCAGGACCTGCCCTTCCTAAATCCATGCTGGCTGGGCTTGATCCCTTAGCCATCCTGTAACTGCTGTGTGATTGCACTCAAGATAACCTGTTCCATAATCTTGCCTGGCACTGAGGTCAGGCTGACAGGCCTATAATTCCCTGGCTCATCCAACCGGCCCTTCTTGTGGATGGGCACCACGCTGGCCAGCTTCCAGTCTTGCGGGATCTCTCCAGTGAGCCAGGACTGCTGAAAAATCATGGAGAGTGGCTTGGCCAGCACATCTGCCAGCTCTCTCAGTACCCTAGGATGGATCCCATCTGGTCCCATGGACTTGTGGGGATCCAATCGGCTGCAAAGAGCTCCAACTACCTGCTCACGGAACATAAGGAAACTATGCTGCTCCCTGGCTCCTTCTGCTATCTCTGCAGGCCAGGTGTCTGGAAGACATTCTATCTTGCTAGTAAAAATTGAGGCAAAGGTGGTGTTAAGTACCTCTGCCTTTTCCTCATCCCTTGTTACAGCATTCCCCTCCATGTCCACCAAGGAGTGGAGGTTGTCCTTGCCCTTCCTCTTGCTATTAATATATTTATAGAAGGATTTTTTGTTGTACTATACAGCAGAGGCCAGTCTAAGCTCTAAATGGGCTTTTGCCTCCCTAATTTTCTTCCTACATGCCTTAGCAACATCTTTAAACATTCCATGGGTTGCCTCCCCTGTCTTCCAAAGATGATACACCCTCTTTTTTTCACTTAGTTCCTTTAGAAGTTCATTACACAACCAGGCTGGCCATCTGCCCCTGTGTCTCATCTTCCGGCACATTGGCACAACCTGTTCCTGCACCTTCAAGAGTTCTTTCTTGAAGTAGGTTCAGCTATCCTGGACCCCTTTGTTTTTAAGGGCTGTTTCCCAAGGAACCTTCTGAGTTAGTTCCTTGAGTAACCTGAAGTCTGCCCTCTGGAAGTCCAGAGTGGAGGTCTTCTTGCTGCCCCTCTTAGCTTGCCCGAATACTGAAAATTCAATTATTTCATGGTCACTGAACCCTAAACTCCCTCCGACCACCACATCACCCACCAGCCCTTCCCTATTCGTGTAGAGGAGGTGAAGCATAGCCTTGGCCCTGGTAGGCTCACACAGCACATGGCATAAGAAGCTGTCCTCCATACACTCCAAGAACCTCCTAGACTGTCTCCTCTCTGCTGTGTTGAGATCCCAGCAGATATCAGGCAGGTTGAAGTCGCCCAGGAGAACAAGGTCAGGAGATCTTGGGACAGCCTGAAGCTGCCTATAGAGTGCTTCATCAACATCTTCCTCCTGGTTGGGTGGTCTGTTGACAGACTCCAACCAGGATGTCAGCCCTGTTGGCCTTCCCTCTAATTCTCACCCATAGGCACGCAACCTGATGGTCCCTGATCTCCAGCTCAATGGCATCTAGTGCCTCCCTGATGTATAGGGCCACCCCTCCACCCCTTCTTCCTTGCCTGTCTCTCCTGAAGAGCCTGTGGCCATTAATTGCAGTGCTCCAGTCATGTGAGTCATCCCACCACGTCTCTGTGATGGCAACTACATCATAACTTTCCTGCTGCAACAAGGCTTCCAGCTCCTCTTGTTTGTTACCTATGCTTCATGCATTAGTGTACATGCACTTCAGCTGGGCTGCTGGTTTATCCCCTGACTCCATCTTACCACCCTCAGACTCCTGTCTGAGGGGACTGATTCCAGCCCCTTCCCCTTTCAAATCTAGTTTGAAGCCCTGTCAATGAGACCTTCCAACTCCCTCCCTAGAATCTTTTATCCTCTGAGGGATAGGCCAGTCTTTTACACTCTGATTTTTCCCCTCCTCTGGGACAGATATACTCCATCTGTTGCCAGCTGACCTGGTACAGTAGAAAGTTTTTCAAGATTGAAAAACCCAAAATTCTTTTGACTGCACCAGCCTCTAAGCCTCTTGTTGACTATAGCTGCTGACCTGTTCCTTATGGTATTCCCTCCTGCAACTAAGGGCATTGGTGAAAAAGTTATTTGTGCACCTGACCCCTCAACCAGATCCTCCAGGACCTTGAAGTCATTTTTCATAGCCCTGGGAGCTCTGGTTGCAACATCATCATTCCCTAACTGCATAACTATTAAGGGATAGTAGTCAGAGGGTTGCACCAGACTAGGCAGCCTTCTGGTAACATCTCTAACCTTAGCTTCTGGGAGGCTGTAAATCATGTAAATCATGAAAATCATGAAAAACAGACTAGAGTCCTCACTCTACTTAATATAACCTCTGCTTTTATTTTCCCAGAAGCCCTTCTGAAGTTAGTACAAAACTGGCTTGTGCATTTATTTGGAAGACAAAACAGGAGTGATTGCCTTTGATTTTATAATTTATAACTTCTCCCTAGTATTACTTGTTGTGCTGCAGATTGACTATCTTTTTTAGTAATCTGATCTTCAAGGAAAACCAACCTTTTTTTTCACAGTGTGAGGGCTACTAGCCCAATATGGAGCATAATACATAACCAGGGCTAGTAGAAATCATTCCGTCTGCTGCTGTCTTTACAGTGACTTCCTTGTGTTGACCAGTATGGAAGTCTGATCCTCAAGAAGAGTTTCCTAAATGAATTGATAGAGTTGTGCCATTTCTGATAAGATTTACAAATTCTAGGACGCCAGGTTTTCATGTTGTATGATGATTTAAAAACAGAGAGGTTCCTTTAGCTTTTAATTAAGTATCAAGATATATTTACTAGGAAAAAAACCCACTATTTGTCAAGGAAAAGATAATGGAATGAGTAAATGAAATCAACATCCTTTCTTCCACTACAAGCTTGTATTGTTTACAAGAAGCTTTTCTAAGTAATTTTTTTTTTCAATATTCCACCATCACTCAGTTGCTGGAATATTCCTTTATTTTGTGAAATTATATTTGAAGTGTATTTCATATGGCCTTTGAGACTGTGGCTTTAATTATTGATCAGACATTTTATTATGGCATCTATAGGTGCAACACATTAATTGCTCTAGGCATTAGCTGTGGAGTTAAAACAAAACAAAACAAAACAAAACAAAACAAAAAAACCCAAAAACAAACCCAAACACCAAAACAACTGAATAGATTTAAATGTCAGCTTTGCCCACTATAGGCAGCGCCTGACTAATTACTGTAGGGTCTAAAGAGTGTGATGATGGTCACCAAAGGAAATTAAACTAATTAGCCAGACAGGAGAATCATTCTGGTCCTTTCCATAAAACATGGCATAGAGTACTGTCTCTTACATGTGTCCATAAAACTAGTTCATATAATCCAATCTGTGATAGCTTTTGATAGCCTCTGTATACAAATATGATATCATCTCTTAGGCACATAGTACAATTCATGTTTGAAACCCTTTCTGGTAAAATGTGTATCTCCTATTTAATTATCCTTAAAATATTTTTGTATTAAATATTCACTCTTTCCTAGGATAGTAACCTGCTGAAATGCTAAAGAACTGTTTGTGGAGTAAATTTCATGAAAGTTGTAGAGAATGTTAACATATTCTGCCTCTGTGTGCTCATTTAATAATGCATGACATCCCCTCTTTGCACGGAGCTGATTCTCTCCTTAACTTAACATTTGTTTATGAATATTATAACAGAAGTTTGTTAATCCATTTTGCACAACAACCTGAATGACCCCTCATTTTACTGTTTGCAGCATGTGCCAGAAAACAGTCCTTTGAGATGAACTACACAAATACCTTAGGACTTCTGGTAATGTGCAGAAGGTAGAACAGTCCTGTTCTTCTAGAACTTTCATTTTATGGTATGTCTTTGAATAAAGCTTATGTAGATTTTGTAGGAAAATGGGAATTTATTTGCCCCTACCAGGTGTAATTAAATTATATAATTTCTTATTTCTATAAGTTTGAGTTGGTCTAGAATTATTTATATTAATTCTTTTCTTATTTTGTTTTCACCTCAATGTTAATAATGCTTTGATGAACACTTCATGGTCATGTGTGAGTGTGTAGAAAATATATTAAGAGATTTGTTGGATTGGAATCATATTTGTTAGGTTCATAGTTACTGAATGCAATAATTTTGCTGATTAAATCATGATGATTACTTAGATACACTTCAGTAGTCTGAACCTTTCATTGATTCAGTATTTCTGCTTTAAGATTTAGGTTAGCATTTTAGTTTGTGCTCTCCTATCAAAATGTGACATCAAAAATATTAACCAAATTTGGAGATTAGAATTTCATGCTGTTATATGCCTAGATTCAAGGAGACCAAACCACCATGTTCAGTATACAGGGACATTGTATAGTATATGCAAAATGTTGTTCACTTTGAAATGAGAACCAAAGAATACAATTTTCTGACCAGAAAGGGTCTAAATTCCCCACACATACAAGATTTACTAGAATAAGCTATAGATCAGGGGCAAATACAAAAACAGTAGTAGAACTGTAATCCTTTATCTGTAACTTGTACAGTACAATTCACCTTTTATACAATCTTCTCTACATTTTATCACCCAAAAATCCAAAAAAACCCCAACAAAACAAAACAAAAACAAAACAAACAAAAAAACCCCACCAAAACTCATAAACAAATAAAGAAACAAAATTGAAACCTATCACCTCCAAAACCAATAAACAAGACTCCCACACAACTGAAAAATCTAGTATTTGTTCCTGGTTTTATGCAATTAAATTTTTTTATGGAATGTCAAATTAGGCTTCAAGGATGGACTAATTGTTCCTACCAGGGGTGATCTACTCTGAGTATGCACAGAAACAGAAGCCAAGAATATATTTCTGAACCAGCAGAGAATCTTGATCTTCACTTTTAGCACAAGGATTCTTATCTTAACGTAGCTGTGTCTTCAAAAGTTAGGAATTTAGCTCAGGTAAACCCTAGCTTTTTAAATGACTGCAGAAAATCCCCTGTGTCAAAACAGAGCTATAAAGTTTACAATCAGTTATTTTTAAAATTTCAGAGAAACAAGTGTTCTAGTTAAAGATACTGAGCAAATTTGAAAGTATTGAAGCTGTTGATTCCTCTATCAAGAAAGAATACACACTTAAATCCAGTGCAACTCTCCTACTTTTAAAGGTGATAAAGATGAAAATCTGATTAAGGAACCCTTGGAAGTTTCAACTAGTGCAGATTTGACAGAAAGAAAAAACAAACAAACCATCAAACAAACCAACCCCAAAATCACCCCCAAACACCAAGTTTGTAGTTTTGTTAATCTTGTGATAGCTGCCTTACTTTAAGGGATGTACTGGGAAGATACAAACTGTGAGATGTTTACTCCCTTCTTCCCTAACCCCGAGGAAACTTCTGTTGCTGAGAAGTGCAGTGTTAATTCAGATAGTACAATTAATAGTTTCCAATAGCTTTAATTAGATTAACATGTCCACTTCAAGTGTTGGTTATTCGCTTGCTCAGATCTCTAACATTGCTTCTGCTATTGGTTTAAGAGCAATTTACTTGTAGTCTGGTGAGGTAAGACCCATGAATAACTCTAGTTTTAACTCATTTTTAAAGCCCTATTTTGAGTGGAGTCAGAATTCAAACAGTTTTTGGCCATGAACATTAGTTTTTTAAAATGGTTTTCTCATAGAATCATTTTGATTTAAAAAGGCCTTTAAAATCTATTAACAGGGTTACAATGTCTGATGCTAAATCATATCCCTCATCACCACATCATTGTGTCTTTTAAACAGTTCCCAGCAGGAGAATGCAACTACCTCCTTGGAAAGCCTGTTTGAGTGTTTGATAAATCTTTCAGTGAAGAATATCATCTATATCCAAGATAAACTTCCCCTGGTGCCAGATCCTCTTGTTCTTATTAGCGAGAAGAGACCAACACCCACCTCATTGCATCCTCTTTTCAGATAGTGGTAGAGAGTAATAGGTATCCTTTTGAGCTCCCTTTCCTTCAGACTAATCACTCCCATTTCCCTCAGCTGCTCCTCAGAAGATCTGTTCTTAAGACACCTCACCATCTTTGCTGCCCTTCTCTGGACATGCTGCAGCACCTCAATGCCTGTGTTTTAGTGAGAGCCCAAAACTGAAAAGGTTTGACCTCACCAAAGCTGCATACAGGGGCACAATCACTTCCCTGCTCCTGCTGGCCACACTATTCCTGATTCCAGGACACTCTTTGCCTTCTTGGCAACTTGAGCACACTGCTGGCTAATGTTCAGATACCTGTCAATCAGCACTCCCAGGTCCCTTTACTCTGGGCAACTTTTGCGCCGCTCTACCTCAAGCCTGTAGCATCACATGGAGCTGGGGTCACCAAAGTGCAGTACCCAATACTTAGCTTTGTTGAACCTCATACAATTGACCTTGGCCCATTGATAGATGTTATGAACAGTAGGAAATTCAGCTGACAAATGTTAAAACAAATAAATAAATATATAAAATTTATAAATTAGCTCTGCCACCCTTATAATGTAATACAAAACTTCTAAAGGTTTGAATGTTTGGTTGCGAGTTATCTTCATGGTAATAATGGTTATAAATTGTTAGAGAACAGTATTTGGAAGAGATAAATTTACAAGTACCAAATATTCCAGTTACAAAAGGAAAGAATTTCTCAAGGACTTAGGAATGTATCAAATACTCACAAATATTGTGCATAGGTTGTGGAAATTCCTCATCAGTTCGCTTTTTAGCAGAGAATTCTCCTAAACTGCTGCAGCTGCTATATCCACATGTGGGGAGGGAAACCTGAGAAAAAAACCTATTCCTCTCTGCAACTGTTTCATTTTATGAAAACTGAGTTTGTCAGATGTCACAAAAGGAAAGCTTTTCAAGCCCAACAGACCTTATTGCTGTCTACAACTACCTGAAGGGTGGTTGTAGCCAGGAGGGGGTTGGTCTCTTCTCCAGGAAACCAGCACCAGAACAGGAGGACACAGTCTCAAGCTGCACCAGGGGAAGTTTAGGCTCGAGGTGAGGAGAAAGTTCTTCACTGAGAGAGTCATTAGCCATTGGAATGGGCTGCCCAGGGGGGTGGTGGAGTCACCATTCCTGGGGATGTTCAAGAGGGGATTGGACGTGGCACTTGGTGCCATGGTTTAGTCATGGGGTCTGTGGTGACAGGTTGGACTTGATGATCTTTGGGGTCTCTTCCAACCTTGGTGATTCTGTGAAATAGTGGTGATTCTAAGATGTTATTTCAACTCTGGCTAAGTTTCAGGTTTTTTCCAACCACCTATGACTTTAAGATTATCTTAAAAAACAAATCTATTCCACTTCCAATAAATAGTTAAGTGTTCTGAGCACTGTGTTTTAAAATAAATATATTTTTTCTCTTTTATATTTAATTCATGACAATAGTTTCCTGTTCTGATTTAGTATTAATTTAACTTCATACTTTTACTGAAGGACTGTGTAATGGAAAAAGAATTAATAAATTCAGTTTGGTATATGCTCAAATATTTTATACTTAAAAATGCTATCCTTGTTACTAATATAAATTTTAAAAAATATTTAGGAGGCTTCGGAATGGACAAATAATTTAAATATTTGCTTGATATTTGAATATTTTTCTTATTTATTTTCCTGTTTATAAATTAAAATTGCCTTAACTTCTCTCCTTCCAAGTTCAGATCCTTCTCTTTGTTTGATTCTGGGTATTGATCAAAAGAAATAACATATTCCGAAAGGCTTCTAGAAGTAGCACTCACAAAACTTCAAAATCTAACTAGGATGCTCATAGAAATTAATTTTTCTGAGAAGAGCTGAATTTGCAGTTACCTCAACCTATAAGTATATTACTTATATTTGAACTCTCTGACTATGTTTACACTACAGCATTTGCTTGGACTGGAAAAGGAAATGCCGAAATACCTCTATACCTCTACACAAACTGAAGAAGATAGATATAATAAGCAGTTAATCACTGGCTTCTGGCAGAAGCAGCTTGTAACTGATGACTAATTCCTTTGTTTTGCTGGTGTTTTGGTTGGTTGGCTGGATTTTGGAGTGGGGTTTTTTGGTTGGTTGGGTGGGGTTTTTGGTGTGGTTTTTCTGAGGTGGGGTTGTCGGTTGTTGGTTGGTTTTAATTTTTTTTAATTTATTAGACCTTCAGTGTTATTAAACACTCTGTAATTAATTTTTTAATGTTTTTAATTGTGTATTCATCAATATCATTGCCTTCAAATAAATAATGAGTAGCCAGAAAAAGTTGAAAAAAAAAAAAAGAAGAAAAAAAGAAAACAAACAAACCCCAAACAAAACCCAAATAAATGGTTTGGAGACAGAAATTTGGTTTAATTATCCTTGTAAAGCAATTCTGAAGGCAAGAGTGGCTGTTTTCGAATTGATTAACAGTACTTCTGGGGTTACTCCTGCAGTTCAAAATTATTCTTGCCTTAAGGTGACATAGATCACTGAAATATTCTTCCTAGTAATGCTAGCAAGCCACAAAATCACTAATTAAAATGAAAAAAAAAATCCATTATTCGATAGATTGAATCTGGAAATCCTGTGCTTTGATTCTGAACTCTATTGGATTGTGGGGGAAAACTTGGTTTCTGCTAGTTTTTTGAGAATTTAGGCCTGAAATCTGCTTTTTTTTTGGTTGAAATAGGTGTCTTCCTATGATAATCAACAACTTTCCTCGGTTGTATAATAAAATGAAGTTTCTTAGCATCTCTTGCAGGCTTCAAGAATAAAGAAATGCTTGAATAGTCTTCCATTTGCAACTTTATAATCCACAGTATATTCGGTGTGGGGGAAGAAGGGGGATCTTCTTTGAGGATACAAGTTGCAGAACAGTGAAAGGTTGGACTCAATGATCTCAAAGGTCTCTTCCAACCTGGCTAATTCTATTCTATAGAATTATAGAATAGAGTAGAGTAGAGTAGAATAGAATAGAATAGAATTAACCAGGTTGGAAAAGACCTTTGACATCATCAAGTCCAACCTGTAATCCATCACTATCTGATCAAATAAACCATGCCACCAAGCGCCCCATCCAGTCTCTTCCTCAACACCTCCAGTGATGGTGACTCCACCACCTCCCTGGGCAGCCCATTCCAATGGCAAATCACTCTTTCTGTGAAGAACTTCTTCCTAACATCCAGCCTAAACCTCCCCTGATGCATACTGAGACTGTGTCCTCTTGTTCTGTTGCTGGTTGCCTGGGAGAAGAGACCAACTCCCACATGGCTGTAAGCTCCCTTCAGGTAGTTGTAGACAGCAATGACGTCTCCCCTGAGCCTCCTCTTCTCCAGGCTAAACAACCCCAGCTCCCTCAGCCTCTCCTCATGGGGCTTGTGCTCCAAACCTCTCACCAGCTTTGTTGCCCTTCTCTGGACACGATCCAGCAATTCAACATCTTTCCTAAACTGAGGGGCCCAGAACTGGTCACAGTTCTCAAGGTGTGGCCTAACCAGTGCAGTGTATAGGGGCAGAATGACCTCCCTGTGCTGCTGGCCACACTGTTCCCGATACAGGCCAGGATGCCATCGGGCTTCTTGGCCACCTGGGCATACTCCTGGCTCATGTTCAGCCTACTGTCAACCAGTACCCTGGGTCCCTTTCTGCCTGGACACTCTCCAGCCACTCTGACCCCAGTCTGTAGCGCTGCATGGGGTTGTTGTGGCCAATGTCTAGAGCCTGGCACTTAGAATAGAATAGAATAGAAAAGAATAGAATAGAATAGACCAGGTTGGAGGAGACCTTCAAGATCATCTCATCCAACCTACCATCCAACCCACCTAATCAACTAAACCATGCAACCAAGCACCCCATCAAGTCTTCTCCTGAACACCTCCAATGATGGTGACTCCACCACCTCCCCAGGCAGCCCATTCTAATGGGCAATCACTCTCTCTGTGTAGAACTTCTTCCTGATCTCCAGTCTAAACCTTCCCTGGCACAGCTTAAGACTGTGTCCTCCTGTTCTGGTGCTGGTTGCCTGGAAGAAGAGACCAACCTCTGCCTGTCTACAACCTCCATTCAGGTAGATGTAGAGAGCAATAAGGTCAACCCTGAGTCTCCTCTTCTCCAGGCTAAGCAACCCCAGCTCCCTCAGTCTCTCCTCATAGAGCTTTTGTTCCAAATCTCTCCCCAACTATGTCGCCCTTCTCTGGACATGTTCCAGCAAGTCAACATCTTTCCTAAACTGAGGGGCCCAGAACTGGACACAGTACTCGATGTGTGGCCTAACCAATGCAGTGTACAGGGGCAGAATGACCTTCTTGCTCCTGCTGGCCCCACTGTTCCTGATGCAGGCCAGGATGCCATTGGCCCTCTTGGCTGTCTGGGCACACTGCAGGCTCATGTTCAGCCTACCATCGACCAGTACCCCCACGTCCCTCTCAGCCTGACTGCTCTCCAGCCACTCTGACCCCAGCTTGTAGCTCTGCATGGGGTTGCTGTGGCCAATGTGCAGAACCCGGCACTTGGATGTGTTCAATCTCATGCTGTTGGATTCTGCCCATCTGTCCAGCCTGTCGAGGTCCCTCTGCAGAGCCTCTCTACCCTCCAGCAGATCAACTCCTGCCCCCAGCTTGGTGTCATCAGCAAATTTACTGATGATGGACTCAATGCCCTCATCCAGATCATCAATAAAGATGCTAAAGAGCATGGAGATGTATTAAATCTCATGCTGTTGGACTCCACCAATCTGTCCATCCTGTCAAGCTCCATCTGCAGAGCCCTCCTATCCTCTAACAAATCAACACCTACTTCCAGCTTGGTGTCATCTGCAAAGATACTGATGATGGACTCATTTATAGAATAGAATACATAGAATAAACCAGGTTGGAAGAGACCTTCAAGATCATTGCATCCAACCCATCAACCAATCCAACACCACCCAAACAACTAACCCACAGCATCAAGCACCCCATCAAGTCTTCTCCTGGAAACCTCCAGTGATGGTGACTCCACCACCTCCCCAGGCAGCCCATTCCAATGGGCAATCACTCTTTCTGTATAGAACTTTTTCCTAACACCTAGCCTGAACCTCCCCTGGTGCAGCCTGAGACTGTGTCCTCTTGTTCTGGTACTGGCTGCCTGGGAGAAGAGACCAACATCGGTCTGTCTACAACCTCCCTTCAGGTAGTTGTAGAGAGTGATAAGGTCAACCCTGAGTCTCCTCTTCTCCAGGCTAAGCAACCCCAGCTCCCTCAGCCTCTCCTCGTAGGGCTTGTGTTCCAAACCCCTCACCAACTTTGTTGCTCTTCTCTGGACTCGTTCCAGCAAGTCAACATCCTTCCTAAACTGAGGGGCCCAGAACTGGACACAGTACTCGAGGTGCGGCCTAACCAGTGCAGTGGACAGGGTGTGGTGGTTTGAAAGGAAAGGCTCTGCTTTCCCTCCCCCACTGAGAAAGAGACCACGGCTAAACCCAGTCGGAGAAATGAGATTATATTTTACAAAGAAACAGATTATATGTAACACAACAAATACAAGTATTTTACATTTAATACAGGAATATAGAGCAAATAAACACTATCAGAAACCAGACCCCCCACAGAGGGGGTTTCCCCCTGTGCCTCCTTCACCCCCCTACCTCCTTTCTCCCCCAAAAGAGGTAGAAGATGAGAAGAAAGGGGAGTTAGTACAGCAGACGGAGGCCTATGCACAGGGAGTTAGTTCTTGTCTTTTGGCAAGAAGCCCAGAAGCAGATCCAACCGAAAGGGACAGCGAAGAAGGGAAGACTGAGAGAAAGTCCCAGCTCCCCTGGGTTCAATCTCACCTCCCACAATCCTACCAATGAAATTCGTTTAGAATACCAAAATATTTTTATAAACATTTAGCCAGTGTGCCCCTTTCTTAAAGGCACAGCATCAAACGGCCACACGGGGGCAGAATGACCTCCCTGCTCCTGCTGGCCACACTGTTCCTGATGCAGGCCAGGATGCCATTGGCCCTCTTGGCTGCCTGGGCACACTGCAGGCTCAGGTTCAGTCTACCGTCAACCAGCACCCCCACGTCCCTCTCAGCCTGACTGCTCTCCAGCCACTCTGACCCCAGCTTGTAGCACTGCATGGGGTTGTTGTGGCCAATGTGCAGAACCCGGCACTTGGATGTGTTCAATCTCATGCCGTTGGATTCTGCCCATCTGCCCAGCCTGTCGAGGTCCCTCTGCAGAGCCTCTCTACCCTCCAGCAGATCAACTCCTGCCCCCAGCTTGGTGTCATCAGCAAATTTACTGATGATGGACTCAATGTCCTCGTCCAGATCATCAATAAAGATGTTAAAGAGCATGGGGCCCAGTACTGATCCTTGGGGCACACCACTAGTGACTGGCTGCCAGCTGGATGTGGCACCATTCACCACCACTCTCTGGGCTCGGCCCTCCAGCCAGTTCCTAACCCATCACAGTGTGCTCCCATCCAGGCCATGGGCTGACAGCTTGGCCAGGAGTTTGCTATGGAGAATGGTGTCAAAGGCCTTGCTGAGGTCCAGGTAGACTACATCCACAGGCCTGCCCACATCCACCAGGCGGGTCACCTGATCATAGAAGGTTGGAGAGGCAGGACCTGCCCTTCCTAAACCCATGCTGGCTGGGCCTGATCCCTTGGCCATCCTCTAAGTGTTGTGTGATTGCACTCAGGATGACCTGTTCCATAATCTTTCCTGGCACTGAGGTCAGGCTGACAGGCCTGTAATTCCCTGGCTCATCCAACCGGCCCTTCTTGTGGATGGGCACCATGTTGGCCAGCTTCCAGTCATCTGGGATCTCTCCAGTACTGGTGAAAAATCGTGGAGAGTGGCTTGGCCAGCTCATCTGCTAGCTCTCTCAGCACCCTAGGATGGATCCCATCTGGTCCCATGGACTTGTGGGGGTCTAAGCTGCTGAGGAGAGCTCCTATCACTTGCTCATGGAACACAGGGAAACTATGCAGCTCCCTGGCTCCTTCTGCCAGCTCTGCAGGCCAGCTGTCTGGTAGATGTTCTTTCCCGCTAGTAAAAATTGAGGTAAAGAAGGTGTTAAGTACCTCTGCCTTTTCCTCATCCTGTGATACAACATTTCCCTCCATGTCAACCAAGGAGTGGAGGTTGTCCCTGCCCTTCCTCTTGCTATTAATATATTTATAGAAGGACTTTTTGTTGTCCTTCACATCAGAGGCCAGTTTAAGTTCCAAATGTGCTTTTGCCTCCCTAATTTTCCTCCTACATGCCTTAGCAACATCTTTAAACATTCCATGGGTTGCCTCCCCTGTCTTCCAAAGATGATACACCCTCTTTTTTTCCCTTAGTTCTGTTAAAAGTTCATTACACAACCAGGCTGGCCGTCTGCCCTGGCGGCTCCTCTTCCAGCACATTGGCACAGCCTGCTCCTGAGCCTTCATCAGTTCTTTCTTGAAGCAGGTCCATCCCTCCTGGACCCCTTTATTTTTAAGGGCTTTCTCCCAAGGAACCCTCTGAATTATTTCCTTGGGCAACCTAAAGTCCACCCTCCCGAAGTCCAGAGTGGAGGTCTTCTTGCTGCCCCTCTTCGTTTGACCAATTCCCCTCATCCAGACCATCAATATAGATATTGAACAGGATGGGGACCAGCACTGATCCCTGGGGAACTCCACTAGTGACTGGCTGCCATCTGGATATGGCACCATTCACCACTGCTCTCGGGGTACAGTCCTCTAGCCAGTTCCTACCCTAGTGCAGACTGCTGATTTCCAAGTCACGGGCTGACAGCTTGGTCAGGAGTTTACTAGGGGGGATGGTATCAAAGGCCTTGCTGAAGTCCAGGTGGACTACATTCACAGCCTTCCCCACATCCACCGGGCAGGTCACCTGATCATAGAAGGAGATCAGGTTGGAGAGGCAGGACCTGCCCTTCCTAAATCCATGCCGCCTAGCCCTCATCTCTTGGCCATCCTGTAAGTGCTGTGTGACTGCGCTCAAGATGTCTTGTTCCTTAATCTTGCCTGGCACTGAGGTCAAGCTGACCGGTCTGTAATTCCTTGGTTCCTCCTTCTGGCCCTTCTTGTGGATGGGCATCACGTTGCCCAGCTTCCAGTCTTCTGGGACCAGTGATCCAGGACTGTTGAAAAATGATGGAAAGTGGCTTGGCCAGCTCATTTGCCAGCTCTCTCAGTACCCTACGATGGATCCCCTCCAGTCCCATGGACTTGTGGGGATCCAAGCAGCTAAGCAGGTCCAACTACTTCCTCCTGGATCACAGGGGAACTATAGTGCTCCCTGACTCATTCTGCCAGCTCAGGAGGCCACTTGTCCAGAAGACAACCTATCCTGCTGTTAAAATTTGAGGCAAAGAAGATGTTAAGTACTTCTGCCTTTTCCTCATCTTTTGTTACTATGTTCCCCTCCATGTCCACCAGGGAGTGGAGGTTTTCCTTGCCCCTCCTCTTTGTATTAATATACTTGTAGAAGGATTTTTTGTTGTCCTTCACAGCAGTGGCTAGTCTAAGTTCTAAATGGGCTTTTGCCTCTCTAATTTTCTTCCTGCATGACCTAGCAACATCCTTAAATATTCAATGGGTTGCCTCACCTTCAAGAATTTTTTCTTGAAGTAGGTCCAGCCCTCCTGGACCACTTTGTTTTTAAGGGCTGTTTCCCAAGGTACCTTCTGAGTTAGTTCCTTGAGTAACCTGAAGTCTGCCCTCCGGAAGTCCAGTGTGGAGGTTTTGTTGATGCCACTCTTAGCTTGACTGCTTATTGAAAACTCAATTATCTCATTGTTGCTGGACCCCAGACAACCTCCAACCACATCTCCCACCACCTCTTCTCTGTTTGTGAAAAGAAGGTCAAGCAAAGCCTTACCCCTGGTAGGCTCACTCAGCAGCTGGGATATTCTGAGAATTCTTTTCATTTTAACTTGAAGCATTTCTTGAAAATATTTTTGTTAAATTATGCACTCATTATTTTATTTCTTTCTTTGAAAAACAGCACATTTAAATATGAAAGACAGAACTCAATCAATCCTGCTAATTTTCTGCTAAAACACTGCATCTTCTTATGTATTTTTCCAAAACCTTTGCTTGAATTTACATTAAATCATTACAGCCGCAATAATGATCTGGAATATTTTTTGACAAGTATTTTTGTTAGTCCACTTAGTAAGGATTGGTGTCATCTTCAGACTTTCCGAAGGTGCATTTGTTCTGTCATCCAAATAATTAATGAAGACATTAAAGAGAACTCTCCCAGGTACTGATCCCTGGACAACATCACTTGTTGCTGCTAACTAGATTTAACTCTCTTCACCACTACTCTGTGCCTCACCATCCAGTCAGTTTTTAATCCAGACAAACATCTAGCCAACCAAGCTGTGAACAGCCAGTTTCTCCAGAAGAGTGTTGTGGGACACCATTTCAAGGGCTTTACTACATTGCAGGTAAACTTCCCCTCATTCTCTAAGCAGGCTACATTGTCATAGAAGTGGATCAGGCTAACCTGCTTTTCATAAATAGTGGGTTTGGGCCTGATCATCTGTTTGTCCTACATATCCTGCATAATGGTACTTGAGATCATATAATCACAGGATGGTTTTAATTGGAAAGGATCTCCAAAGGTCCTCCAAAGGTCCTCTAGTCCAACCCCCACTACAGAAAGCAAAGATGTCCTCCATTAGGTAAGGCTGCTCAGAACCCTGTCAAGCCTGACCTGGAATATCTCCAGGGACGAGGCCTCAACTAACTTCCTGGGCAACCTGTTCCAGTGTTCCACCACTCTCATGGTAAAGAGTTCCTTCTTGTCATCCAATCTACAGGCATTTGTAAACAGTCCCTCTCCAACCTTCTTGTAGGCCTGCCTTCGGGTACCAGAAGGTTGTTATTAGTTCTCCCCAGAGTCCTCTCTTTTCCAGGCTGAACAACCCCAGTTGTCTCAGCCTGTCCTTGTAGCAGAGGTGCTCCAGCTACCTCAGTCATTTTCATGGCCCTCCTCTGGATGTGATCCATCAAGTCCATGTTCTTCTTATGTTGAGGGCTCCAGAGCTGGCCACAGTACTCCAGATGAGGTCTTACCAGAGCAAAGTGGCAGAATCACCTCTCTCAACCTGCTGGCCACGCTTCTGTTGACGCAGCCCAGGATGCAATTAGCTTTCTGGGCTGCAAGCACACACTGTTGGCTCATGTCCAGCTTCTCCTTCTCATCCACCAAAACTCACAAGTCCTTCTCTGCAGCCCTGCTTTCTATCAGCTCACCCACAGTCTGAATTGATAATGAGGATTGTTTAGTAGGATGTTGTAGGGGACCATGTCAAAGGCCTTGGAGGAGACCAGACACATGACATACATAAGTTGTCCTTTGTCTGCTTAAGTAGTTGATCCATCATAGAAGGCTACTAGATAATCTCCTCTATAACCTTTTCTGGCCCAGAGGTGAGACTGGCAGATCTGTAGTTTCCTGACCCTCCTTCCATGTGTGGCAATCTCCATTCATCTGGGAACTCCCAAGTGAGATAGGATTGCTAATAAATGTTGCAAAGTGGCTTGGAGAGCACCTGTGCCAGCTTCCTCAGTGGCCTTGGGTGAATCCTATCTGGATCCACATTTCTTTTTGGATTATGGGGTTTTCCTTCTATTCTCAGTCCCTGTATTCCAATTCAGGGGCTGAGTATCCAGAAAACAGCTAATTCTACTACTAGAGACTGAAGCAAAGAAGGGATTGAGTACCTCAGGATTTTCTTTGTCCTTCGTTGCTGTGTTTTCCTATTCATCCAATAAAGGATGGAGATTCTCCTCAGACCTCCTTTTTTTGCTCATATATTTGTACAAACACTTTTACTGCCTTTAATAGCTGAAGCCAGATTGAGTTGTAGTTGGCCTTTGGCCCTTACAATTTTTATCATGTGTGACCTCATGACATCTTTGTAACCTCCCCTGAGTGGCCTGCCCATTTTTCCAGACAGCATAAACTTTCCTTTTTGCCCTGAATTGCAGCCAGAGCACACCGTTCAGCCAGGCTGGTCTTCTTTACCACAGTCTGCTCCTATGAATTCAAGACTTCCTTCTTGAGGAGTGTCTAGCCTTCCTGAAACGCTCTGCCCTTCATGACTGCCTCCTGAGTGATCCTATCAGCCTCTAAGGGACCCTATCAATGAGCCTCCTAAACAAGCCAAAACCTGCCCTGCCAAAGTCCAAGGTGGAATTTCTATTGATTTTCCTCTTTACATCTCCAAGAAAAAAAATTACCATTTTATGATGACTGTTCCCAAGATGGACTCCAGCTGTCACATACCCCCACAAGTTCTTTTCTATTCACAAACACAAGGTCCAGTAATCCACCTTCCCTATTTAGGTCCCTCATCAGCTTTGTCAGGAAGTTATCTTACATATATTCCAAGAACCCTGGGAATCTTGGAAATTGGATTTCCCTACAAGAACAGGGGCAAGGAATATTTATCCCACCTGCTTATAAAATATTTATCTGCCTCTTCATCCTGGGTTGGTGACCTGTAACAGACTCCTAAGACAATATCTGCCTTTATAAGCTTCCCTCTGATTCCTCTCAATACTCACATCTATTGCCACCATCATTAAGTTCTAGACATTCATTACATTTCCTAACATACAAGGCCAAACCTCTGTATTCCTTCCCTTGACTGTCCCTTCTGAAGGGTTTGTAGCCATTCATTGCTTCATTCTAGTTGTGTGAGTCATCCCACCACATTTCTGTGATGATGACTGTATGATAATTTCTCTGCTGCACAAGGGCTCTGTGGTGGGTTGAAATTTCCCAGTCACATTAACTAAGCACGACTAACTCAGTTGGAAGCAAATGGAAGCCGTATTTACAAGCAAAAACTACGCTCTACAATGGAATGCAATGAATATGTACAAAATAGACAGTATTTACAATATTATACAGATATTTGTAATTGGAAAATAGCTCAAACCCCCCTGTACTCCCTCTGGTTCTCCCAGAGAGCAGGGAAACTGCTCCCCTCCCCCACAACAGAAAAAAAGAGGAGCTGAGAGAAATTAATGTTAGTTCTTATCACCAAGTCCAGCCAGAAGCAGTTACTTATCTCCCTGAGTGAAGCAGAAAGCAGCTAAAACCACAGGAGAAAAGAAAAAGAATGGAAGTGAAGTGAAATGTGAAAGAGTGTTAGGGTACATCTGCATCCATCCCACACATTTTGTCCAATGAATTTGTTCAAAATAATCTTTTGTTTTCCTTTTTAAAGCCAATAGTGGCTTATTTATATTTTTCTACTTTTCTGCTCAAAATCTGCAGCTAATTTTAAAGGCATAGCCTAAAACTGCCGCAGGCTCTGAGATCCTCCTGTTTGTTTCCAATGCATTGCTGTAAATGCACTTAAACTGAGATAATGGTTCTGCTGTTCCTTTGCAAGCAGATGCTCTAATTTCTACCTGACTGTTCTCAGACACTTCCATGGTTTCTGACTCATCAACAATACTTGTATCTTTTCTACCATACAATATCCCCATCATCCCCTGAGACCACAAATCAAAGCACCTCACTAGCACACTGTCCCAGGAATACTGGCATGGCAGCCCCAGGCTTATTTCTAATAAACCTATTTTTATCCCCGTCCTCTTTCAAATCTAGGTTGCAGCTTTTTTGATGAGCCCTGCTGTCCTGTGTGTGAAGCTACTTTTTCCCTATTCAGATGCTATCAGGCCTAGTGTTGTGTAAAGTACCCAGGAAGTTTGAGAGAATGGGGAATCCTTTGTATCATGTTCCCTGTTTGTCTGCTGAGTCCATTCCAGGGAAGGCAGGGTGTGATTCCCATGTCCTATTTACTTTTCTCTTCAATAATCCTCAATCTGTTCTAGTGTGAGGTGTCCCTGCCCATGACAGAGGGGATTGGAACTAGATGATCCTTGAGGTCCCTGCCAGCTCCAACAGTTCTGTGATTCTATGATTCTAACCTATTCACCTCGTCTTGGAGCTCTATCACCAAGCAAAAGAGTTCCTCTACATGGGCACATTTTCTACAGGCATACTCATTGCTGCCATCTGATACTGGTATAAAAGCAGAGCCACTTTGCAGCATGACATCTGCGTGGCATCGTGTTCCTATCAGAACTGCATCCGGGAAGCTGATTCAGCCCTAGTAGCTGCCAAGCTTAGGGAGACCATGACCATCTGCTGGGTGGACAATATTACTTCCTGGTCAAGCTGGCAGAGTTTGAGTGCCTGCCCTGCACACCCTGTTGTGTGAACTGCCTGACAAACTGCTTGTGCCATGACCTTGATGCTGTGTGAGGAATTTTGTCAGTCCTGGTTGTGGCACTCTCTCAGACTCCCTTTTAAGGAATTGAGAAGGGGTCATTGCTGTCCCCAGCCTCACCTTGCTGGTAAGCCTTGTGCAAACTGCTGCCAGGTCTGTGTGGTTTTCTGGCATTTCTCAGGCTCTGAAGAGCTCAGGAAAGCTTCTGCTGACTGTCTACATGCTTTGCAGTAGACATACTTGCTCCAGAACTGTTTGCCTTAGCAACGAACTCTCCTCATATGAACTCTAGAACAAACATTTGCACCACTGTCTTACAGCTGTTTACATAAAACAAAGTCCTCAGGTTCCCTTTATGTTGAGATCAGTCAGCTTCTTTGCAACAGTTCATTACATCTTACATTATTCCCAGAACTCCACAGGTATATCACCCTGGACATTAGGAAAATAGTTTTCATGGAAAGACTGGTCAAGTATTGGAATGTGCTGCCCAGGGAGGTGGCTGAGTTGCCAACTGTGAGAGTTTAAACTCCTTGTGTGACTCAACAAAGATGAAATCACTTGCTGCTTGCCCAGACAATATGTTGTTGGGCAGAGCCACTGGAAAGAAGGTGCAAAGACCAATCCTGGATGCAAATCACCTTGAGATTGCATCGAGATAACACTGGACTGCAGCTGGCCTGCAACAATGTCCCAAGGACCCAGCCATCACGCCTTTAGGACAAGATCATTTCCAGCTATCAGATACCCCCAGGAAGGGAGGGTGGCGAGACAATGGACTCACCATCTGTTTCCTGATGTGTAATGGGTGTGTGGGCAGGTTAGATGGAGAAGGGGAAGGTGGAGGCCCTCCCCCACTCCATCTAGACCCCTGCCTAAACACACAGGAATGCACAGAAAGATTTCCTGGGGAACGATACCTGGATATTTACCTAAGGAGGATTTCCTGGCTCCTGAATTCCTGAGGGACAATGCTTGGACACATACCTAAGGACTAAAAACTGTATAAAAGACTTGACCACTACTGGCTTAGTGGAAGAAAAAACGCAGAAGAAGGGCCATGCCGCTGAGAAGGAAGGAAAAGCCCGAGCCAAGGCTGCGTTGGAGAAAAGAGGCCATGGAGCCTGGGAGAAGCAGACTGAACCCTCTCTCCATGTCCTAAGTCCCGTTTGCTGCCACTCATGGAGCTGAAGAAGCTGCACAGAGGGACCACATCTCTTCTCCAGCCAAAGCCTCAGCACTCTTTCTCTACAAACCCAGCATCTCCTGCAGCACCTTTCCTCCACAGACTCAAACTGTCTTGGTGGGGGTTGAGGGGTGTGGTAATATAATTCCTTTCCTCTTCTCTCTCTCTTCTCTCTCTCCCTCTCTATCTTCTCCCTCTCCCCTTCTTATTTCCATTTTATTTATGTAATAAATAGTCTAGCCTTGTTTGTGCCTCTATTTTCACAACACGGGAATATTCAAAAGAACTGAGTCTCCTTCCCTCTCTGGACCGAGACACCAACCCTGGATGTGTTTAAAGGTTGTTTGGATATGGCACTTGGGGATATGGTTTATGAGTGAACCTTGTAAAGCAGGGTTATTGGTTGGGCTGGATGATCCTGAAGGTCTTTTCCAACTGGAATGTTTCTGTGATTCTTGCCCACCACCTCTGGGCCTTATTCTATTTTAGGGGTTTATTGATCAGTCACAGTGTGAGTCTAGGAGAATAAACTGAAAAAAAGTGACAAAATACAGTACAGAAGTGGTATCTAGTGAAAAATACAGAAAAATACATAATTGTCTCATCAGGAGAAAAAGAAATTGTATAAAATGCATAATTTATTACATGATTTCTTTAAAAAATATTTACAGTTAGCAAACAATGTCAAATCAAGAACATTTCCACTATACTAAACTTTTGAAACAATAAAAAAATCCCAATCAATAGAAATGCAAAAGGTTCAAGGGTTCAGGATGAAGAGTTGTGGAATCATACCCACCTGTCAGCTTTGAATTAGTGACAACATGTCTCTGCTGGCCCAAGGGGAAATGCCAACTTGGGCTCACTGGATCTATGCTGTCCCTTTTGTCATGTGCTGCTCATATTTTCAATGGGTGATGGATTAGGTACATTAAGTTTCTGGCTTTAAGCAACAAGATTGTGCTTTTTATGCTTATAAAGGAAACATCAATCACATTCTAACTTCTAGTCATGTCTCACTAATACAAATATGATGCACTTCATAGAGAAGAATATTCTTCCTGGTGGTGACATCCTATCATTGTGATCTTTCTGTTTGGAAATTTGTGTTTTGTTGGTTGTTTTTTGGTGTGGTTTTTTTGTTTTGTTTTGTTTTGTTGTTTAATATAAAACTTTCCTTGACTTTTACACTTCTACACTATTAGAATAGAATAGAATAGAATAGAATAGAATAGAATAGAATAGAATAGAATAGAATAGAATAGAATAGAATAAAATTAACCAGGTTGGAAAAGACCTTTGTGATCATCGACTCCAACTAAACCATGGCACCAAACACCCCACCCAGTCAGGAATGTATGTTGGACACCTTAAGATGGCCTACAACATTTTTTTTTTTCTCTTTACTTTGGGGATATTAATGTTCATATGCTAACAACAAATGGTTGTTGTATGATCATGTTATTAAAAACTTCACACACCTTTCTGTCTGGTGTCAAGAAGAGACAAGCTGAAGCACTGAGATAATCTTATCTTTAGAAATACAGTTCATACATGTAAACTCCTGGGTTTTGTTTGGTTTGGGTTTTGGTGTTTGTTTTTTTAAATAGGAAAAATATGTTACTTCCATTACTTGAAAAAATATAAGAAACTTGGAAAGAAGACATGTAAGGAACTTTTGGAAAGTGTATAATTTTCTCCTGCATTTTACATAGAAATAATATGTAGTATTGCAGTTAAGCAAAAGGTTATGTCCACTGATCTGCCCTTCACTTTATTGTTTTCATTAGAATTAACAGTTAATCTTAATTGCCTTCCTTAGTTAATGCTTTACTCAAGAATCATCTATTACTGTCTTGGTATGATCACCAAATCCACTGAACAGAGGAATTAAGTTGATAGACCAAGGACGCACTGTTACTAACTTCCTTAATGGAAAAACAGGTGCTATGAATATTTAAGTTCACTGTAGACTGATATCCCTTTCAAATAAAAACACTACTATCTTGTTTTCTTTAGTTCACTATGTCCAAAATTTTTCAGGTATTTAAAAAATTTAGAAAAAAATTACTTGTACTCATTTTCCTGCTTTTTGGATAAATTTAACT
Organism: Dryobates pubescens; assembly: GCF_014839835.1. NCBI lineage: Eukaryota > Metazoa > Chordata > Aves > Piciformes > Picidae > Dryobates > Dryobates pubescens. Next base: position 30,498,734 of record NC_071657.1, read on the forward strand.
TGCAGGTAATCAATGTCTTACTGTGATGAATGAAGCTTATGTCCATAATTATGTCCAAATATTGCCAGGACATGTCTCTACATGGTTTGATCAAATCCCCTCTTCCCCCTCCCTTCTGGAGTGGCAGGGATTTTGGCACCAAATTAACAAAGGGACATGGTGTCAGCGAGTCCAGGTAAAAAACCTGCCTGTGCATGTTTTCCATCACTGTTGTAAACAAAATTCATGCAATTTGCTCATGCTTGCCTTGTTCACGATGTATGCTTACAGTATATTTGGGCAATTAAGAAGGAGTTCGGGGCCCTTGGGCAATTGATTGATGGGGAAGGAGATCAAGTGGTATTCTGCTCAGTTCCCTCAGTGGCAGGGTAGTACACTGAGAGGAACAGGAGAACCCACACCATCAACAAGTGGCTCAGGGAATGGTGCCAGTGGAGGAACTTTGGTTTCTTTGATCATGGGGCAACTTTTACAGCACCCGACCTGCTGGGTCCTGATGGTGTGCATTTATCTAGAAGGGGCAAGAGAGTCCTAGCACTTGAGTTGGCAGGGCTCATTAAGAGGGCTTTAAACTAGGTCTGAAGGGGGTGGGTGAAGACATCGGTCCCTCTGCAGAGGTAAGAGTAGGGCACAAGGTAGGGTCAGTTGAGAGGTCGGGAGCCCAGCTGCAGTGCATGTACACCAATGCACGCAGCCTGGGCAATAAGCTAGAGGAGCTGGAGGTCCTAATCCACCAGGGCAACTATGATATATTTGCCATCTCAGAAACATGGTGGGACCACAGGCACGATTGGAGTGCTACACTGGGGGGTTACAGGCTCTTTAGGAGGGATAGGCGAGGGAGAAGAGGAGGAGGGGTGGCTTTGTATATTAGGGAGACACTTTCTGCCTCAGAACTTGAGGTGGAAGATGAGGGAATTGAGAGCCTGTGGGTTAAAATCAGAGCGCAGCCCAACAAATCTGACATCCTGGTTGGAGTCTGTTATAGACCACCCAACCAGGATGAGGAGGTTGATGAATTATTCTACAAACTACTGGAGGCTGTTTCAAGATCATCAGATCTTGTCCTCGAGGGGGACTTCAACCTGCCAGATATCTGCTGGGAACTTAATTCAGCAGAGAGAAGGCAGTCCAGAAGATTCTTGGAGCGAATAGAGGACTGCTTCCTGACGCAGCTGTTAAGCGAGCCTACCAGGGGACAGGCTCTGCTTGACCTGCTGCTCTCCAATAGGGAAGGGCTGGTGGGGGATGTGACTGTGGGAGGCTGCCTAGGGTGCAGTGACCACGAGATAGTGAAGTTTTCAATCTGCAGGGAGATAGGGAGAAGTACCAACAGAACCTTCACCTTGGATTCTGGAGGGCAAACTTCAGCCTCTTTAAGAAACTTATTTGTAAAGTTCCCTGGGTACCAACCCTCATGAACTGAGTGGTCCAGGAGGGTTGGACCTACTTCAAACAGGAGCTCTTGAAGGCACAGGAACTGGCGGTTCCCATGTGCCGAAAGATGAGCTGGCGGGGAAGGCAACCGGCCTGGATAAGCAAGCAGCTCCTGGAGGAATTAAGGGAAAAAAAGAGGCTGTATCACCTTTGGAAGGAGGGGAAGGCTTCTCGAGGTATGTTCAAGGAAGCGGTTAGATTATGTAGGAATAAAATTAGAGAGGCAAAGGCCCAGCTGGAGCTGAAGCTGGCCACCTCTGTGAAAGAAAATAAAAAGCAATTTTACAAATATATCAATGCTAAAAAGAAGGGCAAGAAGAATCTCCACTCCTTACTGGACCTGGAGGGGAACACTGTGACTGAAGATGAGGAAAAGGCTGAGGTCCTGAACGCCTTCTTTGCCTCGATGTTTAACAGCAAGGTAGGAGTCCAGGATGAGTGGCCTCCTGAGCTGGGTAATAGGGTCAGGGAGCAGTGTAATGCCCCAGAAATCCATGAGGAATTAGTTCGGGACCTGCTGAGCCACTTGGACACCCACAAGTCCATGGGACCGGATGGGATCCATCCTAGGGTGCTGAGAGAGCTGGCAGATGAGCTGGCCAAGCCGCTCTCCATCATTTTCCTCCAGTTCTGGCTCACTGCAGAGGTCCCAGATGACTGGAAACTGGCCAATGTGGTGCCCATCCACAAGAAGGGACGGATGGAGGAACCCGGAAACTCCAGGCCAGTCAGCCTGACCTCAGTGCCAGGGAAAGTGATGGAGCAGATTATCCTGGAGGCAATAACTGTGCACCTGAAGGATGGCCAAGGGCTCAGGTCCAGCCAACATGGATTTAGGAAGGGCAGGTCCTGCCTCACCAACCTGATCTCCTTCTATGATCATGTGACCCGTCTGGTGGATGTGGGGAGGCCTGTGGATGTAGTCTACCTGGACTTCAGTAAGGCCTTTGACACTGTCCCCCACAGCAAACTGTTGGCTAAGCTGTCAGCTCGTGGCTTGGACCGCAACACTCTGTGCTGGGTTAGGAACTGGCTGGAGGGCCGAGCCCAGAGAGTGGTGGTGAATGGTGCCACATCCAGCTGGCAGCCAGTCACCAGTGGCATCCCCCAGGGATCAGTGCTGGGCCCCATCCTCTTTAACATCTTCATTGATGATCTGGATGAGGGGGTTGAGTCTGTCATCAGAAAGTTTGCAGATGACAGCAAGTTGGGAACGGATGTTAGTCAGTTAGAAGGTAGAAAGGCTCTGCAGAGGGACCTTGACTGACTGGACAGATGGGCAGAGTCTAATGGCATGGCATTTAACAAGTCCAAGTGCCAGGTGCTGCACTTTGGCCACGGCAACCCCATGCAGAGCTACAGGCTGGGGTCAGAGTGGCTGGAGAGTTGCCAAACAGAGAGGGACCTGGGGGTGCTGATTGACACCCGCCTAAACATGAGCCAGCAGTGTGCCCAGGTGGCCAAGAGGGCCAATGGCATCCTGGCCTGCATTAGGAATAGTGTGGCCAGCAGGGGCAGGGAAGCCATTGTGCCCCTGTACTCTGCATTTGTTAGGCCACACCTTGAGTATTGTGTCCAGTTCTGGGCCCCTCAGTTTAAGAAGGACATTGAGACACTTGAACGTGTCCAGAGAAGGGCAACAAGGCTGGTGAGAGGCCTTGAGCACAAGCCCTATGAGGAGAGGCTGAGGGAGCTGGGATTGTTTAGCCTGGAGAAGAGAAGGCTCAGGGGTGACCTCATTGCCCTCTACAACTACCTGAAAGGTGGTTGTAGACAGGAAGGGGTTGGTCTCTTCTCCTAGGCAACCAGCACCAGAACAAGGGGACACAGTCTCAAGCTGTGCCAGGGGAGGTTTAGACTCGAGGTGAGGAAAAAGTTCTTCACTGAGCGAGTCATTTGTCATTGGAATGGGCTTCCCGGGGACGTGGTGGAGTCGCTGTCCCTGGAGGTGTTCAAGGGGAGATTGGACGTGGCACTTGGTGCCATGGTCTGGTTGTGGGGTCTGTTGGGAGAGGTTGGACTTGATGATCCTTGGGGTCTCTTCCAACCTTGGTGATACTGTGATACTGTGATACTGTAAAATACCATATCATTAGTTAATTATTCTGTTTACAGTGTTTGCTCTTTGGACCAGTATTCATTGTGGCAAATGTTAAATAGGGGTTTTTCTGGTAAACAAGTGCCCCTGCCTGTGCGTGTTCCTGTATTTGTACTTGTGTTTGTCCCACAGACTTTGCTGCCAAAAGGTCTGCTTTGCCTGGGACTCAAACCAACATTCCCAAGCACTTGGCTGCAGATTGCAGCTGCTCGCCCGGCACACAGCCATTGCCTGGCTATGGATGGTGTCACAATGGGTGCTGGGCCTGTGAACTATACCTCCTGTCCCACAAACAAAGCCAGCTGTTGCCTGACCCATTGTTGACTGAGGGAAGCATAGTAGCCCGTGTGCACCACCTGTCCCAGAATGCTACAGTTCCCCAAGTACAGATATTGCATCATCTGGACCAGCAGCTGTCCCAACCAAACCCTACAAGCCATGGAGGAAGTCACTCCCTATCCTTGCTGAGGAGCTGTTATGCCATGCCCTGTGAACCTTGGCAGCAAGGCTTTTGCCCCTAGCAGGAGGCCCTTTCCCAGGCAATGAACCCCATGGACTAAGCTGCAAAAGCCTCCAAAAGTTTTCCTGGAAGGCACCAGGACCTTTCACTCTGGGAGAAGCAGCAACTGTGTGGCACAGCACAATTTCCAGACTATAAATGCAGTATTAAGGGAAGATTCCATAAAAACTCTTATTTTGTGCATAAACCAAATATTTTCTTATAAAGTTTCTCTTAAGGTTTGTGCCAAACCATGGTTTTGTGAGCTTCTTGGCCACCAGCAAGGTCACCCCCCCACCTCTTTTCAAATGAAGTTTGTCTCTAGTTTTCTAAATTTTCTATTTCATCTAAATGGTTCAAATTGCCCACAGTTCTTCCAAATGAATACTGTTACTGTGGGAGTTGTAGGCTATGCCTTTAAAATTTTGTTACACATTTTGAGCAGAAAAGTAGAAAAATGTAAATAAATCACTATTGGGTATAAAAAGGGAAAATATAGTTTCATCTGCTATAGGATTGGTTTTACCAAAACAATTTTCCCTCTTCTCATCTCTGCTCATTTTGTTGCTCTGAAGGGAAACTAATTGGCTTCTGCTGGACGTTGGCTGCATTATTTTGGTTAAGTCTACCAGTGCTTTATCTCTGCTTCTTTCTCCCTTTTGGACAGTGGGGGGAGGGGCAGAGAGATGGCTTTTTGTATTGTTTGTTAATTGTAAATATCTGTAAATATTGTGAGTATTGTACATTTTGTACATGTTCATTGCATTCCATTGTAGATTGTGGTTTTGCCTGTAAATACAGCATTCATATGCTTCCAGCTGAGCTAGTCTGGCAAAATTGATGTTGGGGGAGGGAATTTCAACCCACCACACTACAACTACATGCAAATATTGACTATAAATAATTTGTGGCATAGTTTGCACATAAAAAATATTGATTTTTTTTTTATTAAGGTCTCTGCTACTCATTCATAACTAAAATATTTTATAACACTTATTTAACAGTCAAGTTGTGGTAGGTTGAAACTCCCCCCACCCCAACATTAACTTTGCCAGACCAACACAGTTGGAAGCAAATGGAAGCTGCATTTACAAGTAGAACTATGTAAAAAATATAGAATAGAATTAACCATGTTGGAAAAGACATTTGAGATCATTGAGTCCAACCTATCACCTAACACTGTCTAATCAACTAAACCATGGCACCAAGCACCCCATCAAGTCTCCTCCTGAACACCTCCAATGATGGTGACTCCACCACCTCCCTGGGCAGCCCATTCCAATGGGCAACCACTCTCTCTGTGAAGAATTTCTTCCTAACATCCAGCCTCAACTTCCCGTAGTGCAGCCTGAGACTGTGTCCTCTTGTTCTTGTGCTGGTTGCCTAGGGGAAGAGACCAACCCCCACCTGGCTGCAATCTCCCTTCAGGTAGTTGTAGACAGCAAGAAGGTCTCCCCTGAGCCTCCTCTTCTCCAAGCTAAGCAACCCCAGCTCCCTCAGCCTCTCCTCATAGGGCTTGTGCTCGAGGCCTCTCACCAGCCTTGTTGCCCTTCTCTGGACACGTTCAAGTGTCTCAATGTCCTTCTTAAACTGAGGGGCCTAGAACTGGACACAGTACTCAAGGTGTGGCCTAGCCAGTACAGTGTACAGGGGCAGAATGACCTCCCTGATGCTGCTGACCACACTGTTCCTGATACAGGCCAGGATGCCACTGGCCTTCTTGGCCACCTGGGCACAATTCTGGGTCATGTTCAGCCTACTACCAACCAGTACCCTGTGTCCCTTTCTGCTTGGCCGCTCTCCAGCCACCCTGACCCCAGCCTGTAGCACTGCATGGTGTTGCTGTGACCAGTGTGTAGATCCTGGCACTTAGATGTGTTAAATCTCATGCCATTGGCCTGCACCCATCTGTCCAGTCTGTCAAGATCCCTCTGCAGAGCCCACCTATGCTCTAAGAGACCAACACCTGCCCCAGCTTGGTGTCATCGGCAAGTTTACTGATGACAGACTCAAGCCCCTCATCCAGATCATCAATGAAGATATTAAACAGGATGGGGCCCAGAACTGATACCTGGGAGACACCACTAGTGACTGGCTGCCAGCTGGATGTGGCACCATTCACCACCACTCTTTGGGCTCAGCCTTCCAGCCAGTACCTAACCCAGTGCAGAGTGCTGCTATCCAAGCCATGGGCTGACAGCTTGGTCAGAAGTTTGCTGTGGGGGGATGGTGTCAAAGGCCTTGCTGAAGTCCAGGTAGACTACATCCCCAGCCTTCCCCACATCCACCAGGTGGGTCATCTGATCATAGAATGAGATCAAGTTGGTCAGGCAGGACCTGCCTTTCCAAATCAATGTTGGCTAGGCCTGATCCCTTGGCCATCCTTCATGTGTGCAGTGATTGCCCCCAAGATGATCTGCTCCATAATCTTGCCTGGCACTGAGGTCAGGTTGACAGGTCTGTAATTTCCAGGTTCCTCCATCCAACCCTTCTTGTGGCTCTCCAGTGAGCCAGGACTGTTGAAAAACGATGGACAGTGGCTTGGTGAGCTCATCTGCCAGTTCTGTCAGTACCCTAGGATGGATCCCATCTGGTCCCACAGACTTGTGAGTATCTAAGCATCTCAGCAAGTCTCTAACTACTTCCTCATGGATTTCAGGAGGACTACACTGCTCCCTGACCCCACTTAATGGTTCAGGAGGCCAGTTATCCTGAAGTCCTCCTGCCTTACTGTTGAAAATGGAGTCCAAGAAGGTATTTAGTAACTCAGCCTTTTCCTCGTCTCTATTTACAATATTCCTCTCCATGTCCAATAAAGAGTGGAGGTTCTTCTTGCCTCTCTTTTTAGTATTAATGTATTTATAAAAATGCTTTTTGTTGTCTTTCACAAAAGTGGCCAGCTCAAGTTCTAACTGGGCTTTTGCCACTCCAATTTTTCTCCTGCATGATCTAACAACATCCTTAAAAATACCTTGACTTGTCTCCCCCCATTTCCAAAGGTGATGAACTGTCTTTTTTCCCTTCAATTCCTTCTAAAGATGCTTGTCCATTCTGTCCTGTTGCCTTCCCCATTGGCTCATCTTTTGGCACATTGGGGCAGCCTGTTCCTGTGCCTTGAAGAGTTCCTGTCTTTGTTCTTAACGGCTGCTTCCTGGGGTACTGTCCAAGTTAGTTGCTTAAATAAGCTGAAGTCTGCCTTCCAGAAGTCCAAGGTAAGGGTTTTGTTATTGCTCCTCATTGTTTTCCTGCATATTAAAAACTCCACTGTTTCACAATTCCGGCACCCTAGACAGCCTCCTACCATCACATCACCCACCAGCCCTACTCTATTTGAGAACAGCAGGTTAAGCTGCTGTTCTCCAGACTAAACAACCACATTTCCCTCAGCCACTTCTTGTGCAACATACACTTCAAATTCTTCATCAGCTTCACTGCTCTTCTCTGGGCATTCTTCGGGATGTGAATATCTTTCTTACATTGTGGTGCTGAGAACTGAACACAGTACTCAAGCTGTGGCCTCACCAGGGTGCAGTACCTGGGCACAATCACTTCCCTACTCCTTCTGGACACAGTGGTTTTGATACAGGTCAGAGTGCCAGCTCCTGCTCTGTTGGTTGTTTGCCAGCAGTTCCAGTTTTTTTTCTGCTGGGCTGCTTTCCAGTCACTCTTCCCTAAGACTATAGTATTGCTTGAGGTTCTTTTGACCAAAGCACAGCACTCAGCACCTGACTGTTAAACCTCATTCCAGAGGCCTCAACCCATCAATCTAGCCTGTCTGGATCTCCCTGCACCACCTTTCTACCCTCAAGCAGATCAGCGCTACCTCTCAATTTAGTGTTGCCCACAAACTTGCTGAGGGTGTCCTTGATTCCCTCATCCAAATCATTAACAAAGACTTTAAACACAACTGGGCCAAATACTGAGATCTGGGGGACATTGCCTTCTAGTCTTCCTGGGCCCCTTTGATTTCCAGGACAGTCTCAACCAGTGTCATGAATAGATTAAAATCTGATCTCTGGAATTCTGTGGTAGCAGTTTTACTGACCCCCTCCTTACTTCACCAAGAATTGAGAATTCTGTCATTTCATGATTACGAAGCCTGAGACAGCCTCCAAATACCACGTCACCCACCAATGCTTCTCTGTTTGCAAATAGTAGGCCTAGTAAGGCATGTGCCCTGTTAGACTCATTTACCATCTGTGTCAGGAAATTGTCATCCACACAGTCCAGGAACCTCTTAGATGATTTCTTCTCTGTTGTGTTTCACTTCCAGCAGATGTCCGGTAAATTAAAGTCCCCCATGAGTGCAAAGGCTGGCAATTTGAAGACTTCTGCCCACCTCTTGTGGGTAGAATGCTTCATCTGCCTGCTCATCAAGTTTGGATGGTCTATGACAGACCTCCATCAGGATATCTGCCTTGTTGGCCTTCCCCCTAACCCATGTACATAAGTGATAGACTTTACCATCATGGTCATCAAGTTTGGCATGATAAAAACACTTCCTAACATACAGTGACATTCCACCACCTCTTGTTCCCTGCCTATGCCTTCTGATGAGCTTAAAGACATTCATTGCAGTTCTTCAGTCATAGCAGTCATCCTACTACATTTCTGTAATGGCAACTATGTCATAGCTGCCCTGTTGCACAATGGTTTCCAGCTCCTTCTGTTTGCTAACTATGCTGCATGGATTGGTATAGAGACATTTCAGCAGGGCTACAAGCAGTGTCACCTTAGAGGGCATGCCTTTATTCCATCAAGGTATTTCATGGATGCCACCCTACTTTGTCCTATTGCCTCTGGAGACCTTGGCTCATGTCACTAAGACTTTGCCTGTGATGCAATGTCCACAGTATGCCTCAGGGCAGCAGGTTGCAAGATGATCGAGGGTGGTTTTCATCTTGTCAGAATTCTTGCATTTTTAGAACTTGATAGAAGCACCTATTCATTTCATATACATCCTTTCACTTGTCCCTATCATCTACAGAACAAGAAGTCAATCACATCCTGGGCTACATCAAGAGAAGCATAGCCAGCAGGTCTACACCCCCTCTATGCCACTCTGGTGAGACCCTACCTTTCAGCATTCAGTATCACTAAGGTTGGAAGAGACCTCAAAGATCATCAAGTCCAACCTGTCACCACAGACCTCATGACTAGAGTAGGGAGGCCACTACTGCCCACTGCAGGCTTGAACTCACAACCTTCCCATTAAGGGTCTTATGTGCTACCAACTGAGCCACACTACTACCTGGAGCACTGCATCCTGTTCTGGAGCCCCTATTATTACAAGAAGGATCTGGAAGTGCTGGAACATGTCCAGAGAGGGCCACGAGGATGATCAGAGGGCTGGAGCACCTCTCCTATGAGGACAGACTAAGAGAGTTGGGGCTATTCAGTTTGGAGAAGAGAAGGCTCTGAGCAGACCTTATTGTGGCCTTCCAATATCTTAAGGGGGCCTACAAGAAAGCTGGTGAGGCACTCTTTAGGTTGCCAGGTGATTATAGGACTAGGGGGAATGGAATAAAACTAGAAATAGGTAGATTCAAATTGGATGTTAGGAAGAAATTGTTCACTATGAGAGTGGTGAGATGCTGGAACAGGTTGCCCAGGGAGATGGTAGAAGCCCCATCCCTGGAGGTTTTTAAGACTAGGCTTGATGTGGCTCTGAGCAACCTGATGTAGTGTGAGGTGTCCCTGCCCATGGCAGGGGGTTGGAACTGGATGATCCTTGAGGTCCCTTCCATACTTGATGTTCTCTAAATTAGGATTTTAAACATGAATATTTACTACAGAGTGACTAGTAAGAAAGAAGCATCTCCCTCTGTGCCTGTTCCCATTTACAACTCAGATAAATGAGATGAAGTACCCTTATGCTTTTTCTCTGACTGAAACTGAAATTTGGATAGTATTATACATTAGATTATTGGATTGAAATTTATAGCTATTCAAACTTTATTTGATATGACAAGTAAATATATTTTGCAACAGATATTATTTTGATGCAACACATCCAACTCTAGTCTCACAGGGTCAACAGAGTAACAGTACAGAAAGTGATAGGAACAGTTGGAAAAAGACTTTACAGGAGATGAATGGATGGCCATTGGTTATGATCTACAAGCAACTCTCTTCCATTCTGTTAATCTGGATCCTTTTTTTTTTTTTTTTCCCAATAGAAAATGCTGGTACTTGTCATGAAGACATCCTACTGTGGCAGTTTCAGGCTATGCCTTTAAAAAGTTAGCTGCAGATTTTCAAGCAAGAGAGTGAAGAAGTACAAACAAATCCACAACTGGGTGTAAAAAGGAAAACAAGAGATTATTCTAAATGAATTTCTTTGGCCAGATGTGAGGTATACCCCTAGCAATATCTCACATCCCACTTCATTCCATTCTCTCTCTGCTGGCTGCTGGTATGCTGCTCTGCTTAGCTGGGAGACCCTTATCAGCTGACTTTGAGATAAGAACGCTAACTTCTAACAATGCTTTGAGCTAATGACTCTCTTTCACATGTATTCTTTGTCTTTTTCTTCTAATTAAACAGAGAAAAAAGGGGAGGGAGGTTAGGGGGGAAGTGTTAAATTTTTTTCCCCTGTTCAGGGGGCTTTCTGTGCCATTTTCTTCCTGTAAATACATGTAAAATATTGTAAATATGGTATATTTGTACATATTCATTGCATTCCATTGTAGAGCATAGTTACTGCTTGTAAATACAGCTTCCATTTGCTTCCCCGACTGAGCTAGCTGAGTTTTTGTTAATGCTGATGGACCAAACCATCACACCTACACCCAGAATTATGCCCCAGATATTGCCAAAACTTGTCCTAACATGTTTGGGCACGCCACCCCCTCCCCCTCCTCTCTGGAGTGGGTACTTAGCCCAGAGCTGATGAAACAAAGGACCAGGGTGCCAGCCATACACAGTAAACAACCTAGCCTGCCTTCTTTGGGGTAAACAAGATCATGCACCCACTGTATGGGACACTTATGCTTAACATGTGCTCTTTCCTGTTTTGGGCATAATGCTATCCACATGCTTGGTCATAGGCTGGAAATGTCTCATTATGGTTGACCATTGGTCCAGTTCTAGGCTTGAGTAATGTACAAATATTCCTTAAATGGTAAACAAGTCACTCTTTTCTCTTTGTGCTTTGTCCATCTCATGGACATGCAGCAGAATTGTATCTTCATTCTTAATTGAATAAATATTTTGTAATTTTTCTAATTATGTTCGAATTGTTATGGTATCAGTTTATAGGACATATCCACAATCATGCACTGGAATCTGCATATAAATATTACAAATGGTTAATAATATTTTTGTATATTAATAACATAATAATTTATGTATGTCATATTTTCATATAATAAATTAATAACCTCCTTCACTACCATTGTCCAGTAGTCAGTTTTGTGTCCAGCAACATCTCTCATGAATTCCTTGCATTGTCCTGTTTTAAGGATGATGACAGAAGGGGAAAAGTGCCATCTGACCAAAACCTTTGGAAAACTGTTTATTTATTTTTTTTTTTTGTGAAACAGGAATTTATTCAGTTTTTAAGTACATTTTTAGCCAATAAGAGTTTGGGGAAACCAAGGTAATGTCTATAAACTGCACATTCTTCATAGCAGGAACCTTTTTAAAAAATGATGGGCAGAATCCAACGGCATGAGATTTAACACATCCAAGTGCCGGGTTCTGCACATTGGCCACAACAACCCCATGCAGAGCTACAGGCTGGGGTCAGAGTGGCTGGAGAGCAGTCAGGCTGAGAGGGACCTGGGGGTGCTGGTTGACGGTAGACTGAACATGAGCCTGCAGTGTGCCCAGGCAGCAAAGAGGGCCAATAGCATCCTGGCCTGCATCAGGAACAGTGTGGCCAGCAGGAGCAGGGAGGTCATTCTGCCCCTGTACACTGCACTGGTTAGGCCGCACCTCGAGTACTGTGTCCAGTTCTGGGCCCCTCAGTTTAGGAGGATGTTGACTTGCTGGAACGAGTCCAGAGAAGAGCAACAAAGTTGGTGAGGGGTTTGGAACATAAGCCCTACGAGGAGAGGCTGAGGGAGCTGGGGTTGCTTAGCCTGGAGAAGAGGAGACTCAGGGGTGACCTTATTACTCTCTACAACTAACTGAAGGGAGGTTGTAGACTGACGGATGTTGGTCTCTTCTCCCAGGCAGCCAGTACCAGAACAAGAGGACACAGTCTCAGGCTGCGCCAGGGGAGGTTCAGGCTAGATGTTAGGAAAAAGTTCTATACAGAAAGAGTGATTGCACATTGGAATGGGCTGCCTGGGGAGGTGGTGGAGTCGCCATCACTGGAGGTTTTTAGGAGAAGACTTGATGGGGTGCTTGGTGCCGTGGGTTAGTTGTTTGGGTGGTGTTGGATTGGTTGATGGGTTGGACGTGATGATCTTGAAGGTCTCTTCCAACCTGGTTTATTCTAGGTATTCTATGTATTTTCCAGAGTTTGTAAAGAAAAGGCAAGGAAGGAAGGGAGGAAGAGTGGGAGGCTGTGGTGGGTTGAGAGGAAAAGGCTCTGCTTTCCCTCCCCCACTGAGAAAGAAACCGCGGCTAAAACCCAGTTGGAGAAATGAGAGTATATTTTACAAGGAAACAGATTATATGCAACACAACAAATACAGGTATTTTACAATAAATACAGAAATATACAGCAAATAAACTCAAACAGAAACCAGACCCCCAACAGAGGGGGCTTCCCCCTGTGCCCCCTTCACCTCCCTACCTCCCTTCTAACCCAAAGAGGTAGAAAAAGAGAAAAGGGGGGGGGGGGTTTAGCACAGCAGACAGAAGCCTATGCACAGGGAGTTAGTTAGTTATTATCTTATCTTAGTTAGCCAGAAGCCCAGAAGCAGTCCAGCTGAAAGGGACAGCGAAGAAAGGAAGACTGAGAGAAAGTCCCAGCCATGCTGGGTCCAATCTCACCTCCCACCTTACTTGGCCAATGAAAGTCGTTTAGAATACCAAAATATTTTATAAACATTTAGCCAGTGTGCCCCTTTCTTAAAGGCACAGCCTCAAACGGTCACAGTCCACCCCTTCTAAACAATTTCATTGGTCGTTTGTACTGTCCATCCAATCGGAAACAATATTTACAGTTCGTGAGCAAAGTTCATAGTCCATTCTGGCTATACTCAGATGTAGGGGATTCAGAAGCCCAAAAAACTCTATCACCTTCTACTTTCTGTAGCAGATCTGAGTGTGCCGGTCCAGCTCGGTTCACTGAACCTCTACTATTTACCAGCCAGGTTGCTTGTGCTAAATGTTTCTCCCAGTTTTTCAAAGATCCACCTCCCATGGCTTTGAGAGTGGTCTTCAGCAAACCGTTGCAGCATTCAATCTTCCCTGCAGCTGGTGCATAGTAGGGAATATGGAAAATCCACTCAATACCTTGCTCTTTTGCCCAGCTCTTTACAAGGTCGTTCTTGAAATGAGTTCCGTTGTCTGACTCAATCCTCTCTGGAGTTCCGTGTCTCCACAGGATCTGTCTCTCCAGACCGAGAATGGTGTTGCATGCTGTTGCACGTGGAACTGGATAAGTTTCCAGCCATCCAGTGTTTGCCTGTACCATAGTAAGCACGTATTGCTTACCAGAATGAGAACGTGGTAGAGTGATGTAGTCAATCTGCCAAGCTTCACCATACTTGTACTTGGACCATCTGTCACCATACCACAAAGGCTTAATTCGTTTTACCTGCTTAATAGCAGCACAAATGTCACAGTCATGGATGACTTGTGTGATAGCATCCATGGAAATGTCTATGGATCTGTCACGAGCCCACTGGTAGGTTGCATCTCTGCCTTGATGTCCTGATGAATCGTGAGCCCACTGAGCTAAGAATATCTCACCTCGGTGTTTCCAGTCGAGATCAAGTTCAGAGTCTTTGTCTACTTGAGAAACTCTTGCAGCTAGATCTGCCTGGTGGTTGTGCTGCTGTTCCTCAGTAGCTTTGCTCTTAGGAATGTGAGCATCAATGTGTCTCACTTTCACTGGAATTCTCTCGATTCGATCAGCAATGTCCTACCATAGGTCAGCTGCTCAAATGGGCTGTCCTTTTATCTGCCAACCATTCTTTTTCCAGTCCTTTAGCCAACCCCATAGAGCATTGGCTACCATCCATGAGTTGGTGTAGAGATAAAGCTTTGGCCATCTCTCATGTTCAGCTACGTCGAGAGCTAGCTGGACAGCCTTTACGTCTGCAAACTGACTGGATTCTCCTCCATCCTTTGCTTCTGCAACTCGGCATGTTGGACTCCACACTGCAGACTTCCACCTTCGCTTGTTCCTGACGAGATGACAGGAACCGTCTATGAACAAAGCATATTTCTTCTCATCATCAGAAAGATCATTGTAAGGAGGAGCTTCCTCAGCGCGAGTTACTCTCTCCTCTGGAGGTTTAGTACAGTTGGTATCTTCAGGCCAACTTGAGATCACCTCCACCAGACCAGGTCTTTCAAGATTCCCCATTCGAGCTCTCTGTGTTATCAGAGCCATCCACTTGGACCAGGTGGAATCTGTAGCATGATGTGGCATAGAACCTTTGCCTTTGAACATCCAATTCAAAACTGGCAATCTGGGAGCTAAGAGAAGTTGTGATTCAGTTCCAATCACTTCAGAAGCTGCTTTCACTCCTTCATAGGCAGCTAGAATCTCTTTCTCTGTTGGAGTGTAATTAGCCTCTGAACCTCTGTAACCTCGACTCCAGAAACCGAGAGGTTGTCCACGTATCTCACCCGGAGCTTTTTGCCATAAGCACCAGGTTGGACCATTGTCACCTGCAGCCGTGTACAAAATGTTCTTAATGTCTGTACCATCTCGGACAGGTCCCAGACCCACTGCTTGAACCACTTCCTGCTTTATCTGGTCAAAGGCTGCTTGTTGTTCAGGTCCCCAGTGGAAACTGTTCCTCTTTCGAGTCACATCATACAGAGGTTTCACAATCTGACTGTATCCAGGGATATGTAGTCTCCAAAATCCCACTATCCCCAATGCGAGGGCATGGAAACCTGGGTTTTGTGGGGTTTATGGCTACCGAACAGGTCATAAGCTGAAATGTGAACTCTGGTTTTTGTGCATGCATGTATATAGTGTAAATAAATGTAAATACTATATCCATCTGCATTTCTAATTCTGTATGGAGTGGTTTTATTTTACTCTTTTTTTGGGGGGGGTTGAGGGGGGCAGAGGGAGAGAGCATAAAATACATTTATTTTTTTTTTGCTCTCCAAACTAAACTTAGGCTGTGTTTTAAGAACAATTTCATATTTGTAACATTTAACACAGTGACAGACAAAAGTCTCCATATTATTTCTGTTTACCCATCAGTTCTTCCCTCCATCTGCCTCCATTCAATATGGAGCAGCAACATGACAAAGTGGTTGCTGGAATAGCACAGTTTAGACAATAATGCAAATGACCGTTCTGTTATGCAAAAAAATGTTGATTCTAGCACTAATTGGAGGTTTTAGGTTAAGAAGTATTTTTTGTAGACATTCCATGTTAACATTATCTGAATTACTTTGTTTTGGGAACTACTCTGTTAATGAGTATTCATATTTGTAATATTAATCATACAGAAGCAATTTGTGTCTATCGCGTTTGTAAAAGACAGTTATTCAAAAGTATGGTTGTTTATGACTGAGACATTCACATTTCCAGAAGCAGATGAGAAGACAGGATAAGGATGAATAGACTGTCATTAGTGTGAGATTATCTTCTAAAAGGTTTTTTTTTTTCATTCCAAGCCTTGCTTTTATTGAAATTAATTAGAACAATTGATTGATAAAACAAAACATTATAGAAATCAGTGTTCATTCCATCTGAAAAAGAGTTCTGGTGGTATTAATCTATTAGCTACAAGATGAGCAACTGCTATTTTTCATAAAGGTTAGATATTATTTCATTGTATTAATAGCAAAAGCAAAGAACACTCCAAACAGGAAGCTTTAGGAAGTTAAAATTGAAATTGTAAAGGATGTGGAAGACCTTGGGATAATTTATGAAGTCAATACCAGAAACTCAGAAATTAACTTATACTTTAAAGAAAATAATATCCTCTATTGATATTCTCACTACACCATCATTAAACTCTGACCACCAAAAAAGACTTTTTTTTTTTTTTTTAACATGCAGTAGCAAATGGAAACAAAGAAACAATAATGTATTTTTCTTTTTTGTGTATGGCTCTAGATTTGTCAGTGAAAGTGTCATGTTTTAGGCCCACCTAAACAGAAGCTAAACACCATGCAGCTGCTTACTCAGTCTGGCTCTCCTTCATTAGAACAGGGGGAAGAAAACAACAAAAGGCTACAGGGTCAAGACAAGGACAGGGAGTGGTCACACAGTAGTTATGATCATGGGAAGAAGGCAGGCTCAACTTGTGGAATAAACATGAAACTAATTTAAGCACCACTACCACCATTAATTTACCAGCCAGGACAGAGTAAGATGATGATAAATGCAAACACATCTTAAAAATATCTTTCCTTCACCTCTCCATTCTTCCCAGGCTCAGCTCTGCTTCTGAATTCACCTGAAGTACTGCATCCAGTTCTGGGGCCCTCAACACAAGAAGGACACAGACCTGCTCAAGTGAATCCAGAGGAGAGCCAAAAAGATGACCAGAGGATTGGAGTACCTCTCCTACAAAGACAGGCTGAGAGAGTTGGAGCTGTTCAGCCTGGAGAACAGAAAGCTCCAGGGAAGCCTTATAGCAGCATTTGAATATCTAAAGGTTACCTATAGGAAGCCTGGGGAAGGACTGTTTAGAAGCACCTGTAGCTATAGGAAGAGGCTTAATGGTTTTGAACTAGAGGAAGGTAGTTTAGACATAAGGTGGAAGTTCTTTAAAGTGAGGGTGGTGAAATACTGGAACAGGACAGTTTACCTGAAAGTCAGTGAATGGTTGCTTAGTCCTGTCAAATATAGTGACTGCACATTATTCCACAGAACTGGAATAATGAAAGACTGAGATTCTGAAATTTGAGTTGGAGACTTCTGTTGACTTACAAAAAAAAAAAATAATTAAAAATCACAGGGTCATAGGATGTAAGGATTTGGAAGGGACCTCTGGAGATCTTTGAGTCCAAGCTCCCTGCCAGAGCAGGACCATCTAGCAACAGGTCATACTGGGATGCATCCAGATGGATCTTGAAAGTCTCCAGAGAAGACTCAGCAGCCTCCGGGTAGCCTGTTCCAGCGTTCTGTGATCCTTAGAGTAAAGATGTCCCCCCTCATGTTGAGGTGGAACTTCCTGTGCTGTAGTTTACATCCATTGATCCTTGTCCTATCACAGGGCACAAGTGAGAAGATGTCCCTTCCTTCTTGGCACCCAGCCCTCATATATTTATATATATGTTTATTAGATCCTATCTCAGACTTCTAACCAAATAAAACAGCCCCAGGTCTCAGCCTTTCCTCATAAGGCACATGCTTCAGTCCCTTAATCATTCTTGTAGCCCTCCATTGGACTCTCTCAGGTAGATGTCTGTCCCTCTTGCACTGGGTAGCCCAAAACTAGACACAATATTATAGCTGGGGCCTCACCAGGGCACAGTAGAGGAGGAGAACTTTCCTTGATCTGCTAAATGCACTCTTCTTAATGTACCCCAGCATACTCACAGTATCACAGTATCACAGTATCACTAAGGTTGGAAGAGACCTCAAGGATCATCGAGTCCAACCTGTCTCCACAGACCTCATGATTAGACCATGGCACCAAGTGCCACGTCCAATCTCCTCTTGAACACCTCCAGGGACGGTGACTCCACCACGTCCTTGGGCAGCCCATTCCAATGACAAACGACTCACTTGGTGAAGAACTTTCTCCTCACCTCGAGTCTAAATCTCCCCTGGCGCAGCTTGAGTCTGTGTCACCTTGTTCTGGTGCTGGTTGCCTGGGAGAAGAGACCAACCCCTTCCTGGCTACAACCTCCCTTCAGGAAGTTGTAGAGGGCAATGAGGTCACCCCTGAGCCTTCTCTTCTCCAGGCTAAACAATCCCAGCTCCCTCAGCTTCTCCTCATAGGGCTTGTGCTCAAGGCCTCTCCCCAGCCTTGTTGCCCTTCTCTGGACACGTTCAAGTGTCTCAATGTCCTTCTTAAACTGAGGGGCCCAGAACTGGACACAATACTCAAGGTGTGGCCTAACAAATGCAGAGTACAGGGGCACAATGGCTTCCCTGCCCCTGCTGGCCACACTATTCCTAATGCAGGCCAGGATGCCATTGGCCCTCTTGGCCACCTGGGCACACTGCTGGCTCATGTTTAGGCGGCTGTCAATCAGTACCTCCAGGTCCCTCTCTGTTTGGGAGCTCTCCAGCCACTCTGACCCCAGCCTGTAGCTCTGCATGGGGTTGTCGTGGCCAAAGTGCAGCACCCGGCACTTGGACTTGTTAAATGCCATCCCATTGGACTCCGCCCATCTGTCCAGTCAGTTGAGGTCCCTCTGCAGAGCCTTTCTAAGCCTCTAACTGACCAACATCTGCTCCTAACTTGGTGTCATCTGAAAATTTGCTGATGACTGACTCAATCCCCTCATCCATATCATCAATGAAGATGTTAAAGAGGATGGGGCCCAGTACTGATCCCTGGGGGATGCCACTGGTGACTGGCCGCCTTCTTGGCCACAAGGGCACATTGCTGGCCCATGGAGACAAGAAGGATCAGGGGTGACCTCATTGCCCTCTACAACTACCTGAAAGGTGATTGTAGACAGGAGGGGGTTGGTCTCTTCTCCCAGGCAACCAGCACCAGAACAAGGGGACACAGTCTCAAGCTGTGCCAGGGGAGGTTTAGACTCGAGTTGAGAAGAAAGTTCTTCACTGAGCGAGTCATTTGTCATTGGAATGGGCTGCCCAGGGAGGTGGTGGAGTCACCATCCCTGGAGGTGTTCAAGAGGAGATTGGACATGGCACTTCATGCCATGGTGTCATGAGGTCTGTGGAGACAGGATGGACTTGATGATCCTTGGGGTCTCTTCCAACCTTAGTTATACTGTGATACTGCAATACTGTGAATAACTTCTTATCCACTAGGACTCCCAGGTTCTTCTCCATGGGGCCCTCTAGCAGATCACCTCCTAACCTGTACAGGCATAATTTATTATTCCTCACTAGGTGTAGGACTCTGCACTTATGCCTGTTGAACCTCATTAGATTCCTCTTTGCCCAGCTCTCCAGTTTGGCCAAGTCTCAATGAGTAGCTGCATAGCCTTCAGGTGTGTAACCATTTTAGTCTGTGCCTTTAAGAAAGGCACAGTTGCTGGAACCCTCTGGATGAACATTTTGGGATAATAATGAAAACAAGATATTCTAAATTAATTTCATTGGTAGATAGGTAGAATGCAACTTTAAGTTTTTGTTCAGTTTGAGTCTCAATCTGTTCCGTCTCTTTTTCAGCCTGTCTGTTTCTCTGTCTCTCTCTGAGCAACAGCTCTGTGGGATGGAGTTAACCTTGAACAAACAGATAAGAATAATTCTTGCATATGCTTTGAGCTAAAAGAATTTCCTCCTTAATAACTACCTTTTCTCTCTCTCTAACCCTTTTTGGGAAAAAAAGGAGGTAGGGGGAGAGAGAGGGTACGGGGCAGGGGACCCTTCTGGCTGGAGGAGGGAGTTGTTTTCTGTATTACTTTCTTTGCTGTATATTTCTGTATATATTGTAAATACTGTATATTGTGTATATATCCATCTATATTTCATCCTGCTTGTAAATATAGCTCTTGTTCATCTCTGCTTCTCCGACTGAGTTAGCCATGGTTTCTTTGTGTGTGTGGGAGAACTGAACTTTCTCTCACCACCACAAGGTGTATCAGCCAAGATGTTGAACAGGACTGGACCTAGCACTGATCCATGGGGGACTCCACTAGTTACAGCTCTCCAGCTGGTCTTGGCACCATTTATCACCACTCTGCACTCTATTGTGTAACAAGTTCTTAATCCATCTCACTGTTTGTTCTTCTATCCCACACTTCCTGAGCTTACTTACAAGGGTGTTATGGGAGACAGTGTCAAATATCTTACAAAGGGCAAGGTAGACTACATTCACTGTGCTCCCTGCGTCTACCCATTCAGTTGCAACATCATAGAATGCTATCAGATTAGTCAAGCATGATTTCTTCTTGGTAAATCCATGCCGACTACTCCTGATCATCCTTTCCATGTGCCCATGGATGACCTCTGGTCTGTAGTTTCCTGGAACCGCTTTCTTGCCCTTTTTGAAGATTGGAGTGACACTGGCTTTCCTCCAGTCCTCAGGTACCTCTCCTGTTTGCCGTGATTTTGCAAAAATGATTGAGAGTGGTAGAACAAGATCAGGCAGTTCTCTCAACTCTTGGGTGCATCTCATCAGGACCCAGAGGCTTGTGCGTATTCAATTTGTATAACTGATCCTTAACCGAGTCTTCACTGACTAGTGGAGAGTCTTCCCTCCTTCAGGCTTTCTCTCCTTTATCCAGAGCCTGGACTTCACTGGGGCTGATCTTAAGAGTAAAGACTGAAGCAAAGAAGGTGTTTAGCAACTCTGCCTTCTCTGTGTCCTCAGTTATCAGGGATGTCATGGCATTAAGCAGTGGGCCCACACTTTCCCTCTTCTTCCTCTTCCTACTGATATATTTGAAGAAGCCCTTTTTGTTCTCTTTTACTTCTTTTGCCAGTTTCAGTTCCAAGGAGTTTGGCTTTGCTTGTTGCCTACCTACATGCCCTGACAACATCACTATAGTTCTCCCAAGCGACAAGTCCCTTCTTCCATGAACTGTAAATTTCTTCCCTGAGATTTCATTCAGAAGCTCCTTGCTCATCCATGTAGGTCTCCTAGCATATCTACCCATTTTTGCACTCAAGGGAATGCTTCTTTCTTGGGCTTGGAGGAAGTGACCTTTAAAAATTGACCAACATTCTTGGGCTCCCTTACTTTCCAGAGTGTTAACCCATGGGATTTCTTCAAGTAGATCTTTGAAGAGTACAAAGTTAGCCCTGTGGAAGTTCAGGGTTGTAATCCTGCTTATTGCCCTGCTTCTATCCTGTATAATACTAAATTTCACCATGTCATGATCACTGTCACCAAGCTTAATGTCCTCTACCAGTCCTTCTCTATTAGTTAATACAAGGTCCAGCAGTGTAGCTCTCTTTGTTGGTTTCTTCATTACCTAAATACAAGAAATTTTCATTGATACACTGCAAGAGTCTTTTGGAGTGGATGTGCCTAGCAGTGTGGGCTTTCCAGTAAATACCAGGGTGTGCTGGGTTGAGGCAGCCCCCTCTCTCCCCACCACGGGCAGAAATAAAACACTCAGACAAACGGATTGCAAAAGTGATGGAATGTTTAAATAGGAAAACAACAATAAACAACAATGAAAGTTTTACAGAGACCCACAAGCACCATGATAAAGAGAGAGATCCCAAAGCAAACCCAGAGGCATCCCATTCCCACCTGAGGGTACACACAAGACCCCCAAGGCTCCTTCTTCCCCCTCCCTCTGATGGGCAGTCTCAGGCCTGGCCTTTCCATCACTTTTGCAATCCGTTTGTCTGAGTGTTTTATTCCTGCCTGCGGTGGGGAGAGAGGGGGCTGCCTCAACCCAGCACATTCTTGGTAGCAGAGGATGGTTAGCCAGACAGGGGAAGAAGCGGACAGGCCTGTTACAGGGAGTGAGTTAGTTCTTATCTCTTGGCAAGAAGCCCAGAAGCAGATCCAGCCGAAAGGGACAGCGAAGGAAGGAAGACTGAGAGAAAGTTCCCAGCTCCCCTGGGTCCAATCTCACCTCCCACAATTACTTGGCCAATGAAATTCGTTTATAATACCAAAATATTTTACAAACATTTAACCAGTGTGCCCCTTTCTTAAAGGCACAGCGTCAAACAGCCACACAGGGTAAGTGAAGTCACCCATGAGTACCAAGGAGTGTGCTCTAGAGGCAACCTCCAGTTGACTGTAGCACATCTCATCAACATCTTCTTCTTGATTTGGTGCTCTATAGTAGACACCCACAACAGTTTCATCTGCTTTTCATGTCCCTTAATTCTTACAAGCTTTCAACCCATACTACCTTCCTGCCTGGGCAGAACACAACACATTTAAGTTGTTTCTGCACATGGAGAGCAACACTACTGCTTGACCTTGTTGGTCTGTCTTTACTAAATAGTGGCTAGCCATCCATGACAACATTTCAGTCATGGGAGCTCTGTTTCAGTGACTGCAATTATATCACAGTCATGCAACCTAACACAGATCTCCATCTCCTCCTGTATATTCCCCATACTCTGTGCTTTGGTGCATAAGAACTTCAGAGAGGGGTTTAAGCTGTTAGTTTTCACTCTTGCTATCCGTCCATTCCTGGTCACTTCTGTACTTACTAAGCTATTAGTGAGCCCTGTGTTTTTATTGTTGCTTACACTACCATTATCTACCTCAAGTGAGAAGGCAGATTGAAGGCCATCTTTAGGATTTTCTCTAGTGAACCTGGTTTTATGTCCTTCCTTCCTTGAGCCTAGTTTAAAGCCCTTTCAATGAGCCCCAACACTTCCTGCACAAGGATCCTTTCCCCCTTTGAAAAGGTGTACTCCTTCTGTCACCAGCAGAACAGGTGTCATATTAACTTCCCCATGATCAAAGAACCCAAAATTCCAATGGTGACACCAGTCTCTGAGCCATGCATTAATCATGTGTGATTTCCACCCTCTTTCAGTGTTTTTCCTTATCACTTGAGGGATTGATGAAAACACCACCTGCACACCTGAGCTTTCAACTAGTCACCCCAATGCCCTGAAGTCCTTCTTAATTGCCTTTGGACTTCTATCTGCAGCATCATTGTTACCAACCTGGATAACTAACAAAGGGTAATAATCAGAAGGCTACACCAGAACAGAAAGCTTCCTTTTTAAATCTTATTTTAAGCCCCAGGGAGGCAGCAGACCTCCCTTGGGATGAGTCTGGTCTGCAAATGGGCTCCTCTCTTACCCTTAGAAGAGAGTCACCTACTACAATTACCCTCCTTTTCTTCCTCATTGAAGAAGTCCTAAGGTCTGGGGATAAGTGACAAGCCCTAGGAGACTCCCTGGATGGATCCTTCTCTCCATCTTCATTCCCCTCTACCTCATTCCTACTATGTAAAGATATCTGCTCATACTGCATGCAACTCCCTGCTACCAGGGAAAGGCTGTAGCATTCCCTGCAGTCTGTGATGTGCATCATCATATCCTT
Organism: Dryobates pubescens; assembly: GCF_014839835.1. Classification (NCBI taxonomy): domain Eukaryota; kingdom Metazoa; phylum Chordata; class Aves; order Piciformes; family Picidae; genus Dryobates; species Dryobates pubescens. Next base: position 30,521,988 of record NC_071657.1, read on the forward strand.
CTGTGGGAGCTCTGTCTGGGTTCCTACCTTTGTTTTGGATGATGTCAGGAGCAAGGTCTTCTTCTGCCTGGTGGAAACCATTGTACTTTGACTGAGATGGTGATTTTTTTTTTCTTTTATTATTTTATTTTATTTTATTAATTTTTCTCAGCATCTAGCCTGCCTGACTATTGGTGATGTTTTTGTCAGGCTATCATTGAAATTGTGTAATGGTTAAGCACAAAGGCTAAACTCCTCCACTCCTCCTCCAATCTCTTCTCTCCTGCCAGGAGATAAGGAAGGGAGGAAAAACAAAGACAGAGGGAGAGTTTTCAGTTAATTTACACAGAACAGAATCATAGAATCATAGAATCAATAAGGTTGGAAGAGACCTCAAAGATCATCGAGTCCAACCTGTCTCCACAGACCTCATGACTGGCACCAAGTGCCACGTCCAATCTCCTCTTGAACACCTCCAGGGATGGTGACTCCACCACCTCCCTGAGTAGCCCATTCAAATGGATAATAACTCTCTCTGTGAAGAACTTTCTCCTCACCTCGAGCCTAAACTTCCCCTGGCACAACTTGAGACTGTATCCTCTTGTTCTGGTGTTGGTTGCCTGGGAGAAAAGACCAACTCCCTTCTGGCTACAACCTCCCTTCAGGTAGTTGTAGACAGCAAGAAGGTGGTGGGGGGACAGGGAGGTGGTGGATTCACTATCCCTGGAGGTGTTCAAGAGGGGATTGGACATGGCACTTGGTGCCATGGTTTCGTCATGGGGTCTGTGGTGACAGGTTGGACTTGATAAACTTTGAGGTCTCTTCCAATCTCTGTGATTCTGTATTATTCTGTGATTCACAAATTGAGTAAGACTACTGATAATTGATGATGCAGTACACAAAAACTGGACTCCAAATAATTGGTATAATAATCCACTCATACCAAATCAAAATAGCAAACAAAAGTAAAACAGCAAGCAGGGTAACTTTAAACCATTTAATCACATGGACAAATACAAACATCATAAAAGAAACCATGGTAATCAAACAAAAAAAAAGTGTGAGACCACATACGAGAGTTTATATAATGCCACCAGAATAGGAATCAGAGCCAGCAAAGCGAGTATCTCAACATGAAGAGAAACATATTCTTTATGTGCTTCAACTTTTCCTTGCCTTTCCAAAATTAACTGTCTTAATACAGATGCTATCACTGCCTCATGTTGGAGTGCCAATGAATGTAATGGTTTAGCAGAAAGGCTAAACTCTCCCACTCTCCCTCCCATCTCCTCTCTCCTGCCAGGAGATAAGGAAGAGAGAGTTTTCAGTTGATATATACAGAATATTTTACTCCTGCTACAAAGATATATATATAGTGATGTGGTAGTTTTAGGCTTTGCTGTGGTGAGTTGAAATCCTCCCCCTCCCCCCACCATTAATTTTGCCAGACCAGCTCAGCTGGAAGCAAATGGAATCAAAGAATCACAGAATCACAGGGTTGGAAGGCACCTCAAAGATCATCAAGTCCAACCTGTCACCGCAGACCTCATGACTAGACCATGGCACCAAGTGCTACGTTCAATCCCCTCTTGAACACCTCCAGGGATGGTGACTCCACCACCCTCCCGGGCAGCCCATTCCAGTGGTGAACGACTTGCTCAGTGAAGAACTTTCTCCTCACCTCAAGCCTAAACTTCCCCTGGAGCAGCTTGAGACTGTGTCCTCTTGTAATATATTTATAAAAATGTTTTTTATTGTCTTTCACAGAGGTGGCCAGCTTAAGTTTCAGCTGGGCCTTTGCCTCTAATTTTTCTCCTGCATAATCTAACAACATCCTTAAACATACCTTGAGAAGCCTTCCCCTCCTTCCAAAGGCAATATAGCCTCTTTTTTTCCCTTAATTCCTTCAGGAGCTGCTTGCTTATCCAGGCCAGTCGCCTTCCCTGCCAGCTCATCTTTCGGCACATGGGAACTGCCAGTTCCTGTGCCTTCAAGAGCTCCTGTTTGAAGTAGGTCAAACCATCTTGGACCCCTTGGTTCTTGAGGGCTGCTATCCAGAGAACTTTCTGAATAAGTTTCTTAAACAAGCTGAAGTTTGCCCTCCGGAAGTCCAAAGTTAGGGCTCTGTTACTGCTCCCCCTATCTCCCTGCATATTGAAAACTTCACTATCTCGTGGTCACTGCACCCTAGACAGCCTCCCACTGTCACATCTCCCACCAGCTCTTCTCTGTTTGAGAACAGCAGGTCAAGCAGAGCCTGACCCCTGGTAGGCTCACTTAACAGCTGCATCAGGAAGTTGTCCTCCATGCACTCCAGGAATCTTCTGGACTGCCTCCTCTCTGCTGAATGAAGTTCCCACCAGATATCTGGCAGGTTAAAGTCACCTAAGGACAGGATCTGATGATCTTGAGACAGCCTCCAATTGCTCATAGGATATTTATCTGCCTCCTCATCCTGGTTTGGTGGTCTATAACAGACCCCAACCAGGATATCAGATTTGTTAGGCCTTCCTCTGATTTTAACCCGCAGGCTCTCAATCCTTTCATCCTCCACCTCAAGCTCTGTTGCATTGAGTGACTGCCTAATATGCAGGGCCACCCCTCCTCCTCTTCTCCCTCACCTGTCTCTCCTAAAGAGCCTGTAAGCCCCAGTGTAGTACTCCAGTCATGTGTATTGTCCTACCATGTTTCTGAAATGGCAACTATATCATAAGCATCCTGGTGAACCAGGACTTCCAGTTCTTCTTGCTTGTTACCCCTACTGTGTGCATTGGTGTACATGCACTTCAGCTAGGCTCTCGATTTCTCAGTTAACCCTAATTTGTGTCCCACTCTCTCCTCTTCAGAGAGATTGGTTTTCTCACCCACCCCCTCCAGACCTAGTTGTGGTGGTGAGAGAAGGCCGAGCTCTCACTCCCCCACAAAGAAAAAAAACACAGCTAGCTCAGTCAGAGAAGCAAAGGGGTAGAGCTGTATTTACAAGCAATATGGAATGCAGGTTGTATATACACAATATATAGAGTATTTACAATATATACAGAAATATACAGCAAAGAAAATAATACAGGAACAAAACTCCCTCCTCCGGACAGAGGAGGGTTCCCCCCATGTACCCCCCTCTCTCCCCCTACCTCCCTTTTTTTCCCAAAAAGGGTTAGAGAGAGAAAAGATAGTTATTAAGGAGGAAATTCTCTGTTAGGCTTCAAAGCACATGCAGGATTAGTTCTTATCTGGTATTCAAGTCCAAACTCCGGCTATTTGCTCAGAAGCAGACAGGCTGGAAAGGCAGAACAGAGTGGAACTGAGAAAGATTCTAATTGAACTAAAACTTAAAGTTGCATTCTACCAATCTACCAATTAAATTCTTTTAGACCTATCTTTGTTTTCAAAATATTCAGCCAGAGTGTTCCAACACTGTCCCTTTCTTAAAGGCACAGCCTCAAATGGTCACACTAGTTTAAAATCCTCTTAATGAGCCCTGCCAACTCCAGTGCTACTACCCTCTTTCCCTTTCTAGATAATTGCACCCCATAGGATCCAGCAGGTCAGGTGCAGTAAAAGTTGTTTCTTGATCAAAGAACTCAAAATTCCATTTCTGGCACCATCCCCTGAGCCAATTATTGATGGTATGGGGTTCTCCTGTTCCTCTCAGTGTATACCCCTGCCACTGAGGGAACTGAGCAGAACACCACTTGCACTCCTGCCCCATCAATGAATTTTCTGAGGGCCTTGAATTGTTTTTCAATTGCCCTGGTGCCCTTTTTATCAATTTTGTCGCTTCCAGCTTATATTACCAGCAATGGGTAATAGTCAGAAGGCTGGATTAGCTTAGGGATCTCCTTGTGATGTCCCTTACCCAGGCCCCAGGTAGGGAGCAGACCTCCCTGTGGGATGGGTTGGGACAACATATGGGTCCCTCAGTCCCCCTCAGGAGAGAGTCCCCAACAACTATAACCCTATTCTTTTTCTTTGTGGGGCTGGTCGTTATAGTTGGTGGGGACTGCTTGGCCTTAGGCATCTCCCCAGATGGCTGCTCCTCAGCCCTCTCATCCACATTGCCCTCAGCCTGTAGGGCCTCATACCTATTATGCAAGGGCAATGGAAGAGGAAGAGAAGGCCAAGATGGATTTGCCTTGCTACCCCTGACAGGGACCTGTATCCAACTCTCCCTGTTTCCAGGGATGCTTCCCTCAGCAGGGGAGATCTGCAGAGCCTGCTGCCAAATATCTAACTCCCTTTCGCATTCCCTTATTGACCTGAACCTAGATACTTCATCCTTCAGCTTGGCCACTTCATCCTTCAGCTTGGCCACTTCATCCTTTAACTCTGCCACCAGATTGAGGAGAAAATTCACCTGGTCACACCTGACACAGGTGTTTCCTCCTTCCCCCACCGTTCCAAGTGCCAGGCTCCAGCACTCTCTGCAGCCAGCAGCCTGGACTCCTACATGCTGATGCACCAACTCTGTCTGGCTACATACCATTTTTCTAATAGCCTTTGTCTGAGTAATAACCATGGTTCAGGGTTTTATTGTTAGTTAAAAAAAAAAAAACCACAAAAAAACCCAAAAAACCAAATATATATATTCCACCTAAATTCTATAATTTATCTGAGCTGCCACAGAGGCTGCTGTGCTGGCACGTGCAGTCGAGCAGAAGGCTCTGCAGCCAAAATGGCCTCACACACACAGCTCAGGTGGGTTTTGAACTTCCCGCAGCTGACATCACAATCCCGAGCAGGCTTGCGAGAGGACAACCGTGCCAGACCTAGCTGCCTACCAAGGGTCCTCCTAATATGCAATGCCCTTTTCTGCTCAAAATCTGTAACAAAATTTTAAAGGCACATCCTTAAACTACCACGTGTACCTAGAAAATTTTCCAGAGATCTTGAACAGAAGGTCGTGGAATATAAATAAATAACCATTGGTTGTATAATGGAAAATAATTATAAGGTCTAAATAATCCCATTGGTCTGATATATAACATAAAGTTAATTGTGTACCCTAACTCTGTTTCTTTTCAGCTTCCTTCATTCTGGTAGATACTAGCTGGCTTTTGGTTGGCTGTTGCTGACCTTGGCTGAATCTCTTTGTTGTGGCTAAGTACTAGCAAGTGAAACTCTGTTTTTCTGCTGTCTTCTCTTCTCCTGTGTAGAGGGGAGAAAGGAGGGAAGAGGAGGAAGCTGTTAGTAATCCCCTGGTTTTGTCTGGGGGGTGTTGTATTGTTTATAAACTGCCACTACATGTAAACATATATTATGTACATATTCATTGCAGTCCATATTTTGAGATTGTAGTTTTGCTTGTAAATACAGATTCATTTTCTTTCCAACTGAGCTGGTCTGGCAATTTTATGTTGGGGGGTAATTTCATGGTCTCTTGTCCCAGGCAACCAGCACCAGAACAAGAGGACACAGTCTCAAACTGCACCAGGGGAGCTTTAGGCTGGATATTAGGAAGAAATTCTTCATATAGAGAGTGATTGCCCATTGGAATGGGCTGCCTGGGGAGGTAGTAGAGTTGCCATCACTGGAGGTGTTTAGGAAGAGACTTGATAGGGTGCTTGGTTGTATGGTTTAGTTGATTAGATGGTGTTGGATGATAGGTTGGACACGGTGATCTTGAAGGTTTCTTCCAACCTGGTCTATTCTTTCTATTCTATTCTATTCTATTCTATTCTATTCTATTCTATTCTATTCTATTCTATTCTATTCTATTCTATTCTATTCTATTCTATTCTATAGAAGGGTTTTGGCAGACGCCACATAAGTGAAAATGGGGGTGGTGGCAATCCCACCAGCTGTGGCCGATACTGAGGCAGAGAGACTTCTGCCTACAGAAGCTGGAATGGAAGTGATACATGCAGCAGTGGAAGTGAAGTCCCAAAGAGTGCCCAGTAACACCATTTCTATGCCAATTCCTTCTGTTTCTGCTGAACCAGCTGTGTATATCCAAGCAGCACCAGTGTCTGCAAATGTGGTTGCTTCTTATCCAGCTCCAAATCCACTTCCACATAAAGCAAAGGCAAAGACAAACCAGTTTTGGAAGATCCCTTAGAGGGCATGTCTGCTCAAATGCAGACCAGAAGTCAAGCCAAAAAAGCCAAGAAAGTTGAAAGTGGTCAAAGAGATGAAGAGGAAGAGACAGTTAGTCTTAGAAGAATTTTTGAATTAGTATTACCACCAATAGATGATGAAGATGCAAAACAGGTGAGGATTCTGAGAGATCAGGAACCAAAGAAGGTGATTCTGAACTTAAGGTGATCCAAGAAAGGCTTCTAGCAGAGAGCCCTAGGAGACAGAAGGATGAAGAAGTATGTTATGCAGTCAACTAATGCACTCAGGCAGAAAATTAAGCATGTAAGAAAATATTATCTCAGAGAAGAAACTGAACCAATAATGAGTTTTTTGGGAAGATGCTATGACACAGGTGATCATATTTTAGTAGTAGGCAACAAGCAGGCAAAACAGCTAGGAACCATTGCAAAGGAGAGTGGAACAGATAAATATATAGAAGTTCCATTGATAAAATTTGCCTGTGGACACACCTTTTATTGGCTGTGCTGATGTGGTATCCATCCAGTGGTGATCTACACTGGAACCCACAGAGTTGGTCTACAATAGTTGAGGGAATCAAGCATTGGAGAGATTTTGCTGTGAGAGAAATAATTTATGGAAATTATGGTATGCTGAATCTTGATGAGATTCCTGTGGGGACAGGTCTTGCCAAGAAACTCATTAAGCTTGCTCTTCCTAATTATGCTGGGTTTTAGCAAGTAGTGTTGTGGCAAGAAACAACGGTGGAACACATTGAATTGCTGGTCATTTTACTGGCCAAATGAGGAAGCTGGAGGATAGTCTCACACAGGTTTCTTTGCTCTCAGCCATTGAAACTCTGACTGGAAGGACTGAGGATTGCATGAAAGAGCTGAGGAAGGAATTAAAAACCTCATATCCAAATTGGTGAAGAGGGATGAGATCACTCCTTCCTCTTCAAAACAGGTACAAGGTTCAGCTGTAAGGAACAGAAGGCCAGTTCAAAGTAGGCCAATCCAAAATAGGCAGCAGCAAACACGTGGGAATCCCCTGCATGACCCTGCATGACCAATTTGGTGAAAACATGAGTAAGTGGGACAGTCCGCCCACTCCTGTTCTTTTCAAAAGACTATGGGAGCTGCAGACTGAGGTAACAATACCAGATGGGTAGCTGTTGCTTCCTCAATATTCATTCAGTGGACTGGCAAAATTTCAGAAGTACAGGGTCTTAGTTGACACAGAAGCTCAGTGCACCATGACACCATCAAATTATCAAGGAACAGAATCTATAACTAGTTTAGGATCACTGATGGATCTTAAATGTTGACTAAGTTGCAGGCTGACCTAAATTTAACTGGGAAAGTGTGGAAGAAACACACTATTGCAACAGGACCAGATGCACCTTGTCATTTTGAGAATTGACTTTGAGAGAAGGGCATTTCAAAGACCTTAAGGATTACAAATGGGCTTTTGGAATAGCAACTCTAGAAACTCATTCACCTTTCAACAGTCCAGTTTGGCCTGCATGAAAGCCAAATGGAGAATTGTATCTAATACTTGACTTCCATGCCGTGAACGAAGTAACTCCAATCATGAGTGCAGCTGTACTGGACATGTTGGAACTCCAAGGAGTTGGAATCCAATGAGGCCAAATGGCATGTTATCATAGCCGTTGCTAATGCTTTCTTATCTATTCCCGTACGAGAGGAATGCAGACCTCAGTTTGCTTTCACCTGGAGAGGAGTACAGTACACATTCAATTGTTTGCCCCAGAGGTGGAAACACAGTTTAACAATTTGTCACGCAGTGATCCTTGATTCATTGGAGAAAGGTGGAGCTTCAGAACACATTCAGTTCATCGATGACATCATCATGTGGATTGAAACTGATGAAGAAATCTTCGATAAAGATAACAAAATTATTAACATTCTGTTCAAAGCCAGTTTCACCATTGAGCAAGACAAGGTAAAAGGACCTGCCAGAGAAATCCAGTCTCTGGGAGGGTGGTGGCAGGATGATCACTGTCACATTTAGATGGATGTAGTAATCAAAATCTCTACCATGGCAAATCCCATTAATAAGAAGGAAGTTCTGCATTTCTTGGGTACAGTGGGATTTTGGAGACTGCACATTCCTGGATACAATCAGATTGTGAAACCTCTTTAGGGTGTGACTCAAGAAAAACAATTTCCAGTTGAGTCCTGAACAACAGCCATACTAGCATACATACAAATATGTGTTGATTTGATGGAATAAACAGAATCTTTGTTTTCTGTGTTCTGCTTGCCATAAGTGCATATTTTTGTCACCTTGTCTGTCACCCATTACAGTGACAATTGGTGACCCCATGACATGATTCAAGCTGCAGGTGGAATGTGGTGGTGACAGAGCCTAGTGTAGATGAGAGCAGTGGAGATACTGCCTTTGGTCTGGGCCTGAACTTGGACACCTGTCCAGGTGAGGTAGGTGAGCCACTGGGAATATCATGGGACAAGATTTAACAAAGGACAAGGACTTAGTCCTTGGGACCTGGAAATCATTATTGAAATGTAAGGTAAGCAGCAAGGTTTTGCACTTTCCTTGGTTACGGCTTTCAGCACTGCTGTGTGGCACAGGCAAGGTAGTCATTTTTGGGACACTATATCAAAAAGAGATAAACAGATTGTGGAAATGGCTACTACCTGGCATTTACTTAGTGACACACTGAAAGATCTTAAGCAGGAGGGGGACAAAAAAGAGGAAGAAATAATGGGGGAGTTGAAAGAAATAGGGATTGACTTGGCTATGGGGGAAATGAATAAATCAGTAGAGGACACACTGGCACCCTCTACTTCCCCCTCACCTGGCTGCTCTGGAGCAAATTCAACAGTGCAGAAAATAACAGGCGCTGCTGAAAAGCAGCTTTCTTCTCCTCATGAGCAACTTAAACTCCCCAGGAATTGGAAAAGTCCCAAAGATTTGCTCAGATGCTTATCAATCTGGTTTATCAATCTCTGAGTGATCAGATGAAAGAACATGTAAAAAGAGAGGAATGTAATCAGTGTAATAATCTACAGACTTCACAGCAGCTTCCTTCTCTACCATCTGACAGTGAGCAAGAGAATGAGGGGGAGGTTTTGACCCAGAGTGTGTAAGCACAAAAGACTGTGGGGGGCCAAGGGGGAACGAGGGTGTCAATCTTTTGGCATATCTGCTCCATGGACCTTGCCTCCCTGTAGTGTGACTGTGACCCCTTGTTGGCAGCACGTTCATTGGAAAGCTGCTGCAGAGGGCAATTGGGATTTGGTGGAAAAGCTGGAATTGTCACCTGTAATTGCCACTTCAGAAGAAATGCATTCCCCCAAGAGTGTTTCTGATGAAACCAGTACCCTGCAATGTCAGCAATCCATTCCTGTCTGGGGCATGCCCAGCACAACAGGTCCTACCTTGTGTGACATATTGTCAGCCTGTGATGGTTTTACCCACACACATCAAATGAAAACTCAGCTGAAATCTGTCAGAGAAGCAAATGAAGCTGTATTTTACAAGCAATAATGGAATGTGGCAATGGCAGTGACGAGCAGTGTGAGCAATGTGGCAGTGTAGGCCTAGAGCCTGACATGGTGGTAGGCCATGCTCAGCATAAGGGCAGAAGTGGATAGCAGTGTAGCAAAAGCAGTGCTGTGCCTGCAGAATGTAACTAAAGCAGGACACTGGTAGCTATAAACACTGAAAGTTATCTTGGAATAACAGGACACGCACCTGCATCAACAGCCTCACGTGTCATTAGTAGTTGGACCAATAATCTATAATAGTGTGATGTGCATAATAGTGTGAGCTTCATAATTTCCCTGTGTTCCATGAGCAAGTGATAGGAGCTCTCCTCAGCAGCTTAGACCCCCACAAGTCCATGGGACCAGATGGGATCCATCCTAGGGTGCTGAGAGAGCTGGCAGATGAGCTGGCCAAGCCACTCTCCATGATTTTTCATCAGTCCTGGCTCACTGGAGAAATCCCAGATGACTGGAAGCTGGCCAACGTGGTACCCATCCACAAGAAGGGCCGGTTGGATGAGCCAGGGAATTACAGGCCTGTCAGCCTGACCTCAGTGCCAGGAAAGATTATGGAGCAGGTCATCCTGAGTGCAATCACACAACACTTAGAGGATGGCCAAGGGATCAGGCCCAGCCAGCATGGGTTTAGGAAGGGCAGGTCCTGCCTGACCAACCTGATCTCCTTCTATGATCAGGTGACCCGCCTGGTGGATGTGGGGAAGCCTGTGGATGTAGTCTACCTGGACCTCAGCAAGGCCTTTGACACCGTTCCCCATAGCAAACTCCTGGCCAAGCTGTCAGCCCATGGCTTGGATGGGAGCACACTGCGATGAGTTAGGAACTGGCTGGAGGGCCGAGCCCAGAGAGTGGTGGTGAATGGTGCCACATCCAGTTGGCAGCCAGTCACTAGTGGTGTGCCCCAGGGATCAGTACTGGGCCCCATGCTCTTTAACATCTTTATTGATGATCTGGACGAGGGCATCGAGTCCATCTTCAGTAAATTTGCTGACGACACCAAGCTGGGGGCAGGAGTTGATCTGCTGGAGGGTAGAGAGGCTCTGCAGAGGGACCTCGACAGGCTGGACAGATGGGCAGAATCCAACGGCATGAGATTTAACACATCCAAGTGCCGGGTTCTGCACACTGGCCACAGCAACCCCATGCAGAGCTACAGGCTGGGGTCAGAGTGGCTGGAGAGCAGTCAGGTGGAAAGGGACCTGGGGGTGATGGTCAACGGTAGACTGAACATGAGCCTGCAGTGTGCCCAGGCAGCTAAGAGGGCCAATAGCATCCTGGCCTGCATCAGGAACCGTGTGGCCAGCAGGAGCAGGGAGGTCATTCTGCCCCTGTACACTGCACTGGTTAGGCCGCACCTTGAGTACTGTGTCCAGTTCTGGGCCCCTCAGTTTAGGAAGGATGTTGACTTGCTGGAACGAGTCCAGAGAAGAGCAACAAAGTTGGTGAGGGGTTTGGAACATAAGCCCTACGAGGAGAGGCTGAGGGAGCTGGGGTTGCTTAGCCTGGAGAAGAGGAGACTCAGGGGTGACCTTATTACTCTCTACAACTACCTGAAGGGAGGTTGTAGAGAGACGGATGTTGGTCTCTTCTCCCAGGCAGCCAGTACCAGAACAAGAGGACACAGTCTCAGGCTGCACCAGGGGAGGTTTAGGTTGGAAGAAGTTCTATACAGAGAGAGTGATTGCCCATTGGAATGGGCTGCCTGGGGAGGTGGTGGGGTCGCCATCACTGGAGGTTTTCAGTAGAAGACTTGATGGGGTGCTTGGTGCCGTGGGTTAGTTGTTTGGGCAGTGTTGGATTGGTTGATGGGTTGGACGCGATGATCTTGAAGGTCTCTTCCAACCTGGTTTATTCTATGTATTCTGTGTATTCTATTCTATGTGTGGTCACTCATGGGAACCAATGAGGCTATGCCAATGAGGCTGTCCGAGTTTATATATGTTGTAGAAGTTCTCTTGATACGCACTTTCCCTTCTTCTTTTTTGCCTTACTTAACCTTCTTTACTGTGCTGTACTTGCTATGCTCACACTATAGTCCTACAATACTGGAACAATAAAGAAACAATACTTGATCATATTGGTCAGCTGTATTGACTCCAGTCTCCATCACCGACAATGGAATGCAATGAATATATACAAAAATATACAGTATTTACAATATTATGATGGTGCTAGCCTGGCAGGAGAGGCAAGCAATGGCTGCAGGGCCCCTCCTGTAGTCCAAGTAGTGGTAAGCAATAGCTACCATAGCTCTCGTACATCAGCAGCAGTGGTGGCTACCAGCCCTTGATTGTTTAAAGGGACACTACTCTATCTTCCATCGCCAAGAAAATAGTGAAAAAGAACCTCTGGAGCAGAAAGCAGCTTTCCCCCCCAACATGACTACAGAAGTTTTGCTGAGCCTGCCACCCCCCACCTTCTGTCTCTGTTATCTTTCCTTTGCTTGAAGTTTTTTGTAGCTTTGCAGAAGCTGCATATAAGATTTATAGTAACAGTGCTAAATTATGCTCAGAAAAATATTCAGCATTTTGGGGGTACAAACCTGATGTGACTAATGATATTGGAATTATTTCTGCTTGTAGGGGATTTTGGAGATTTGTTGTTTTGATGTTTGTGGTAGTTAAGTTTTGATAGTAAGCATGATGAATAATGGGTACTTATGTGAGGTACTTAGTGATTAGAATAAGGTATGTCAAATAGTAATTAATAATAATAAGATATAAGTGATAATGGGTAAGAATAATGGATAGAATGAGGTGTTCTAGGGGTTCATAGGTTAAGTTTGTTTTTCTCGCTGGTTTGAACCTTCCCTTTTTTGTGTGTGCCATGGCATTTAAGAGTTCTATGTAATATATTTGAACGTTGTGGTTAAATAGGTTTTAATTTTTAAAAGCATGCTTTAGTTAATGTAACATCCTTTTTTTTGATATGATTATTTAATTTTAACATAGTTCTTTAAGCTTTTGGAGGATTTTTGGTATTAGGATAAATTAAGAGTTTGATAGAGGTATGTTATAGAATGGGGTTTTTTGGTCTTTTCATTGTATTCATAATATAATCTTTAAGACAAAGATTATATTTAAAAAAAAAAAAAAAGAGGGAATGCATATGCCGTCCCCTACTGGCTTCAGTGCTTTAGTGATATCAGCAAGGAAAAGCCAGCCTATGTCATACCTGGAAATATAATTTTGCAACTCAGTGCTTCAATCATCTCAGCAGAAGACAGCACAACAATCAAGAGGATAGAAAATGGAAAATCAGCAAATCTACCTAATACAGATCTCAATGACTTGAGATGCCACCAGAAAACATCTGAATTAGGACTGAATATCATGGTTGCTTAATGGTTGTGTGATTAGGGAATATGTTTGCATGGATTTATATGCTAACTTACGTGAGTTTTTGGTGGACGGGAATGCAAAAACAGATGCACTTGTATCGGGTGTAGCAATGGGACCAACTCCAAATATCAAACAACAAGCCATAGCTTCTCATCATTTTTTTCATTTAGGCTATCGTGTCCTAAGACAGCAATTTCATTTGTCCAATGCTGAAGCTCGTGGTATTGTTACTGCTTGTCCTGACTGACAGGGCCATCATATCACTTACTGTTACGGGACCAACCCTAGGGGGTTGTGAGCCCACCAAATCTGGCAAACAGTTGTTACTCATATTGCAGATTTTGGCAGCTTACAATTTGTTCACGTATCTACTGATATATTCTCTTTGATCATTGCTACCTCTCACAAAGGAGAAACTGCCAAAGATTTTATTCATCATTGGCAGCTAGCTTTTTCTGCTGTGGGAGTTCCCTTTCAGGTAAAAACAGACAATGATCTGGCATACATATCTGAAAAGGTTAACTCATTTTTGCAATCATGGGGTATAACTCATGTTGCTGGTATCCCTCATTTTCCCACTGGACAAGGTGTTGTTGAACATGCACATGGTACATTAAAACAACTCTTGCAAAAACAAAAAGTGGGAATGGCAGGGGATCCTCCAGAAGCTCAATTGAACAAAACTATATGCATTTTAAATTTTTTTGCAGATTTCTGATTATTCTTGGGAATCCCCAATAATGTGTCATTTTGGCTCACTAGCTACCACCAGTGAGGTGCCCTTAGGAGCTAAAGTCAGGGTTCGAGATCTACAAGCAGGTCAGTGGTCTGATCCTTGTGATTTAATAACTTGGAGACAAGGGTATGCTTGTGTCTCAACAGATTCTGGATCATGCTGGGTTCCAGCCAGATGGGTTCAACCAAGCATTTTCATCATCCTCTGGATGCTGACTGCCACAACAGCTATGCAGATTCTGAAGCAACCACAGAAGAATGTGTGGATCACACTTGCCAGTACCCTGAAACAAGACACGCTGTGCCTCTCAGTATCAGCACCCATGAATCCTTTCAGCACTTGCCTGGTGGGTGTTCCAGTGACTAGATGGAAGGACATTACTGAGAAGATTGAACCTTTGCACTTAAAAATATCATTTTATATGTGTTTCTTGGTGTATTTTAACAAAACATATGGAGGTCTTAAAAGTTTTCATGGTTTTAGTTGGGAATGATTTGAAAAGACTAATTTAACATAAGAATATATCATCAAGGGTTGGAATAATTTGACCTAGTGCCTTTCAAGGGCTGCAATAGATTTTTTGCTGTTAGCTCAGGATCATGTGTGATCGTTTGAGGCTGTGCCTTTAAGACAAACAGTGCTGGGACACTCTGGCTAAATGTTTTTGGTACTAGAACAAAAACATTCTGATATTCTAAATGAATTTCATTGGTGGATGGATAAAATGCAACTTTAAACTGTAGAGCAATTGGAATTTTTTTCTCTCAGTTCAGTTTGGTTTGGGAGTTTGGGAGTGTGGGTTTCAGCCTGTTCTCCCTGCCTGCTTCTTTGCAAACTAGCTGGCGTTGGCCTTCAGATAAGCGAAAACTAATCCTGCAAGGGCTTGTGAAGCTTACTAACAACTCTTTTCCTTAATAACTTGCCTTTCTTTCTAACCCCTTTTTGGGAAAAAAGGGAGGTAGGGGGGGAGAGAAGGGGTTACAGGGAGGGAATCCCTCCCTCGGGGAGGGATTTTTGTTGTGTTATTCCTCTTTGCTGTATATTTCTGTGTATATATTGTAAATACCTGTATATATTGTGTTATATATAACCTGCTTTCCATATATGCTTGTAAATATATAGCATTGCTCCTCCGACTGGGTTAGCTGTGGTTTCTTACTCTGTGGAGGAGAGAGAGCTAGGCCCTCTCTCAACCTAACACAGTCATGGTTGTCAAGAATTTGAAGGATTGTGTTGTATTAATCTGTCATATCCTTCAGTCTCTATATGCAAACGTATTCAAGAACTGGAATAGGGAGTAACACATTTGCAAATAGATAATGAGGGATGGTTTGAATGGTTGTTTAAGGGATGGGGAGTCTCTGGCTGGCTTCTTTCAGTTGTTAAAACCGTGTTGCTAATTTTGGTAATTATGATTGTAGTGCTACTGATGTTGCCCTGCCTGATTAATCTGCTGCAAAGGGCCCTGCAGCAGATGACCAAAGCAACATTGGTTGCAGCAGAAAAACAAAAAGGGGGAATTGTGGGAAACTGTGATGAGTTTGCAGACCCTCTGATGAGCCAGGAAGAGTTCGACCTTGGAAACATCACTGCGGCCCCATGAGAATCTGGAAAGTCCCTGGACTGAATGTTTGAGAATGAGAAACCACAAGGTGAGATAGAGGAGCCGCCTGGACTAGCTTTACAAGTAACCACAGCAATGCTATCACTAACCAGTAAGAATCTTGAAAACAAGTTTGTAAGCAATCACACACAGCCACACTAGCATACATACACAAAAAAATGTGTTGCTTTGCTGGAAAAACAGTCTTTGTCTTCTCTGCTTTTCTTGCCACAACTGCATAATTTTGTTGTCTTCTCCGTCACCAAACACAGCGACAAAAAGCAGCTTCTGAAGTAATTGGAACTAAGTCACAACTTCTTTTAGCTCCCAGATTAACAGTTTTTAATTGGATGTTCAAAGGTAAAGGTTCTTCACTACATCATGAAACGGATGCTGCATGGTCCAAGTGGATGGCTATGGTAACAGAGAGCTCAAATGGGAAATCTTGAAAGACCTGCTGTGGCAGTTTTAGGCTATGTCTTCAAAATTCAGCTGCAAATTTTGAGCAGAAAAATAGAAAAATATAAATAATTTGCTATTGGGTGTAAAAAGGAAAACAGAAGATTATTCTAAATAAGTTCAGTGGATAAAATGTGTGGGATGGACATAGATGTACCCTAACAATCGTTCACATTTCTCTTCCATTCCCATTCCTTTTTCTTTTCTCCTGTGATTTTAGCCACTTTCTGCTTCACTTGGGAGAAATAACTTGCTTTCTGGCTGGCCTTGAGAGAGATAACATTCCTTCCATCTCCTCTTTTCTTCTACTACAGGAGGGTAGAGGAGGCCTTGTAGGGAGCAGTGGAGCAGCTTCCCTGCTCTCTGGGAAAGCCAGAGGGAGTACAGGGGGGTTTCTGTGCTATTTTCTAATTGTAAATACCTGTATAATATTGTAAATACTGTATATTTTGTACATATTCATTGCATTCCATTGTAGAGTGTAGATTTTGCTTTGTAAATACAGCTTCCATTTGCTTCCAACTGAGTTGTGCATAGTTAACATGAATGTGAAACTTCAACCCACCACACCTGGTCCAGTGGGAGTGATCACAAATTGTCCAGAAATCACTGTCTCTACAAAACCTCCAGAGGAGAGAGTAACTGTGCCAAGGAAGCTCCTCTAAGCAGTGGTCTTTCTTACGATGAAAAGAAACATGCTTTGTTCAAAGATGGTCTATGTTGTTTTGTTGGAAACAAGTGGAGATGGAAGTCTGCACTGTGGAGTGCAACATGTCGAGTTGCAGAGGCAAAGATGGAAAAGGTGAATCCAGCCAGTTTGGAGAGGTAGAAGCTGTCCAGCTAGATCTTGGTGTACCTGAATGAGAGAGATGACCAGTGCTTTATCTCTACATTGATTCATGGATGGTAGCAATGCTCTGTGGAGTTGGCTAAGGGACTGGAAAAAAGAATGGCTGGCAGAAGAAAGAAAGCCTATTTGGGCCGCTGATCTGTGTCAAGACATTGCTACTTGCAAAGCCTCAATTATTGAGGAACACCAACACAATCATCAGACAGATTTTGCTGCAAAAGGGGAATATTGTGTGGTTCAAACCACTACAACCTTTTGCACTCCGCAGGCCAACCCTGTGTGTTCAACTTGCTGCATTGTGGCAAGATGCCTAGCTGCCTCACTGTTCACAGTGCACTGTTCACAGTGTGCAACCCACACTGCCTTTCCTAGCCACTTTCCCATGTGTACTACAGGGACTTTATCCCCCCCCACAGTGTGCAAGGGTTCTGTTTGGGCAGGACCAGGACAGTTAGCAGATTCTCGAGAATTAATCAGCCAAGTGGCTTCTGCTAAATTTACATCCCAGTGCCTCCATGCTCCATTACCCAATGCTTTCAACATAGTCTTTAGCAGTCCATTGTATCTTTCAACCTTCCCAGAGGCCTGTGGGTGGTAGGGAATGTGATACACCCACTCAATGCCATGTTTCTTGGCCCAGGAGCTGACAGCATTGTTCCTGAAGTGAGTCTCATTGTCAGATTCGATTCGCTCAGGAGTGCCATGCCGCCACAGGATTTGCCTTTCAAGGCCTAAGATGGTGTTCCGGGCAGTAGCATGATTTACAGGGTATGTTTCTAACCAGCCTGTAGTTGCTTCTACCATGGTGAGGATGTAACGCTTGCCTTGGCGTGTTTGTGGCAGTGGTCCAATATAGTCAATCTGCCAGGCCTCACCATAGCGAAAACCCAGCCACCGCCCTCTGTTCCAGGGAGACTTGGCTCTGGTGGCCTTCTTGATTGCAGCACAGGTTTCACAGTCATGTGTGACCTGTGTGATGGCTTCCATGGTCAAGTCCACCCCTCGGTCACGAGCCCACCTGTATGTAGCATCTCTCCCTAGATGTCCTGATGTTTCATCGAGCTACAAACAGTTCACCTTTTCGCTCCCAGTCTACATCCACTTGAGCTATATCAATCCTTGCAGCCTTGTCTGCATGCTCATTGTTTTGATGTTCTTCATTAGCATGACTTTTAGTCACGTGAGCATCAACATGACGTACCCTCAGAGTCGTGTTCTCCACTTGAGCAGCAATGTCCTGCCACAATGAGGCAGCCCAAATAGGCTTACCCCTGTGTTGCCAACTGGTCTTCTTCCACTGCTGTAGCCATCCCCACAAGGCATTAGCCACCATCCAAGAATCTGTGTAAAGATAAAGTACTGGCCACTTTTCTCTTTCAGCAATTTCTAGAGCTAGTTGGATGGCTTTCACCTCTGCATATTGACTCGATTCACCTTCTCCTTCAGTGGCCTCAACCACTTGTCGTGTAGGACTCCATACAGCAGCTTTCCACTTCTGATGGTTTCCTACTACATGACACGATCCATCAGTAAACAGAGCATAAGGCCTTTCATCTTCAGGTAATTCATTGTATGGTGGTGCCTCTTGGGCCCGAACCACTTCCTCAGGCGATGCTCCAAAATCTCTGCCTTCTGGCCAGTCCATAATCTCTTCCAGAATTCCTGGGTGGTTTGGTTTTCCCAGTCGAGCTCGCTGTGTAATCAGTGCTACCCACTTACTCCATGTAGCACTGGTGGCATGATGAGTAGAAGGGATGTTTCTCCTGAACATCCAATGCAACACAGGCAGCCTGGGTGCTAAGAGGAGAGGTGCTTCTGTGCCCACTACTTCCGACGCAGCTCGAACTCCCTCATAGGCTGCTAAGATCTCCTTCTCAGTTGGTGTATAGTGGGCTTCTGATCCTCGATATCCTCTACTCCAAAATCCCAATGGCCGACCTCGGGTTTCACCTGGTGTTTTCTGCCAGAGACTCCAAGTGAGACCCTGCTCCCCGGCTGCGGTGTAAAGGATATTCTGCACCGATGGTCCTGTGCGAATGGGCCCAGGTGCCACTGCATGAGCTATCTCTTGCTTGATCTGTTCAAAAGCTTGTTGCTGCTCACTACCCCATTCAAACTGATTCTTCTTTCGGGTTACTAGATAGAGAGGGCTGACAAGCTGACTGTAGCCTGGAACACGCATCTTCCAGAACCCCACAAGGCCTAGAATGGATTGTGTCTCTTTCTTGTTGGACGGTGGAGACATGGCTGTTATCTTGTTGACCACGTCCATAGGTACATGACGGCATCCATCCTGCCACTTTATTCCCAAGAACTGAATTTCTTGCGCAGGTCCTTTGACCTTGATTTTCTTTATAGCAAACCCAGCCTTTAAGAGTATTTGAATGATTTTTTTCTCCCTTCTCGATCACTTCCTTTGCGTTATCGCCCCACACAATGATGTCATCAATATACTGTAGATGTTCTGGGGCCTCACCCTTTTCCAGTTCACTCTGGATTAGTCCATGACAAATGGTGGAGCTATGCTTCCACCCCTGGGGCAATTGATTCCATGTGTATTGAACCCCTCTCCAGGTGAAAGCAAACTGTGGCCTGCACTCTGCTGCCAATGGAATTGAGAAGAACGCGTTGGCAATGTCAATAGTAGCATACCATTTAGCTGCCTTTGACTCCAGCTCGTACTGGAGCTCTAGCATGTCTGGTACAGCAGCACTCAGTGGTGGCGTCACTTCATTCAGGCCACGATAGTCCACAGTTAACCTCCACCCTCCATCAGATTTTGGCACTGGCCTTACGGGGCTGTTAAAAGGTGAGTGTGTTTTGCTGATCACTCCCTGGATCTCCATCTTGTGAATCAGTTCATGAATGGGACCCAGGGAGTCTCGGTTTGTACGATACTGCCGTCGGTGCTCTGTTCTAGTAGCAACTGGCACCTGTTGTTCTTCAACCTGCAGCAATCCCACAACGAAGGGACTTTCTGAAAGGCAGGGTAGACAGCTATGTGATTTTCTCTGTATTCACCGTGGCCACACCAAAAACCCATCTATAACCCTTTGAATCCTTGAAGTACCCTCTCTTGAGGTAATCAATACCAAGAACGCAAGGGGCCTCTGGGCCAGTCACAATGGGATGTCTTTCCCACTTGTCCCCTGTTAGGCTCACGTTGGCTTCTAACACAGACAGCTCCTGGCAGCCTCCTGTTACTCCAGAAATCCAAAGAGATTCAGCACCTCTGTGTCTTGATGGCATCAAAGTACACTGTGCCCCTGTGTCTATCAGTGCCTTGTATTTCTGTGGCTTTGATGTGCCAGGCCATCAAATCCACACAGTCCAGTACACTCTGTCATCCCTCTCCTCCTCCTGGCCGAAGGCAGGGACCCTCTACTCCTGGTCATCATCAGAGCATTCACTGTCTGATCTGGGTAGTACCTGGCCAGAGGTCCCCTCATCGGGATCAAGGGATGTAACCTCTGTTCTTTTTCTCCTGAGAGATCATTGATTACTTTCTTGGCTTTTAACAGCAGATACCTTTGCTGTTTTCTTAAATGATCCTTTTTTAGTTCTTGCCTTCCCTTTCAGTTCACGGACCCGAGCTTCCAATTTATAAGTGGGTTCAGCATCCCACTTCCTCATGTCCTCCCCCTGGTCACGAAGGTAAAACCAGAGTACTCCTCGTGGTATGCATCTGGGGCTCCCTTTCCCTCCGACTGAGGCAGGAGGTGATGGATTTCTTGGAGTACACCTGGTCGACGAGGCATTGGCACGTGGAAATTAATTAGTACAGAAGTTATCTTCAAAATTCTGAAGCCAGGCTGACACAATCTCCACAGACCGTGCATCCTCATCCAAATAGTACATCATTGCTAGGCTGTTAGAATACGATGCTGGAGCACCTTGGATCACTTTCCTCCACATGGCCTGTGTGCATGGGACATCTTCTGGATCTGTGGAGACACTTTGATCATCTAAATCACCATAGATAACTTCCAACACCGCTAATTCTCTTAAGTATTGGATTCCTTCATCTGCAGTATTCCACTTCCCTGGGGAACTCATAAGGTCCTCCTTACATGGGTACCTTGCCCTCACACTTAGCAGGAGTCGTCTCCAGAGGCTGCATATGCCTGTCTCTGCAATGCCTTTCTCAATACCTCTGTTTCTAGCAATGGCTCCCAACTGTTGGGCCTCTTTCCCTTCCAGCAGTTGGCTGTCAGCCCCATTATCCCAGCACCGGAGCAGCCAAGCAGCAATTTGCTCTCCTGGCTGGTGACTATAATCCTTGCGTATGTCCCTCAGTTCTGCTGAGGTTAAGGACCGGGTAGTCTCTGCTTCTTGTTTAATCTCACTCACTTGCTCTGATTTCCCACTCGATGGACCAGCCTCTTGATCATAATCTTCCTCATCCCTTATCAATCGATGAGAGGGACCTGTTGACCTCCTTGTCCACTGCTTCTTTTTTACGACTGGAGCAATCTCCCTGGTTTCTGTTTGGGTCCCCATCTCCACCATGGTATCCTCAGGTAGTGTTTGGGTGCCTGCCTCAGCCATAGTCCTCATAGAGTATTGAACTGTGGCTCGGTAAGCGCAGGCCAGGCCCCAGTAGAGTGCAAGAAGTTGTTTGTTCTCATTGGGATAAGTGAGGCACCCTTCTATCAGATGGCGAGTCAGTTTAGTGGGATCGCTCACCTCTTCTGGGGTAAAGTCCCAGGCTGTGGGAGGTGATAACCGTCCTAGGAATCTGCCCAAGTCCTTCCACACACCCTGCCACACAGGGACTGGCCACTTCAGGGCACACTTCAATATATCCCCACCCAAAGACTGTCTCTTTTCATACCATGATGGCATCAAACTCCACAAAACCCGCAACATGATGTTGATTAGCAATGCTAGGGAGCTCACGTAAGGATGGATCAAAATCTTGGAGGCCTGCATAATAAGATTCTCTACAATTGGTTCGGGTGGGGAGACAGAGATGATGACCTCTCTAGCATAGCTCCCACAAAGCAGCAGCCCTACAATCAGAAGAAAGAAACACATAGCCATCATCTGTTTCGGCATGTTCCTAAACAAATGAAGTGTTTCCAAAACAAAGCAGAAGTTACCAGCAAGCCACGTGACCAGCACAGAAGCCTGTAGCATAAGGAAGCTTACAGGAAAAAAAAACCCTGCAGAAACTACAGCTAGTTTCGTTATATTTTTGTTTCCCGGCCAACGCACCAAAAAGGACTGTGGTGGTTTGGCCTTGGCCTGGAGGCCAGATACCCACCAAGCCGCTCTATCACTCCCCCTCTTAAGTGAAGAGGGGAAGAAGGGAAAAGAAAATATAACAGAAGCCGGGGATAAGATAGGAGCAATTTAATAACACTAATAAGCAAACAGCAATAGACCATGCGGAAGCAAAGAAAGCAGAGAGAGAGATGTTAGTCTCTACTGTCCATCAGCAGGACGGTGGTCGGTCTCGGGAAGCAGGGCTCTCTAAGCTTGATGGTTCCTCGGGAGGATAAATGCCATAGACAAATCCCCCCACTTCCTTCTTTCACTTCCTACTTATACCTGAGCTTACGTCATATCGTATGGAATACCTCTTTGGCCAGTCTGAGTCAGCTGGCTCAGCTGTGTCCCCTCCCAAGATTTTGCCCAGCCCTCAATGTACTCTTGGGGCAGGGAAATGTTGAAAGGACACAGCTTGAATACTGGATTTAGCTGTAGCCAAAACACTGCTGTGTTATCAACTACTGCTGAAAATAGAAACAAAACAGCACAGCACTAGAACAATACTGTGAGGAGAATTAACTCCAGCTCAGTTCAACCCAATACAAGGCTGAGTGCTGCTTCCAGTTTCACCATGTTTAAATCTCCTGTTATTTTCCTTACAGCACCATTAGCCACGTTGCACTCTAGAGCACACATGACAGATGCCATCTAGTGTTGCATCTCTCCTCTCTCTCCAGGCTTCCCTGCCTTTGGCAACCCCTTGATCTCCTCTAAAATAAAAGCACTGCAAGGCCACAGAACTCACTGTTCTAGAAGAGGCATTAAAAAGCCAGCTAAACCTGTTTCAGCCAGTGCCCTCTCTTCTCCCTCCTGGTGGCAGGGTCCAGGTTTGAGGTCGAGAAGCCAATAGGCCAGAGCCGTTAAGGCTGCCTGGAGAGGGGTGGAAGCTGGACCCCAAGCCTTGCATTTCAGAGAGGCAACTTTATGTGTCAGAGGCTGTGAGAGAAGGTGTGTGCAGTTTTGCCCACCATACAATATTTTGAACTGATTGGTGGGGTTTGAATAGCTAATGTGCCATTGGGCCATTCAGTTTTCCAAAAGGGACTTTATAAAGAAAGATTTTGAGAGCCCACAATTCTTTTCCTCTTGCTCTCTCTCTCTCATCTTCTCCCCACCCTGTTTGTTAATAGGATTCAAGGCGGTGACAAGCACCTACTTCATGCCCCTGTCTACAGAGCAATTAGCTTCTTTTGTCCTAACAGCATAGTGTTTAGTTCTCCACCACAGCAGCATGTCTCCCTCTCTCTCACTTCCTCTAATTTTGGATACTACATTTTGGATTATTCCTGCCCTTTGTATTACAAATACGAACTCAGAGCATCGCTTCATTCAGCAAAGGTTTTGGTAGTTAACAGCTTGGTGATTCATGAGTGACTTACACTAATCTACATTGTTATTCCTAAGGTTTATAGCTTGTTTACCTGTTGGTTAGCTCTGTTGTGAACCCGAAGTGGTCCATGTTGCCACCCAGGACAGCACTGCTGTTTCTTTTGCGCTTATGAGAAGTTTCTGGTTTGTTCCTCTCTATTCCAAGTTCTGATTTTTTCTAGACTGTTATTTCACTGTTTACTATCACCCTATTTATCATATTTCTGGGTTATCAAGTTGATAAAAAGCTTAATCACTCACTGGTCAAATGTCTCTGCCTTGCTGCTCACAGTCTGAAAACAACTGATTATTTCAAAATGTGTATTCTATGTAATATTTAAGTAACTTAGATGATTTGGATTTGTTTTTCCCTTTGTCATATTGGTGATCTCGAACCATTATAATATGTGTACTAAAAATACTTTTTCCTCTTGTTTTTTATTGTTGTTTCAGTTTCCTCTATATAATAATGAATTTTTTTCAGCTGTTGAAAGCAGTTCTTTCCAAAAGGAAATATTCTAATCTGAAAACTTTACCTTTACTCTATTCTCCAGAATATTAAACTTGGTCAGCTTTCATTTGTCAAACTTTCTACATAAAAGGAAACTTTGTTCATTAAAAAATGGTATATTATTTCCCCATAACCTAGAAGGCTATAATATTTACTCTGAAAGAAACATGGAGTTTATTTGCATCGTCTAAAATTATATGGCCTGTACACATGACATATGGCACTACTGTATTTCTTTGAAATAGTCAGTGTTTGAATACATCCATCTATGATACAAATTAACTGCAGTTAACCTTAGAATGATAATTTAAGAAGTAGTATAGTATTCACTGCTTTGTGAGAAGAAAAGATAGAAGGATTTAATAGAAAGATGCATTCATGCAGTAAATGAAGATGTTATGGAAACCTTGCAGCAGATGAAGTTATTATTCACCTGACTGGTTTCTTCCTTCCAGCTCAATGGAGGTATCATCAGACTGCTGAAGAGCTATTTTGAGCCTGTAGATAAATTTTTTTAGGGATTTCAGAAATATTCTTTCCTGCCCTCACATGATATAGTTTTCCATTAAGCCTTTTGGCTAATTAAAGATCAAAATACACAACGGAAAATCTTGATAAGATGATTGGAATTTACATCAGTGAATACACAATAATTGGAATGTAAATCCTAGTGGACCATTTTGTTTCTAGACAGGAATAGTTTGTTATATGCCAGGCTTCATTTAATGATTTCTACCTCAGTACAGATAGCAGTTATTTAGAGGTTCTGTCTGGATTACAGTACTAAACTGTTCATCCTGTGATTTAGTTCGCCTTGTGTTGAAAAACCTGTTGAAATTCATCACTATCCTGTTCTATACTGCTCCTCCCTGAAACATGACTCACTTGGTGATAGTTTGAGTAAGTTTAGACTGGACATTAGAGAAAAAAAATCCACAGAAAGAGTGGCCAGGCATTGGAATGGGCTGCCCTGGAAGGTGGTTGAGTCAGCAACCCTGGATGTGTTTAAAGGTAGTTTAGATGTAGTGCTTGGGGATATGGTTTAGGGCTTGAACATTGTGGAGTAGTATTATTGTTTGGACTTGGTGATCCTGAGGACCTTTTCTAATTTGAATATTTCTGTGATTCTAACAAAAGATTTAATGCAGTCTAATCAAGATTTAATATTAAAGATTTTTTTTTTCCCCAAAAGCTACTTCTTGCTGACAGTTATGCTTGTAATTATGAGAAAATTTCATCCATAGTACTGTCAAGTGTACTTTTACTACAAGTAATTTTGTTTTAATTGATTGTGAGTTCCCACCTGGTGATGCAAAACAAAATACAACTGCAATGATTTCAGTTACTAATTTTGCACGTTTGAAAGGAAAAAACATGTGTGTAGATTAAGTAAATGAAATTAAAAATTAGCTGGTTTAAAATGCCTGAGAAGTTTGTTACGTTTCCTTGTCAATACACTCAAGCAGCATGGGATAGCTTCCTGTGATGTAAAATTTTCCTTTGCTTTCTCATTTAGCTCTATATAAATTTCAAGAGGAGGCTTCAAAACCTTAAATTCAGGTTTAAATATATATTAAGAAAATGCCAAAATTTTTGTCTAGGACAGAACTTCACTTTGACAACAACTTTTACAAATCATTCAGCTGCTGATAGGTATCCTGCTAACAGCTGGGAGGCTTCTCGCAATTTCTGTTCTCCAGAAAATAATTTTCTACCAAAAAAAAAAGTTTCTGAAATATATATTCTCTTTCAGAAAACAATAAACTAACTTTAAACTTTCCTTAACTAACCTTTGAATTTCCTTGGCTGGCAGATTGAGTCAGTGAGCAGTATACTCCCTGCTGTAATCCAGGAGGAAGCAGAAAGAGCCCTGCTCAGCCACATCGACCCTACAAAGTCCATGGGACCAAATGGGATCCATCCTAGGGTAATGAGGGAATTTGCAGATGAGCTCACCAAGCTGCTCTCCATCATTTTTCAACAACCATGGCTCACTTGAGAGGTCCCAGATGACTGGAAGCTGGTCAATGTGATGCCTATCCACAAGAAGGGCCAGAAGGAGGAGCCAGGGAATTACAGGCCTGTCAGCCTGATCTCAGTGCCAGGCAAGACTAAAGAAGAGGCCACCTCAAATGAAATCACACAGCACCTACAAGATGGCCAATGGATCAGGCATAGCCAGCATGGATTTTGGAGGGCCAGGTCCTGTCTGGCCAACTTGATCTCCTTCTATGATCAGATGACCCACCTGATGGATGTGGGGAAGGCTGTGGATGTAGTCTACCTAGACTTCAGCAAGGACTTTGACACTGTTCCCCTTAGCAAAATCCTGGTAAAGCTGTCAACCCATGGCTTGGACAGCAGCACTCTGTACTGGGTTAGGCACTGGCTGGATGTTGCAACCTAGAGAGTGGTGGTGAATGGTGCCACTTCCAGTTGGCAGCCAGTCACTAGTGGTGTCCCCAAGGGATCAGTGCTGGGCCCCATCCTGTTCAATATTTTTATTGATCTGGACAAGGGAATTGAGTCCATCATCAGTAAGTTTGCAGATGACACCAAGCTGGGGGCAGGTGTTGATCTATTAGAAGGTAGAAGGGCTCTGCAGAGGGACCTTTACAAGCTGGACAGTTGGGCAGAGTCCAATGGCATGAGATTTAACACATCTGAGTGCCAGGTTCTACACATTGGCCACAACAACACCATGCAGTGCTACAGGCTGGGGTCAGGGTGGCAGAGCAGCTAGGTCGAAAGGGACCCAGGGTACTGGTTGATAGTAGGCTGAACATGAGCCTGCAGTGTGCCCAGGTGGCCAAGAAGGCCAATGGCATCCTGGCCTGTGTCAGGAACAGTGTGGCCAGCAGAAGCAGGGAGGTCATTCTGCCCCTGTACACCGCACTGCTTAGGCCACACTTTGAGTACTGTGTCCAGTTCTGGGCCCCTCAGTTTAGGAAAGATGTTGGCTTGCTGGAAGGTGTCCAGAGAAGGGAAACAAAGCTGGTGAGGGGTCTGGAGCACAAGCCCTATGAGGACAGGCTGAGGGAGCTGGGGTTGCTTAGCTTGGAGAAGAGGAGGCTCAGGGGAGACTTTCTTGCTGTCTACAACTACCTGAAGGGAGGTTGTAGCCAGGTGGGGGTTGGTCTCTTCTCCCAGGCAACCAGCACAAGAACAAGAGGACACAGTCTCAAGCTGCACCAGGGGAGGTTTAGGCTGGATGTTAGGAAGAAGTTCTTCACAGAAAGAGTAATTTGCCATTGGAATGCCCAGGGAGGTGGTGGAGTCACCATACCTGGAGTTGTTTAAGTAGAGACGGGGTGCTTGGTGTCATGGTTTAGTTGATTAGGTAGTGTTGGGTGATAGGTTGGATTCAATGATCTCAAAGGTCTCTTCCAACCTGGTTAATTAAATTCCATTCTATTCTATTCTATTCTATTCTATTCTATTCTATTCTATTCTATTCTATTCTAATGTAAACTATCATTCTCTCTCTTCACTTCCTTTGCTCTAGCAGATACTAGCTCTGGCTTCAACTGGCTTTGCTGACCTTGGCCACATTGCATTGTTGTGGCTGAGTATTACCAAACAACTCTCTGCTCTTCTCTCTCCTTTACTGTGTACAGGGTAGGACAGAGCAGGGATGGGGGAGGGTGTTGGTAGCCCCCTGGTTTCTCCAGGGGGGTTATTGTGCTGTTCATAAATTGTAAATATATGTATATATTGCATATTTTATATTTTTGTCCAAATAATTGCATTTCATATTTAGATTGCAGTTTTGCTTGTAAATACATCTTCATTTGCTTCCACTGGCAATTTTATGTTGGGGGAATTTTCAACCTACCAGAGATACTTATAAAAATATCCTTAGAGAAATTTCAGAAAACATTTAGAATTATGGTGGCTAAGTTTTTTTCTGAATTATTATTATTTTAACTCTACAGAGTGTAGTATTTGTAATAGAGAAATCTAAATAATTATTTTATATAAATATGCTTTTCCTTGGATTTTAATCAACTGGGAAGTTGTTATACACAGTGACCAAAAAAAAAATAAAATATAAAAAGTAGGAATAGCTAAGGTAAAACCCAGAATTTCATTTTAATTCTGGAATAAGTCTTGGGCAAGGACAACTAAGCATGTAGGAATCTTAGTAGCATGGGATGACACAAGCAATTTTTTTTAAAAAAGGGAAATATCATAGTTTACAAAGCAAAAACAATGGCTCTGTTGTTAAAAAATCATAGAATGGCTTGTGTTGGAATGGACCTTAAAGATCATCTAGTCCCAAATCCTCTGCCATGGGCAGAGACACCTCCCACTAAATCAGGCTTCTCAAGGCTTCATCCACCCTGGTTTTAAGCACTTCCAGGGTTGAGGCATCCACAGCTTTTCTGGGCAACCCATTCCAGTGTCTCACCAGCTTCAGAGTAAAGAACTTCTACCTAATGTGTAACCTAAATCTATCCTGCTCTAATTTAAAACAATTGTCCCTTGTCCTCTCTTCACCGGCTCTTATAAAATGTCCCTCCCCAGCTTTCCTGTAGGCATCCTTTGGGTTGTAGAAAGCTACTAATATCTCCCTGAAGCCTTCCTTTCTCCAGGCTGAACAGACCCAACAGGGCCATTGATGAGCTAGGACTCACAGTAGTGCCTGGAAGCAATGAAACAGGGACCAGAGCTCTAGCCCACTAAAAGGAACCCCAGCTGAATTTTATCTATGCCAATGCATGGAGCGTGGGCAATAAGCAAGAATACTATAACATTATTGCCCTGATGGAAACATGGTGGGATCAATTTCATAGCTAGAGTGCTGTGTTGGACAAATATAAGCTCCTCAGAAGGGATAGGCCCAGAATAAGACAAGGAAAATGTTAAGCTGGTGAACAACTACTTTGCCTCAGTGTTTGTCAGTGATATCAGTTGCTCCTTGAAGGTTTCTAATAGAATAGAATAGAACAGATTAGAATAGAATAGAATAGACCAGGTTGGAAGAGACCTTCAAGATCATCATCTCCAAACTGTCATCCAACGCTGTCTAATCAACTGAACTATGGCACCAAGCATCCCATCAAGTCTTTTCTTAAACACCTCCAGTGATGGCGACTCCACCACCTCTCCAGGCAGCCCATTCCAATGGCCAATCACACTCTCTATGAAGTACTTCTTCCTAACATCCAGCCTAAACCTCCCCTGGTGCAGCTTGAGACTGTGTTCTCTTGTTCTGGTGCTGGTTGCCTAGGAGAAGAGACCAATCCCCACCTGGCTGCAACCTCTCTTCAGGTAGCTGTAGAGAACAATAAGGTCTGGACAGGCTAGACTGATGGGCTAAGGTTGATTGTATGAAGCTCAACAATGTCAAGTACTATGTCCTCCAACTGGGTCACATGAACCCCATGGTAAGGTACAGACTTGGAATGTATGAGTGGAAAGCTGTGATTCAGAGAGGGACTCGGGGTTACTGGTAGACAGTTGACTAAATATGAGTTATCAGTGTGCTCAGGTGGCCAAGAAACCCAACAGCATCCTGGACTGTATTAGAAACATGGTGGCCAGAAGAAACAGTGCTGTACTCAGCACTGGTGAGGTCACACCTTGAATATTGTATTCAGTTCTGGGCCCCTCACTACAAGAGGGACATTGAGGTTCTGGTGCATGTTCAGAGCAGGGCAATGAGGCTCCTGAAGGTTTGGAGCACATGACCTACAAGGAGCATCTAAGTGAGCTGGGGTTATTCAGTTTAGAGAGCAGGAGGCTGAGGGGAGGCCCCATTGCTCTCTGCAACTACCTGAGGGGAGGTTGGATTGAGAAGGGGGCCAGTTTCTTCTCCTTGATGGCAAGCAACAGGACTGGAGAAAATGGCTACAAGCTGCACCAGGGAATGTTTAGATTGGATATTAGGAATCACTTCTTCATTGACTGGGTTACCAGACACTGGAATGGTCTGCCCAGGGCAGTGTTGGTGTCACCATCCCTGAGAGTGTTGAAGTAATTTAGCGTTGACTGTTCAGTGCTGGGTCAGAGTTCAGACTGGATAATCTTTGAAGTCTCTTCCAGCAGAATATATTCTGTGATTCTGTGAACTTCCTCAGCTTGTCCTTCTAGGTGAAGTGCTCCAGTCCTCTGATCATCTTTGTGGCCCTTCTGTGGATCTTGCCCAACAGAACCATGTCTCCAGAGCTGAATGCAGTACTCCAAAAAACTTTTTCACCAGACTAGAAGGGCATAATCACAGCCACTGCTGGTCATGCCTCTTTTGATGCAGCCCAGGATAAGGTTGGCTTTTTGGGCTGCCAGCACACATTATTGGCTCATGTCAAGAGCCTCATTGACTAGCTTCCCCAAGTCCTTCTTTTCGGGAATGCTCTCAATCCACTTATCACTGAGGCTGTACTTGTTCTTGGACTGATTCATGTGCAGAACCTTGCACTTTGCCATGTTGAACTTCATGAGGTTGGCATAGACTCACCTTTCTGACCTTTCAAGGTCCCTCTAGATGACATCCTTTCCCTCCAAAATGTCACCTGTACCACACAACTTGGTATCAATGGCAAACTGAGGTGTACTCAATCCCAGTGTCTATGTCAGTGATGAAGATGGTAAACAACACCAGGCCCTGAGGACTCCACCCATCAGAGGTCTCCTTTTGGACATTGAGCCATTGATTGAAATTCATTGAGAGCATCCATCAAATCCATGACTTTAGAGTCCCAGATGTCATGCAGGACAGTTTTGAACACTGCTCAAGTCCAGGATGACATCAGTTACTGTTCCCTTGTCCACCAGTGCTGTGACTTGATTATAAAAAGCCACCAGATTTGTCAGACAGGATTGGCCATTAGTGAAGCTGAGCCATAGAGTACTTCATCCTTCTCTGTCTCGTGTGTGACCAGGTTCTCTGTTTGCTTCTGGAGAGGGCCCACTTTTTTACTGTTCTTCCTTCTGTCACTTTCATAAATCTTTTTCTTATTCCCCTTGATGTCCTGCAACTGCTCAGTGCAAGGGCTAAACTGCCTGTACCCCCAACACAAAAGTGAGGGGAAGAATGACATTCAAAACTCAGGGCTGAGATAAACAGATCAGTGTTTAACCTAAGATAGCATAAGAACAATATATAATTACCTTAGCTAATGATCTAATTAATCTAGTAATACAATACATGATTACCTTAGCTTAGCCTATTTTCAGAAGCAGCATGTGAAATACATAGGAAAAAAGCCAGCATAAACCAGAAAACCAAAACTGGCACTACCCAACTCCCACTCTTTGTGTCACCATGTCTGCAGAAAAGAGACCACATCCAAAAACTGGAACCCAGAAGTGTCAAGCAGAACAGGAAGACTCCCATATTATAGTATGAACTTCAAGCCCCATAATACCTTTCTGCAGTTAGCACTTGCGTTTTTGAAGCTGGCATGACTGCAGCACAGTATGACTAACAGCAGCAGGTTCAATTCAACCCATGACATGTCCCTATCCAGAGTTAATTAAATCTGGGCTTTAGCTGTCCTAATTTGATCCTTGCTTGGACAATTTTTTATTTTCTTTTTTTTTTATTAGTTCATTTCTGTGAAATGCATTCCTGTGCTAGACTTTAGTTCTCTGGTTGATAGCTTTAAACTTGCATGCTCCATACCAGTTACTTGTATTTCAGGCAATTAACTGAAATCACTCTTAATTCCACAGATGTACAATAAATTTCCTAGATTAAATATTGTCTTTGTTAAACAAGTGCTCTTGGAGAATAAGTATCCAATGAACTCTTTATCCTTAATGTTTTACATGTTACTCAGATTCATTAGATCCTAGCACAATATTGTTCTTTCAGTGAAGACATAAGATACTGCAAGCACTTCCACACAGCAGAAGATCTAAAAATCAAAGCAGATGCAAGAAGTAATTTATTTTAGCTATATGAATCACAGAAATGCATTTTTAAACATAAATACCTTAAAACACCTTTCTATGCTGAAAAAAATTTAACAGTAATATCAAATAGAAGCAAGGATAGAATTAATTACAAAGAAAGAAAATGCAAATACTTATTATCTGAAAAGAAAAAAAATTCCCAATGTACTAAAAACACTTGTTGAAGATACAATCCTTAAATAGAAAACTAACCTATTCACATTGATATTAAGGATATATTGGGGATTTTTTGGTAATTTAATGCCTCTCATTATGATTCATTAAGAACAAAAAGGCTAAAACTAAAAAGAGCTTTAAAATATCTGTAGATGTACATAAAGAAAGAATTGGAAAAATGTGATGATGGAGTAAAGAATTGCATTTCTCCTTTCAACAGGTTTTGAAGTAAATATAGACTGCTTGTTTTCTTACTAATTTACTAAAATCTTTGTTTTTCAAGCATTCAAAGTACCTTTATTAAACAGCTTCTAAAAAAAGGTCAAAACTCGGTTTCTAAAAACATGGGAGAGCATTATTATCTGTATGATCATAACTAGTAGTGTTGCTAGTATTCTCATGTTCTGGATCATTCATTTGCTTAAAAATATGTAAATTTTTGTGCATTCACCAATTACATTATTTATATTTTAAATAGGATTCATTGGAAGCTCCTATTTCCCTATATTTCTTCATCATATTTTATATATTTAATTTTGCTTTGACAGGTTTCATTTTATTATCCCTTTTGGGCTGTCACTCAGAGACAGAGGGACCTCGATAGGCTGGGCAGATGGGCAGAATCCAACGGCATGAGATTTAACACATCCAAGTGCCGGGTTCTGCACATTGGCCACAGCAACCCCATGCAGAGCTACAGGCTGGGGTCAGAGTGGCTGGAGAGCAATCAGGCTGAGAGGGACCTGGGGATGCTGGTCGACGGTAGACTGAACATGAGCCTGCAGTGTGCCCAGGCAGCTAAGAGGGCCAATGGCATTCTGGCCTGCATCAGGAACAGTGTGGCCAGCAGGAGCAGGGAGGTCATTCTGCCCCTGTCCACTGCACTGGTTAGGCCGCACCTCGAGTACTGTGTCCAGTTCTGGGCCCCTCAGTTTAGGAAGGATGTTGACTTGCTGGAACGAGTCCAGAGAAGAGCAACAAAGTTGGTGAGGGGTTTGGAACATAAGCCCTACGAGGAGAGGCTGAGGGAGCTGGGGTTGCTTAGCCTGGAGAAGAGGAGACTCAGGGGTGACCTTATTACTCTCTACAACTACCTGAAGGGAGGTTGTAGACAGACGGATGATGGTCTCTTCTCCCAGGCAAGCAGTACCAGAACAAGAGGACACAGTCTCAGGCTGCGCCAGGAGAGGTTCAGGCTGGATGTTAGAAAAAAGTTCTATACAGAAAGAGTGATTGCCCATTGGAATGGGCTGCCTGGGGAGGTGGTGGAGTCGCCATCACTGGAGGTTTTTAGGAGAAGACTTGATGGGGTGCTTGGTGCCGTGGGTTAGTTGTTTGGGCAGTGTTGGATTGGTTGATGGGTTGGACGCGATGATCTTGAAGGTCTCTTCCAACCTGGTTTATTCTATGTATAATTTCTATGTATAATTTCTATGTACATATACAGTGTCTTTGGGCAAACATTAATCCTGCATATATATCAGATTTTATCAATGGCTGTGACTCATAAAATGCAAAAATACTTTATTTTGTAAGGTTATGCTTCTACACACATTGTAATTACCATCTTTTATAACTTTGATGTTAACACTATGCCTTTTTTTTTAAGTAAATTTCTGAACTGTAATGTCATTAAAGTGCTAGTTGCTAAGTGTTATTAACATGTATGAACAGTTCAGAACTATGGCTAATTTGAAATATGTTTAGAAGTAAACAATAGGGATCTGACAAAAAAAAAGAAAAGGAAGAGAGAGAAATAAGAAGAGGAAGGCCACATCAATGAAAAAATGTTGAAACAAATGCACTTTTGAGCACACCTTTCTTGAAAACAGCTCCTCAGTGGTGGTGTTATTAGAAAGCTAGAACATCTGCCTAAAGACATGTACTTTACCAATCATAGTACTCTTTCTTGAGCAAGGCTTTGACCTTGATGTTTTGGATATTCAATGTTGAAGAAGTCAGAGGGGGCTTTTGTTACTGCATGTTTGTCTTGAGGAACTTCTGGGCTTATTTTCTTACTATGTGATCTTACACAGGATGTTTGGTTTGGGTCAGTCACATGGTATTTGAACTAGATTTTTGGCTTGCTGAATCATAGTAGAATTTCAGTTGGAAAAGCCCTTTAAGGTCATCAAATCCAACTGTCAAACTAAGACCACTATAGCCACTAAACCATGTCCAAAAGTTCCATGTCCACACATTTCTTGAACTCCTCCAGTCACAGTGCTTTCAGCACCTCCCTGAATAACCTATTCCAATGCTTGATCACTCTTTGGTAAAGAATGTTTTGACTAAGGTGTAATCTGAATGCCTTCTGGTGCAATTTCTGGCCATTTCCTCTCATTCTATCACTTGATACTAGAGAGAAGAGACTAGCCCCCACCTCACTGCAACTTTCTTTCAGGTATTTGTAGAGAGCAACAAGATCTCCTCTCAGCCTCCTCTTCTCAGACTAAATAATCTCAGTTCCCTCAGCTGCTTCCCATAAGGCTTGTTCTCCATACCTTTTGTTATGGAATTTACCAACTAATTAATTAAGATATAGCAAATGTGAATATTAATAAAAACATTAATAACTTTTTATTAATATGAAAAACTGCAAAAATATATTAAATAGGTTTGATGTACAGTTAGAATATATATTTACAATGGGAATGTACAGTATTCAGGCAAATATTTACAATTTTAACAATTTTAAGCAAACTGGAGGAATAGTAGAGAGAATCCCTGGGAGCATGTGGTAAAGGCACATAATGACCAGATACTGAATCTTGTCACAGCATGTGGACAAGTTCCCCCTCTTTCATGAGGGAAACAAAGGCAAGGCATTAGCCAGGCTAGCACAGATCACTGCTATGGTGGTGAGAGAAAGTTCAGTTCTCACACACACACACAAAGAGACCACAGTTAACTCAGTCAGAGAATCAGAAATGAATAAGCTACATTTACAAGCAGGATGAAATGCAGATGAATATGTACACAATATACAATATTTGCAATATATAGAGAAATATACAGCAAAAAAAATGTAATACAGAACACCTTTCCCTCCCCCAAGAAAAGGGGTTCCCGCCAACTGTACCCCCCTTCTTCCCCTTCCTCCTTTTTTTTCCAAAAAGTGTTAGAGAGAGAAAAGGTAATTATTAAGGAGGAAATTCTGTAAACTCAAAGCATATGCAAGAATTAATTTCTTATCTGTTAGTTGAAGGTCAGGACCGCCAGCACAGACAGAACACAGCTGTTGCTCAGAGAGACTGAAATCAATTATATTAATTTAGACTTATCTTTGATTTCATTATTTCACCAAAACATTCAGCCAGAATGTTCCAGTAACTGTCCCTTTCTTAGAGGCACAGCCTCAAATGGTCACAATCCACCCCTTCTAAACAATTTCATTGGTTGTTCGTACTGTCCATCCAATCGGAAACAATATCTCCAATTTGTAAGTAAAGTTCATAGTCCATTCCAGCTATCCTCAGATGTAGATGATTCAGAAGTCCAAGAAAATCAGGAAACAAGAAAATGGAAAACAGTTTTGCAGACGAGCAAAGAAAGGGATAACAGACACAGGGATTTTCAGTTGAGTCAGGGCTCTCAGGGTTTTCAGGGTTCATGCACCGTAGATTCCTCAGGGATTCTTCCTTTGGGTGTGATGTAGCTGTACAACAGTCTGAAATTAAACTCTCTCAGCTAAAGTTAGATTTCTTTGTGGAATACACTGAATTTCACCATTCTCTTGCATTACCCAATAAGTGTGACCCGGACCATCAGCTGAAACCACCCCTCGGACAGGTTTAGCCTCTCCTGAGGGAGAAAATACCCACAGAGTATTACCTAACAGATTCTTTTCTCTAACAACAGGAACTCTATTACCTTCTACTTTCTGTAGCAGATCTGAGTGTGCAGGTCCAGCTCGGTTAACTGAACCTCTACTATTTACCAGCCAGGTTGCTTGTGCTAAATGTTTTTCCCAGTTTTCCAAAGATCCAACCCCATGGCTTTGAGAGTGGTCTTCAGCAAACTGTTATAGCATTCAATCTTCCCTGCAGCTGGTGCAGAGTAAGGAATGTGGAATATCCACTCAATACACTGCTCTTTGGCCCAGTTCTTTACAAGATTGTTTTTGAAATGTGTTCCGTTGTCTGGCTCAATCCTCTCTGGAGTTCCGTGTCTCCACAGGATCTGTCTCTCCAGACCAAGAATGGTGTTGCGTGCAGTTGCACGTGGAACTGGATAAGTTTCCAATCATTCAGTGTTTGCCTCTACCATAGTAAGCACATATTGCTTACCAGAATGAGAAAGAGGTAGAGAGTCAGTCAATCTGCCAAGCTTCACCATACTTGTACTTGGACCATCTGTCACCATACCACAAGGGCTTAATTCATTTTTCCTGCTTAATAGCAGCACAAATGTCACAGTCATGGATGACTTGTGTGATAGCATCCATGGAAATGTCTATGGATCTGTCACGAGCCCACTGGTAGGTTGCATCTCTGCCTTGATATCCTGACAAATCGTGAGCCCACTAAGCTAAGAATATCTCACCTCGGTGTTTCCAGTCGAGATCAAGTTCAGAGTCCTTGTCTACTTGAGAAACTCTTGCAGCTAGATCTGCCTGATGGTTGTGCTGCTGTTCCTCAGTAGCTCTGCTCTTAGGAATGTGAGCATCAATGTGTCTCATCTTCACTGGAATTCTCTCGATTCGATCAGCAATGTCCTGCCATAGGTCAGCTGCCCAAATGGGCTGTCCTTTTCTCTGCCAACCATTCTTTTTCCAATCCTTTATCCAACTCCACAGAACATTGGCTACCATCCATGAGTTGGTGTAGAGATAAAGCTTTGGCCATCTCTCTCGTTCAGCTACATCAAGAGCTAGCTGGACAGATTTTACCTCTGCAAATTGACTGG
This sequence comes from Dryobates pubescens, assembly GCF_014839835.1. Lineage (NCBI taxonomy): Eukaryota > Metazoa > Chordata > Aves > Piciformes > Picidae > Dryobates > Dryobates pubescens. The sequence continues at coordinate 30,558,677 of NC_071657.1, forward strand.
ATTCTCCTTCTCCATCCTTTGCTTCTGCAGCTCGGCGTGTTGGACTCCACACTGCAGACTTCCACCTTCGCTTGTTTCTGACAAGATGACAGGAACTGTATGTGAACAAAGCATATTTCTTTTCATCATCAGAAAGGTCATTGTAAGGAGGAGCTTCCTCAGTACGAGTTACTCTCTCTTCTAGAGGTTTAGTACAGTTGGTGCCCTCAGGCCAACTTGTGATCACCTCTACCAGACCAGGTCTTTCAAGATTTCCCATTCGAGCTCTCTGTGCTACCAGAGCTATCCACTTAGACCATGTGGAGTCTGTGGCATGATGTGGTGTAGAACCTTTACCTTTGAACATCCAATTAAAAACTGGTAATTGGGGAGCTAAGAGAAGTTGTGATTCAGTTCCAATCACTTCAGAAGCTGCTTTCACTCCTTCATAGGCAGCTAGAATCTCTTTCTCTGTTGGAGTGTAATTAGCCTCTGAACCTCTGTAACCTCAACTCCGGAAACCAAGAGGTCGTCCACATGTCTCACCTGGAGCTCTTTGCCACAAGCACTAGGTTGGACCATTATCACTTGCAGCTGTATACAGAATGTTCCCATTGCTTGAACTACCTCTTGCTTTATCTGGTCAAAGGCTGCTTCTTGTTCAGGTCCCCACTGGAAACTGTTTCTCTTTCGAGTCATATCATACAGAGGTTTCACAATCTGACTGTATCCAGGAATGTGCAGTCTCCAAAATCCCACTATCCCCAAGAAATATAGAGTTTCTTGCTTATTCATGGGATTTGCCATGGTAGAGACTCTATTTACGACATCCACTGGAATGTGTCGGCATCCATCCTGCCACTGCACTCCCAGCAACTGGATCTCTCTGGTAGGTCCCTTCACCTTGTCTTGTTTGATGGCAAAACCTGTATTCAAAAGAATGTCAATGATTTTGTTACCTTTCTCAAAGACTTCTTCAACAATTTTACCCCAGACGATGATATCATCAATGAACTGGATGTGTTCTGGAGCACCACCTTTCTCCAGAGCATCATGGATTACTGCATGACAGATGCTTGAGCTATGGATCCAGCCCATTGGCAATCTGTTGAAAGGTGAAAGTAAACTGACGCCTGCATTCCTCTGCTGTAGGAATAGAGAAGAAGACATTAGCAATGTCCATGGTGGCATACTATTTGGTCTCTTTGGATTCCAGCTCATACTGGAGTTCAGTCATGTCTGGTACTGCTGCACTCATAGGTGGAGTTACTTCATTCAGGGCTCGGCAGTTAACTGTCAGACACCAGTCTCCATTCTGCCTTCACACAGGCCACACTGGACTGTTGAAGGGTGAATGAGTTTTACTGATGACTTTCTGACTCTCCAACTGACAAATTAGGTTCTGAATGGGTAACAAAGAGTCACGGTTGGTTCTGTATTGTCTGTGATGCACAGTCTGAGAAGCAACTGGCAACTTAATGTCTTTTATCTTGTGTTGTCACACAACTGCAGATTCATCAGAAAGCTCAAGTCTAAAAGACAGCTTCAATTTTTGTCCATCAACTTCTAGAGACGCTACTTCAAAATTCCATTTGTAACCATTAGGGTCTTTGAAATGCCCTTCTCTCAGAAAATCAGTTCCCAAAACATAAAGTGCGTCAGGTCTGGTCACAACTGTATGCTTCTTCCACAGTTTAGGAGTTAAACTTTTATCAACCTCTACCTTAGTTAACTCTTGAGATCCACCAGTGACTCCCAGAATATAGACTCTGATCCCTGATAATTTGATGGCATTATGGTGCACTGAGCTCCTGTGTCAACCAAGGCCCTGTACTTCTGAAATTGTGAAGTGCCAGGCCACTGGATGTACACATCCCAATAGATTCTGTTATCTCTATTACCCCTCTCCTCCCCCTGGCAGGAGACAGGGCACCCCTAGTTATGGGGAATATACCCACATGTGCAATGAGCACACTGTCCAGTGTTAGAATTGGAGCCACTGTTGTAGCTATTAGAGTTGTCCTGGGAGACTGTGGAAGTAACCAGCTACCCTTCTGGCATTGCTACCTCGGGTTCTGCCACTTTGCAGTTCCCTCAGTCTCCTGAAAAGATTAGAAGTTGGTTGACCATCCCATCTGTTCATGTTCTCACGAAATACTACCACGCGACTGCCTCTGTGGTCTGTTTTGATTTGATCTTTTTTGGAATGACCTCCTTGGAGGATGTCTGTTCTTTACAGATGAAACCTGTATCCATCTTGAGGAAGAATTGGAATTATTTAATTGTGTCATTTGGGATATGGTATTTTTAAATTCATCCTTCATCTCTTTTATGCAATTCTCAATTTTTCCAGACAGAGTTTCAATGGCTGAAACCAAAGAAACATGTGTCAGGCTATCCTCCAATTGTCTCATTTGATCAGTGAATTGGCCAACCATAGGAGGAGCTCCACCATAATTTCTTGCCACAATTCTGCTTGCTAGAATATTTGCATAATTAGGAAGAGCAAGTATGATGAGCTTTTTAGCAAGACCAGTTTCTGCAGGAATTTCATCAGGATTCAGAGTTTCACAGTTATCATAGAGTACCTCTCTGACAGCAAATTCTCTCAGACACTTAATTCCCTCATCGATGGTAGTCCAGGGTTTAGGATTTCATGGAAGATCATCTTAGGATGGGTATCTCATGAGAGCTGCCAATAAAAGGCGTATCCACAGAGTAACCTTACCGAGAGACCTGCCTAGGTGTCTATCTATTCCATTATCCTTTGAGAGAGATCCTAGTTGAGCTGCTGACTTGTCTCCAACCATTAGAGCTGGAGCACCTGTATCATAACATCTACCAAACCAAGCTAGAACTGGCTCATTCTCTGCTCTGATGTAATCCTTCCAGACATGTCTGAGCTCTTTGTGCAGCGCTGAACAATGTTGAACATCATCTGCCTCCTCCTCTGCCTCCTCTTACAGCGCTTGTTGTCCCCATAATTCTGCTGACACTCTCCTAAGGATCTCTTTAAGCTCAGAAGCACCACCACTAGCTGTTGCCCTACCAGGACCTGCAATTTGCCTTGCATCTCCATCCAGTGATGATCTCAATAACTCAGCTATATCTTTAAGATGAACTTTCTCTTCCTCCACAGCAGGATCTTTTTTAGCAGAAGTTCCCTCATGAGCAGCAGTATCTTGCTGTTCTTGCCCATCAGCTCCTGGATCAGCTTTGCGCATTCCACTTCTCTTATCTAAAACTGCTACTTGTTTAATTTGAGCTGTGTTTGAATTTACAGCCACCTTAACAGAAGCTGACAGGTTCTGACACGGATCAGCTGCCGTGGAGGACACTTCCGGTCATGCTGAAGAAGAAGGAATTGGTTTTGCATCTCTAATGGCCACCGAAGATGTGGGAGCTGCCATGTTAGGAGCTGCTGCTGCCTCTGCAGCCAGCTGATTGCCAGAATCACTAAAAGCACTGTTCAAAGCAGCGTGCCTGTTAGCCTTTTTAGCTCTACCTTTAGAATAGAATACATAGAATAAACCAGGTTGGAAGAGACCTTCAAGATCATCGCGTCCAACCCATCAACCAATCCAACACCACCCAAACAACTAACCCACGGCACCAAGCACCCCATCAAGTCTTCTGAAAACCTCCAGTGATGGTGACTCTACCACCTCCCCAGGCAGCCCATTCCAATGGGCAATCACTCTTTCAGTATAGAACTTTTTCCTAACATCCAGCCCGAACCTCCCCTGGCACAGCCTGAGACTGTGCCCTCTTGTTCTGGTATTGGCCGCCTGGGAGAAGAGACCAACATCCGTCTCTCTACAACCTCCCTTCAGGTAGTTTTAGAGAGTAATAAGGTCACCCCTGAGTCTCCTCTTCTCCAGGCTAAGCAACCCCAGCTCCCTCAGCCTCTCCTCGTAGGGCTTATGTTCCAAACCCCTCACCAGCTTTGTTGCTCTTCTCTGGACACATTCCAGCAAGTCAACATCCTTCCTAAACTGAGGGGCCCAGAACTGGACACAGGACTCGAGGTGCGGCCTAACCAGTGCAGTGTACAGGGGCAGAATGACCTCCCTGCTCCTGCTGGCCACACTGTTCCTGATGCAGGCCAGGAGGATGCCATTGGCCATCTTGTCTGCCTGGGCACACTGCAGGCTCATGTTCAGTCTACCGTCAACCAGCAACCCCAGGTCCCTCTCAGCCTGACTGCTCTCCAGCCACTCTGACCCCAGCTTGTAGCTCTGCATGGGGTTGCTGTGGCCAATGTGCAGAACCTGGTACTTGGATGTGTTAAATCTCATGCTGTTGGATTCTGCCCATCTGTCCAGCCTGTCGAGGTCCCTCTGCAGAGCCTCTCTACCCTCCAGCAGATCAACTCCTGCCACCATCTTGGTGTCGTCAGCAAATTTACTGATGATGGACTCAATGTCCTTGTCCGGATCATCAATAAAGATGTTGAAGAGCATGGGGCCCAGTACTGATCCCTGGGGCATACTACTAGTGACTGGCTGCCAACTGGAATTGGCACCATTCACCACCACTCTCTGGGCTCAGCCCTCCAGCCAGTTCCTAACCCATCGCAGTGTGCTCCCATCCAAGCCATGGGCTGACATCTTGGCCAGGAGTTTGCTATGGGGAATGGTGTCAAAGGCCTTGCTGAGGTCCAGGTAGACTACATCCACAGGCCTGCCCACATCCACCAGGCGGGTCACCTGATCATAGAAGGTTGGAGAGGCAGGACCTGCCCTTCCTAAACCCATGCTGGCTGGGCCTGATCCCTTGGCCATCCTCTAAGTGTTGTGTGATTGCACTCAGGATGACCTGTTCCATAATCTTTCCTGGCACTGAGGTCAGGCTGACAGGCCTGTAATTCCCTGGCTCATCCAACCGGCCCTTCTTGTGGATGGGTACCACGCTGGCCAGCTTCCAGTCATCTGGGATCTCTCCAGTGAGCCAGGACTGATGAAAAATCATGGAGAGTGGCTTGGCCAGCTCATCTGCCAGCTCTCTCAGCACCCTAGGATGGATCCCATCTGGTCCCATGGACTTGTGGGGATCTAAGCTGCTGAGGAGAGCTCCAATCACTTGCTCATGGAACACAGAGAAACTATGCAGCTCCCTGGCTCCTTCTGCCAGCTCTGCAGGCCAGCTGTCTGGTAGACGTTCTTTCCCGCTAGTAAAAATTGAGGTAAAGAAGGTGTTAAGTACCTCTGCCTTTTCCTCATCCTGTGATACAACATTTCCCTCCATGTCAACCAAGGAGTGGAGGTTGTCCCTGCCCTTCCTCTTGCTATTAATAGAAGGACTTTTTTTTGTCCTTCACATCAGAGGCCAGTTTAAGTTCCAAATGTGCTTTTGCCTCCCTAATTTTCCTCCTACATGCCCTAGCAACCTCTTTAAACATTCCATGGGTTGCCTCACCTTTCTTCCAAAGATGACACACCCTCTTTTTTTCCCCTTAGTTCTATTAAAAGTTCATTACACAACCAGGCTGGCCGTCTGCCCCGGCGGCTCCTCTTCCGGCACATTGGCACAGCCTGCTCCTGAGCCTTCATCAGTTCTTTCTTGAAGCTGGTCCAGCCCTCCTGGACCCCTTTATTTTTAAGGGCTTTCTCCCAAGGAACCCTCTGAATTAGTTCTTTGAGCAACCTGAAGTCCGTCCTCCGGCAGTCCAGAGTGGAGGTCTTCTTGCTGCCCCTCTTAGTTTGACCAAATACTGAAAATTAAATTATCTCGTGGTTGCTGGCCCCTAAACAGCCTCCGACCACCACATCACCCACCAGCCCTTCCCTGTTGGTGAAGAGGAGGTCAAGCATAGCCTTACCCCTGGTAGGCTCACGCAGCCTCTGGGATAAGAAGCTGTCCTCCATGCAGTCTAAGAACCTCCTAGACTGTCTCCTCTCTGCTGTGTTGAGATACCAGCAGATGTCAGGCAGGTTGAAGTCGCCCATAAGGACAAGGTCAGGAGATCTTGAGACAGCCTTAAGCTGTCTATAGAATGCTTCGTCAACATCATCCTCCTGGTTGGGTGGTCTATAACATACTCCAACCAGGATGTCTGCCCTACCGGTCTTCCCTCTAATTCTTGCCCACAAGCATTCAACCTGATTGTCCCTAATCTCTAGCTCAATGGCATCTGGTGCCTCCCTGATGTACAGGACCACCCCTCCACCCCTTCTTCCTTGTCTATCTCTCCTGAAGAGCCTGTAGCCATCAATTGCAGCACTCCAGTCATGTGAGCTATCCCACCACGTCTCTGTGATGGCAACTACGTCATAACTTTCCTGCTGCAACAAGGCTTCCAGCTCCTCTTGTTTGTTTCCCATGCTTCGTGCATTAGTGTACATGCACCTCAGCTGGGCTGCTGGTTTGGCCTCTGACCCTAGCTTGCTGCCCCCAGACTCTTGCCTGAGGGGTCTAGTTTCAGCCCCTTCCCCCTTTGAAACTAGTTTAAAGCCCTGTCAATGAGAGCTGCCAGTTCCCTCCCCAGAATCTTTTTACCTTTAGGGGACAGGCCATTCTCATATACTGTGACCTTTCCCCTTCTTTGGGACAGATGTACTCCATCTGTTGCCAGGTGGCCTGGTGCAGTAGAAAGTTTACCAAGACCAAAAAACCCAAAATTCTTTTGTCTGCACCAGCCTCTAAGCCACTTGTTGATTATGGCTGCTGTCCTGTTCCTTGTGGTATTCCCTCCTGCAACTAAGGGTATTGAGGAAAAAATTATTTGAGCACCTGACCCCTTAACCAGATCTCCCAGGGCCCTGAAATAATTTTTGATAGCCCTGGGAGTTCTGACTACAACATCATCATTCCCTATCTGCATATCTTTTTTTTGAGGGAGCCAGTCCTGATGCCAGTGGAGGGTTGTTTAACCTTAGGCTGCTTTGCCTTAGGCCGTTTAACCTTAGGTTGTTTACCCAAAAAGAGTAAGAGAGAGAAAAGGTAATTATTAAGGGGGAAATTCTGTTAGCTCAAAGCATATGCAAGAATTAGTTTCTTATCTGTTAGTTGAAGGTCAGCACCCGCCAGCACAGACAGAACACAGCTGATGCTCAGAGAGACTGAAACAGACTGAACTGATCGGGATTCGAACTGAACTAAAGTTAAATTTAAAGTTGCATTCTACCAATCTACCAATGAAATTAGTTTAGACTTATCTTTGTTTTCATTATTTCACCAAAACATTCAGCCAGAGTGGTCCAGTAACTGTCCCTTTCTTAAAGGCACAGCCTAAAATGGTCACAACTGCATGCACCCAGTGCATGGGATGCTTGTGAAAATAGTAAGTGTGGGCATAATTCTAGCTTCATGCTTCCTGTAGGCTGAAGCCAGTTATTTACAAGAGTGCCCACTGGTCAAATCCAGCCTTGGGGAACCTGTAAGAATTACACCAGTTGGTAAACAAGTTGCCCCCTCTTTCACTTTGCTCTCTCCGCTTGCTCGAGAGGACAATGCTCATGCTATAGCATCTGCCATTGAGCTCATTGCTATTAAGTCTTCTCTCATACATGCAAGCAAACTAGAAGCCTCTGCACAACGACAAGAAGCCCATATCCAGGCAGGCCCATTGAGCCTTAGCCCTGAGATTCTCCCAAAAGGAGGAACCTTCATTGAGCCTGAGAAGCTCCAGCGTTGTTACAGCCAGTCACACAAACCAGGAGAGCCCACCGTGTCTCCAGCGGACTGGACCCCTGAGGGTAAGATCTTCCCAGTTGCTGGGGATAAGCCAGCTGAGGAAAAGCCCTGCCGACCCTGCCGGGCCAACCCTGCAGGACCACTCCCTATTATCTGGAGGGAACCTGTCTAGAGTCCTGTGGAGGGAACCTGCCTACCATCTAACCCTAGGTTCCATCTCCTCCCCACTGCCGCGGTGAGAGTATTGCCACCCAGCGCCACCATCCAGACCAGCCTAGGAACCAGTCCAGCAACAGTAGTCTGCCAGAACCTAACCTCGCGGCACATGAAGGACACAGTGTATCGTCCACGTGCTTTCCACTCACACTCAGTTCAAAGCATCCACATTTAGCAGAGTAATCTCTGACACATAGCAATACCACTTTATAGTGTTAGCAGCCGCTTGGGCCTCGCCGAGTCGCCATCTAGTGGCCAAGCAACAGAACTACACCCTCCATTATATAAATAGAAAATTATTCTGTAAATATTCCAATTGAGTTCTGACTATAAATACTAACCCACTTATGAAATGTATTTCACAATCATGCACTAGAACATGTATATAAAATAGTGATTCATTGGTTATTAATATTTTTGATAATTAATGAAAATAATATTGTCATAATTCATATTTCATATTCATAAATTAATAACCGCTTCATGACAGAGCAAAATGATGCTCAACCACAGCGAGGGAAACACTTTACAAGAACTGTTAAGCCAAGGAGGCAAGGAATTAATTACTCACAGCTGGTTCTACTCAAGTAGGGAGTGCTGCCGCTGTGTATTAGCTGTTGAGGCTTTTGGGGCACTCTTGTGCACCAAGATCATCTTGTTGCCAGCAGAAAATGCCACACATTCTTGGGGCTGGTCTGGCTTCAGCAGGATAGTGGGCTGTATGATGCTATTGCAGAGGGCTCTTGGCTTTCCTGAGAAAACTGAGGCATGGCAAAATTGTAGTTGCCAGGGGAAGCAAGGCTTGGCTTTGGCTCCAAGGCTCATGTCTTCTCTAGCTTGCCATGAGTAGACTCATGACTTTTATTCCAGGCTCTGGCAAGGCAAGTCAACTCAAGACAACTTCAAGCCAGGCAGGTCCAAGGCAAAGGAGATTCAAGCAAGACAAGGCACCTAGAAATCAGCCTGTGTATATATATCATGCCTGAGATTCAATTGGGCCAACAGGACAACTGAAGCCATGTGGTGGGCTGTGCCCATCCTGGGGGGAGGGGTGTTTCCTCCCCTGGGAAACTGACTTGGTCTGTTCCACTCCCCCTCCTCCTTGTCCAGCAGGGGAATAAGAGGGAGGAGAATTGTGGCCATTGCTCTCTTTCCTGCTGCTTCCACACTTTGCAAAGGACTGGTTCTCTATCTCATTTTTTTTCCCTTCTCCCATCTATCCTTGTTCAAATCCAAATTGTTTCTTGGTGGATTTGTTCCCCTCCCTTCCTTCTCTCTCTCTGTTGGGGAAGGGGATTCTTAGCCTTGCCCCCATCTGAGCTTTTAAGCCCCAGTTAAGGCTCAAACCACAAGCCAACACATATTTACCCAGTGAAAGGGGGTTATGCCAGGCTGTGGCCATAAAAGGCAGAAACATAGGCCTGGTCAGGGAGCAGAGGCCAGTACATGTGCTCTTACCCCAGAAGCAGACTAGACATGTTGGAGCCTCTCTTTTGTTCCTCTTCCTGTGTTACCCAGATTTCTGCAGGAAAGAGTGCAGGGAGAGTGGGACCATGTCTAGATGCATCTGTTTGGGTTTGTGCTGGACCTTGCTTGCCACCTTTCACCATCTGTGTTGCCCTTATCTGGACATGCTTCAACAACTCAATGTCCTTCTTGTAGTAAGGGGGCCACAGTGTTCTAGGTGTAGCCTAGGCAGTGCAGAGTACAGAGGCACAATCACTTCCCTACTCCTGCTGTCCACACTATTCCTGATACAGGCCAGGATGCCATTGGCCTTTTGTGATTAAGAGGTTATTAAATTTATGAAATATGCATTATGAAAACATTATTTTATTAATTATCAAAATTATTAATAACAGATTAATCACTAACTTATATACATGTTCTAGTGCACGTTCATGAAATACATTCCATAAGTGTCTTAGTATTATAATTAGAACTCAATTGGAAATATTTGCAGAACCAGTCCCTGTTTGAGTTGAAGGGGCAAAGGCTTGACAGTCTGGGCAGGCAGGAACAATTTGTTTTGCCTATGTCCATGAGAGGACAAATTGTTTTCTCAGAGCTTTAGCACCCTGATGAAAGGAGTCATGAGACAACCTAGCCTGTAATAAAATCTGAGGTGTTGGAGAGAGATGCAGAGGAAATGTAAGTGTTGGATGATAGGTTGGACTCGATGATCTCAAAGGTCTTTTCCAACCTGGTTAGTTCTATACTATTCTGCTCTAGTTCTGTATTTACATAACAAAGGCTGCAGTTCCATGGCTTGGCCACTAGATGGCGACTCGACTGGGCACGGGTGGCTTCTAGCTATATACAGCGCTATTACAATGCATCAGAGATTACTGCTAGATGCAGATGCTTTGTAATGAATGCTAGTGAGTGGAAAGCTCATGAAAGATACTCTGTAGCTGTTTGTAGCAAGGTTGAGTTCTGGCAGACTACTGTCACTGGACTGGTTCCTAGGCTGGTCTGGATAGTGGTGCTAGATGGCTGTCCTCTCTCCTGGCAGCAGAGAGGAAATGGAACTTGGGCTTAGCTAGCAAGCAGATTCCCTTGCAGGACTTAGCCATTTCCCTCCAGATGATAGGGAGTGGTCCTGGTGGGGTCAGCCCGTGGGGCTGGCAAGGCTGGTAGGGCTGGTCCTGGAATGGGGGTCGGCCCTTGGAGTCAGCTTGCACAGCAGGGTGGGTTGATGGTTCCCAATAAGCAGGCTTGGAGGTTTCCAATCAGGCATGGCAACAGGCGGGGCTGCAGGGTTGGAGGTTTCTGATTGGACATGGCAGCAGGCAGGGCAGACCCAGCAGGGAAGGCGGCCCGGCTGTGATAGGCTCCAAGGATGGCGTGGAGCAGCCCCGGGGAAGAAGTGCAGCTTTGTGAGCAGGGACTTTCCATTTACTTGGCTTAAAGAAACAGAAGGACTCTCAGAGCAGTCCTGGGTTTGGTGCATGGACAATGCTCTAAGTCTTCCCTAAGGTTTACAGGGCTCCTCTCCCGTGATAGCAGGGTTATGCATATATGTGGGCTACCGGACTCGGTCAAGTCCCTCTCCCTGGCAACTGGGCAGATCTTACTCTCGGGGGTCCAGTCCTTTGGAGGCACAGAGGGCTCTCCCAATTGGTGTGAGTGGCTGCAGCAATGCTGGGCTTCTCAGGCTCTGTGAAGGTCCTCCCTCTGGAGGTAATTCTCAGGGCTCCTTCTCATCATGCAGAGGCTTCTAGTATGCATGCATGTATGAGAGGGAAAAGCTAACAGCAATGAGCTCAATGTCAGAGGCTATGGCTTGAGTGTTGTCCTCTCAAGCAAGGACAAAGTGAAAGAGGGGGCAACTTGTTTACCAACTGGGGTAATACTTATAGGTTCCTCGAGGCTGGATTTGACCAATGGGCACTCTTGCAAACAACTGGCTTCAGCCTATAGAAAGCGTGAAGCTAGAATTATGCCTATACTTGGTGTTAACACGAGCATACCATGTGATGGGTGTGTGCAGGGGGCCATGCTGCCTGGCTAATGCTTCGGCTTTTGTCTCACTCAAGAAGGAGGGGAACTTGTCCACATGCTCGGACAAGATTCAATATTTGGGCATAACGTGCCTTCACCACACCTTCTTGGCCACATGAGCACACTGCAGGCTCATATTCAGAGGACTGTCTACCAGCACCCCCAGGGCCTTTTCTGCCAGGCAGCTTTTCAGCCACTCTGGCCCAAGCCTGTAGCATTGTGTGAGATTGGTATGTGTCAAGTGCAGGACCTGGCACTTGGTTTTGTTTCATCTCATACATTGATCCAGCCTACCTGTATTCCTTCACAGACCCTCTCTAACTTCAAGCAGATCAACACTCCCACCTAATTTAGCATCATCTGCAAACTTACTAAGGGTGCACTCAATTCCCTCATCCAGGTCATTGATAAAGATATTAAAGAGAATTGGCCCCAGCACTGAGCCCAGGGGAACACCACTTGTGACTGGCCACCAACAGAATTTAACTCCATTCACCCATACTCTTTGTGCCTGGCTATTCAGACAGATTTTCACCAAACAAAGTATCCGTATGCAGTCAGTTTATGTATTCTTTAAGATTAGAAAAGGGTCAAATGAAGTTACTTGTCATGGACCAAAGAAACTACAAGAAAGGAAACAGATGGATTTTGTTTAAGCTACCCTTAAAAGATAAAATACAGAGAAAAAATACTGTGTTTTGAGTTCCTATCAAAATAATATTCAGGGATCTATTTGTTCAATATTGAAACTTGACAAGTGTCCTACTGATTTTGATTATTATACTGTTTTACAAGGTGTCATGGGTTGTAGTTGAATCTGTTGATGGATATTGAATAACATGCTGTTGTCATACCAGCTTCAAACTGAAAGTGCTGGCTGGAGACAGTGTCATGGGGCTTGAAGTTCAGATTATAATGTGAGAGGCTTCCTGTTTTGGTTGCTGCTTCCAGTTTCTGGTTTTGGGTGTTGATCTTTTCCACTGTGCTAGCTGCTGTGCATTGGGTGGGGAGAATTGTCTTATCACTGGTTTCTGCTGCTGGTCCTGTTTTTGCTATGGTAATTTTATCACATGTCTCATTCAACTCCTTATCTCAACCCAGAATGAAATTTTCTGTTACTTTCCCTCCCATTTATGTGGGAGGAGGAGGGCTGGTGAGAGTGTTACAAAGAACAAGTAAGGAAATATACAGTCCTCAAAGACATAAAAATTGAGGACTGTTGCATTTTCCTGCTACTGGCAATATTTTCTTTCTCAATGATGCCATTGCAAGAGCAGTTTTTCCTAGGCTGTACTATGCTCTGTCAGGAGCTTGAGCTGGGATGGTGTGACTGTTTGACACTGTGCCTTTAAGAACAAACACTGCTGGAACACACTGGCTAATGTTTTCGGTACTAGAACCAAAACATTCTGATATTCTAAACGAATTTCATTGGTGAATAGATAAAATAAAACTTTAGATTGTGGAGCAGTTGGAATTTTTTTTCTTCAGTTCAGTTTCATTTGGGAGTTGGGGGAGTTTGGGTGTCAGCCTGTTCTCCCTGCCTGCTCTCTCTGCGAACTGCTGGAGATGGCCTTCAGATAAGCAAAAACTAATCCTGCATGGGCTTTTGAAGCTTACTATCAACTCTTTTCCTTAGCAACTTGCCTTTCTTTCTCTCTAACCCCTTTTTGGGGAAAAAGGGAGGTAGAGGGGGAGAGAGGGGGTTCCAAGGAGGGGATCCCTCCCTCAGGGAGGGATTTTTGTTGTGTTATTTCTCTTTGCTGTATATTTCTGTGTATATATTGTAAATACCTGTATATATTGTGTTATATATAACCTGCTTTCCATATATGCTTGTAAATATATAGCTTACTCTTCAACTGGGTTTAGCTGTGGTTTCTTACTCTGTGGAGGAGGGAGAGCTAAGCCCTCTCTCAACCTACCACAGATGGTCAAAACCGAAGGCACCTAACATGCTGTCTCACAGTTGTATCCCATACCATAAAGATCATGCTTATTACAAAGAGGAAGTTTGCTGAGGAAGAGGGCTCCTCCTGCTCCTCCTCTTCTCCTATTTCTTCCCATCCTGTAGGGGTTTGCTTACTATTCTTCTCCCAAAACCTGCTTTTCTGTTTATTATGACAACTGTACACTCACTGGGCTGAGTATGACTTCGTACAAGCATTAATATTAGCATCAGTTTTTCTGTTTCATTAAATCCATTTCCATTTCAACCCATGGGTCTTCTTACCTTTCCCCAGTTCCCCTTCCTGGCTGGTGAAGGGTCACTGGAAGTTGGAGCAATTGCTATATTTTAGCCCTGGATATGGGCTAAACATAGACAAAATATTATTCTTTTGTTTGTCTTTTAGCTAACAAAGACATTAAATCCTCATCCTGTAACTTACTAGCTTAATACAGCACTCATGTTGACTTCAAAAGAAATTTTAAAACATTGAAAGAAATCTAGAAAACAGATCATATTCTTGTATCAAGATTTCCTATGTGTTTTTACAGTTAATGTAAACAATATTTTTACTGTGAAAGTTTTTAATATGGCTGCTGCTTTTTCACTAGTCTGGACCCAAGGGACTTTATATTTCCCTAGTGCTAAGCAGATGGCTATAGAGCAAAGTGCACAGCTTTAGAATTACAGTGTACATTTTGCATGGTAGAAATACACTTAGTATATGTTTAAAACATGTCATTGTATAGTACATTACTGCCATAAAAAATCCACTTTGGTAATGAAGTACATTTAGGGATATATTGGGGTGAAAACAGGAGGGATAGCCACATCAACCATTAAGGAGTAGATAAGCTTCAGAGGTGCTTTCTACATAAATTATTATCCTCCATTAAGATAATGTTTAATTTAAGTCTAAGCAATTTTTTAATTCTTCCAAATTCAGGAAAGCTCAAATATCACAGAAAATACTGACTGTGATCTGTGATCTGTGCTTTAGATGGTCTAGCTTCTTCTGAGAAACAAGCTCACTCCTAAAAATTTTGTTGAGGGACAAAGTCTGTTAAAGAATGTTTATTTACAGCACTGGGTACAGGTCTTCCCATGTGCACATTTTTCCTTCCCACTTGCTGTTGTTACAGGGGCCCTTCCTGCAGAACATCCTGATTGGGTCCTAGAAGAAAGAACCTCTGCCCCACAGCAGGAGTTCCCACCACTGCATATCTGACGGTGATCTCTTCAAGGGTCAGTGGATGCTTGAACTTCTGAACTCAAATGTCCCAGACACACTGCACCCATTGCTAGGGGCTAGGACATGACCCGGCATGTAATGGATATGTCTTCTGCCTTCAGGGTGGGGTACCCACATTCCTCTGGCTTGCTCACCTATACCCTTAATTAGCTGAAAAAAAATTAAAATTAGAATAGAATAGAATAGAATAAACCAGGTTGGAAGAGACCTTCAAGATCATTGCATCCAACCCATCAACCAATCCAACCCACCTAAACAACTAACCCATGGCACCAAGCACCCCATAAGTCCTGAAAACCTCCAATGATGGTGACTCTACCACCTCCCCAGGCAGCCCATTCCAGTGGGCAATCACTCTCTGTATAGAACTTCTTCCTAACATCCAACCTAAACCTCCCCTGGTGCAGCCTGGGACTGTGTCCTCTTGTTCTGATACTGGCTGCCTGGGAGAAGAGACCATCGTCTATCTACAACCTCCTTCTCCTATCTTTGTTTACCACACTACTTGTGGCTTATAAAATGTAATTCCCTTTGGAATTATTAATCCTATAGGTCATTTGTGGTTTTATTTCCTTCAGAGCATACTGCAGTATCTATTATTTCTTTCTGCTATTCATTTTAGAACTCCTTATTGGGCTATATGCAACCCTCAGGTGAATTGTTTGGCCTTCCAACAAATGTGATAACCCTTCCAATTAATCTTCATGTGCTTATTCCCTATGAAAATATCACCTTAAATATTCTACTCAATGTAAGCTTCTGTGAAAACTTTCAAACTGTTTTCCTACTCAGTTTAAGCTTCATAAAGATATGTTTTTAAAAATCTTTCAACTATTTTTATTGCATATTTGATCTGGGATAATTTGAGGAATGTGAAATTCCATCCCTAAAAATAAATCTGTAACATTTAAATTTTGGTAAGAATGGCAATAATTTATGGCAATGAACACTTAGTTTTCATTCTGCATTGAGCAACAAGGTTGGACCAGTTGATCTCCAGAAGTACCTTTCAACATCAACAATCCTATGATGAATAGAATAGAAGAAGAAAATTAGAGCTAATAAAAGATGAGAGGAGACTCGAGGAGATTCAAGGCGACTCAAGGAGTGGAGAGGAGACTCGAGGAGACTCGAGGGGACTCGAGGAGAGGAGAGGAGACTTGAGGAGACTTGAGGAGACTCGAGGAGAGGAGACTTGAGGAGACTCGAGGAGAGGAGACTCGAGGAGACTCGAGGAGAGGAGACTCGAGGAGAGGAGAGGAGAGGAGAGGAGAGGAGAGGAGACTTGAGGAGAGGAGAGGAGACTTGAGGAGAGGAGACTCGAGGAGAGGAGAGGAGAGGAGAGGAGAGGAGACTTGAGGAGAGGAGAGGAGACTTGAGGAGAGGAGACTCGAGGAGAGGAGACTCGAGGAGAGGAGACTCGAGGAGAGGAGAGGAGACTGGAGGAGAGGAGACTGGAGGAGAGGAGAGGAGAGGAGACTGGAGGAGAGGAGAGGGGAGGAGAGGAGAGGAGAGGAGAGGAAAGGAGAGGAGAGGAGAGGAGAGGAGAGGAGAGGAGAGGAGAGGAGAGGAGAGGAGAGGAGAGGAGAGGAGAGGAGAGGAGAGGAGAGGAGAGGAGAGGAGAGGAGAGGAGAGGAGAGGAGAGGAGAGGAGAGGAGAGGAGAGGAGAGGAGAGGAGAGGAGAGGAGAGGAGAGGAGAGGAGAGGAGAGGAGAGGAGAGGAGAGGAGAGGAGAGGAGAGGAGAGGAGAGGAGAGGAGAGGAGAGGAGAGGAGAGGAGAGGAGAGGAGAGGAGAGGAGAGGAGAGGAGAGGAGAGGAGAGGAGAGGAGAAGAAAGGAAAGGAGAAGAAAGGAAAGAGAAAAGGAAAGGGAAAAGGAAAGGGAAAAGGAAAGGGAAAAGGAAAGAGAAAAGGAAAGGGAAAAGGAAAGGAAAGGAAAGGGGAAAGGGGAAAGGAAAGGGGAAAGGAAAGGGGAAAGGGGAAAGGAAAGGGGAAAGGGGAAAGGGGAAAGGGGGGGAAAGGGGGGGAAAGGGGGGGAAAGGGGAGGAAAGGAAAGGAAAGGGGAAAGAAAAGGGGAAAGGAAAGGGGAAAGGAAAGGGGAAAGGAAAGGGGAAAGGAAAGGGGAAAGGAAAGGGGAAAGGAAAGGGGAAAGGAAAGGGGAAAGGAAAGGGGAAAGGAAAGGGGAAAGGAAAGGGGAAGGGAAGGGGAAGGGAAGGGAAGGGAAGGGAAGGGAAGGGAAGGGAAGGGAAGGGAAGGGAAGGGAAGGGAAGGGAAGGGAAGGGAAGGGAAGGGAAGGGAAGGGAAGGGAAGGGAAGGGAAGGGAAGGGAAGGGAAGGGAAGGGAAAAGGGAAGGGAAAAGGGAAAGGGAAAAGGGAAAGGGAAAAGGAAAAGGAAAGGGAAAAGGAAAAGGAAAAGGAAAAGGAAAGGGAAAAGGAAAAGGAAAAGGAACAGTTTCAACTTGAAGGAAGCTTCAATGATCATCTTATCCAATTCCATGACCTTTTCAGCTCTGAACAAAAGTTAAAGCATTGTCCAAATGCCCCTTTTTAAGGCACTAATAGGCATGAGACATTAATCACCTGCCTAGGAAGCCTATTATAGTGTTTGCCCACTCACTTGGTAAAGAAATGTTTCCTAAATTCCTCCCACCCCCCACCCCCCCATTTAATTTGCCTGACCAGCTCAGTTGGAAGCAAATGAAATCAGTATTTACAAGCAAAACTACAATCTACAATGGAATGCAATAAATATGTACAAAATATACAGTATTTACAATATCTACAGGTATTTACAATTAATAAACAGCACAAGAACCCTCCTGGCCAAAGGACCAGGGGAAACTACTAGCTTCTCCCTCCTTGCCTTCCCCTTACACCTCTGTACAAAAAGGGACAAGAGAAAGGAACATAGGGATGTTAGACTTAGCCAAAACAGTGCAGCCAAATTCAAGCAGAAGCAAGATAGTATCTCTCCCAGAGCAAAGAAGCAAGAAGAGAGAGAAATCATTTTGGGAACTAACTTTATGGTAGATACCTCTCCAATGGGATTGTTTAGAATTATCATTATTTCCCTTTTAATCCCCAGTAGTGATTTATTTACATTTTACTACTTTTCTGCCCAAGATCTGTGAAAAGTTTTTAAATGCATAGCCTAAAATTACCACATAATATCAAATATGAACCTCTCCTTGATACAGGTTTGAACCATTCCCATGTGTCATGTTGCTGCATCCCAGACAGAGCAGCACCTACTTGTTTATGTTATAGGCTGCAATGAGATCTCTCAACATTCTCTTCTCCAAGCGGAACAAATCAAGTGACCTCAGTTCCTCCTTCAACGCATTAGCCTTGAAGCCTTTCACTATTGTGGTTGTTTTCCTCTGAACACATTTTAATAGTTTGGTGTCCTTCTTGTGTTGAGACACCTAAAACTGCAAAGTGCTTGATATGGGGCTAGACCAGTGAACCAGTGGGACAGTCACACCTGCACATTGTTGACTTAAGTAAACTTGCCATTAATATATATGAAATTGCAACTGAAGAAAATTCATGTTGATATCAAATATTCCCAAATAGATGAGTTACTGTTAAGATGACTAACACACATAATTATAAATACTGGTGATATTATATTAGACTGAGGAGAGAGGTTCTCCTCTCCCTCTACTCTGCACTGCTGAGGCCACATCTGGAATATTGTGCCCAGCTCAAGAAAGACAGTGAGCTACTTGAAAGAGTCCAGTGCAGAACCACGAAATCGATTAGGGGAATGGAACATCTTCCATGTGAGGAGAGACTGAGGGAGATGGGGCTCTTTAGCTTGGAGAAGAAGAAACTGAGAGGCAACATCATCACTGTTTATAAATATGTAAAGGGTGAGTCCCGAGAGGATGAAGACAAGCTCCTCTCAGAGTTACCCAATGACAAGACAAGGGGGCAATGGGTGGAAGTTGAGGCATAGGAAGTTTCATGTAAACATGAGGAAAATTTTTTCCATTGTGAGGGTGACAGAACACTGGAACAGGCTGCCCAGAGAGGTTGTGGAGTCTCCCTCCCTGAAGATATTCAAAGCTCACCTGGAGGTATGTGGTATAGGTGATCCTGCTGTGGTGGTGGGGTTTGGACTATATGATCTTTCAAGGTCTGTTCCAGCCCCTGGAATTCTGTGATTCTGTGATTGTGATGGTGTGATGGTGGCAATGCACCTTTGATCTGTTTATCACTCTTCAAAGTTCACAGTGCCAAATACTGTTTAGGTGATTTGAGCTATCTCACACCATGTAAGTTTTCTACCATTTCAACATGTTTACTCATTAAAATCTTGTTAAATCCACAAAGTCTTATGAAGTTTAAAAACCTTTTAATAAAGGAGAAGGTCAATATTCTCAAGGTTGATTTGCCTGTTTGGGTTTGTGTGTGTGTGTGTGTGCATGCCGTGTGGAGTTTTGTCATTGCTGTTTTGTTTCTCTTGTTGTTTAGTTGGTTTTTGTTTGTTTCATATTTTTCTTGTATGATTATTTATTTATTTATGTAAGAATTTAAGCCTCAAAATAAAGGTATCAAATTTAGTAAATATTGAATTAAATAACTATTCAGGTGAAAAAACACACAATTTGTCAGGCAGAAAAGGGAAGGTATTGATAATTTCTTATTTGGAAGAATAAAGCAAATCTCTTTACTCAATACATGTTTTGTATATAAGCGTAAACCTTAGTAGTGGTTAACACACAATTTTTATCAATTTGTGTCATTGATGTTCTCCTAATTGTTGCTATGTCTTTGATTCTTATAAACAAACCACAATGTCACATCTTCTTTATGCTTTCCTGTTATTTTTTGTATTTTTATAAAATTTGAGTCTCCTGCAGAGCTGTTAGGGCTCAGAGAATGAAACATTAGAAACAAAATTTCCTTGAAGTCTAAATAGCCAAGCATTAGAGTTAATCTTGTTCTCAAACACTGAAGATTATGTAATTACCTTTACTTATCTTAAAGGTGTATTTTCTGAACTATTCAGGCAACTGTCAACTTTTCATGATTCCAAATAAGAGCAATATTAAAACTAAGGCTCTAAAAAGAAAAGTATGGGGAGAAAACATTTCTGATTCATTCCCTCTTGTTAAAGATAATGTTTAAGACATTTTACTCTACAAATTACCTCTGCCTTTCAGAGAGATGATTATTACATTTAATAGCAAATACTACACTCTTTTTCTTTTTTAATCCATTTAGAAGGCTAAATAAAACAAAGGATCATGCACAGTGTAATAGTCATAGCTGTGACAAGAGAAAAAGAATAATCTTTGTAAAATGGTAGTTTTGCCATTGATGACCTTAAACTCTGTGTACTTGATAAGAGTTTTCAGAGACCTAACCAAGTTTATGCTAATTTTGACTTGTATGAGGGACTCAGTCTGCCTCTCAGTGGGGTGGGGGTCAGAATGGGAAGAATAAAACCTAAGCAGGGAAATCTAGGCAGAGAAGGAATCAAAACCAAAAAAAACCCAAACAAAAAGCAAGCAAGCAACCAACCAAAAAAACCCAAGTCAACACAAACAAAACAAACAAAAAAAATCCCCACAAACAAACAACACCCCCAAAAAACTTGATGCTGTGCAAACACTGCTCAATAACTGAAGCATATATTTTATGAGGAGAGATTGAGAAACCTGACTCTTACTAATGTTTATAAATATTTAAAGGTAGTGGTCAAGAGGATAGGGCTGGGCTCTTTTCAGTGGTGTCCAGTGATAGAACAAGAGGCAATGGGTACAGACTAGTGCATGTGACAGTTTATTTAAATATAAAGAAAAAAATTCTTTACTTTGCTGGTGATGGACCACTGGAATAGGCTTGCCAGAGAGGCTGTGAAGTCTCCTCTGGAGTTTTTCAAGCACTGCCTGGATGTGTTTCTGTATAACCTGATTCAGGTGAACCTGCCTTAGCAGAAGAGTTGGAATAGGTGATCTCCTGAGTATCCTCCCAGTCCCTACTGTTCTGTGATTCGGTGATTTGATAATAGCCAAAACACTAGTCTGTTAACAATACTGTTGTGATGGTTTGAGCCTTAAGTGGGATTTAAGAACTCAGATGAGGTGCTTGGTGCCATGGGTTAGTTGTTTAGGTGGTGTTGGATAGGTTGATGGGTTGGACGCAATGATCTTGAAGGTCTCTTCCAACCTGGTTTATTCTATGTATTCTATGTATTCTACGTATTCTAAGACTGAGAATCCCTACCCTGTTCCTGTCCTCCTCTTTCCCAATACAGAGAGAAAAAAAAAAAAGGGGGGGCAAATCCACCAAGAAATAATTTTGGAGTAGGTTTGGAAGTAGAGAGGGAAAAAAAATTCTTTAAACAATATATATACATAACTATAACAGGAAGGGGTCACAGGGTAAGGAACAAGGATGGATGGGGAAAATAAGAGTACAAAACCAGTCCTTTGAAGAGGCATGGATGTAGCAGGCCTGACCACGTGGCAGAGAAGCAGCAAGCCAGCAGCAACTTTCTCATCCCCATGAGACAGAAGTAAAAAGAGAAAAGTAGCTGCAGTGTCTCTCTTTTTATAGGCTTGCTGGAAAGGAAGGGGACAGTGGAACAGACTAACTCAGTTCCCCAGGGGGAAAATGCCCTCCAGGGAGAGCAAGGCTCTCACAAGCCCTCCTCCTTACCCTGCTTTCAGGATGGGCGTAACCTCGAGTACTGTGTCCAGTTCTGGGCCCCTCAGTTTAGGAAGGATGTTGACTTGCTGGAACGAGTCCAGAGAAGAGCAACAAAGTTGGTGAGGGGTTTGGAACACTAGCCCTACGAGGAGAGGCTGAGGGAGCTGGGGTTGCTTAGCCTGGAGAAGAGGAGACTCAGGGGTGACCTTATTACTCTCTACAACTACCTGAAGGGAGGTTGTAGAGAGACGGATGTTGGTCTCTTCTCCCAGGCAGCCAGTACCAGAACAAGAGGACACAGTCTCAGGCTGCGCCAGGGGAGGTTCAGGCTGGATGTTAGGAAAAAGTTCTATACAGAAAGAGTGATTGCATATTGGAATGGGCTGCCTGGGGAGGTGGTGGAGTCGCCATCACTGGAGGTTTTCAGGAGGAGACTTGATGGGATGCTTGGTGCCGTGGGTTAGTTGTTTGGGTGGTGTTTGATTGGTTGATGGGTTGGACGCGGTGATCTTGAAGGTCTCTTCCAACCTGGTTTATTCTATGTATTCTATTCTATGTAACCCATCAGAACTGTGAATCTCAGGGAGTCCAGTACAGGTCGAACCACTAGCAGCTGGTGCTCCATCATGTGAGTTGTTGTGGCACCTGAGGCCTATCTGCCACCATGGCTGTGTCCCTTCTAGAAGATTCTCCACATGCTGGCATAGCCACCTTCTCATGTGCCTGCCTGCTCATGATCGTGACATCAGCTGCGGCAAATTTAAAAACCCAGCCGGGGCTCACACGGGCTTGCATTGATAAGCAAGCTCACTCGTGTATGGCATCAGGACCAGAAGCCTCGGAAGGCACTTTATTCTACTTTCCTTTTCAGGCTATGGGAGCAGCAGGACCCTGGCAATCTCTGGGCAGACAGTGAGGTCTGGCATAGCTGCTTTCTCACATGTCTGCCTCCTAGTGATCATGATGTCAGCTGCAGCAAATTTAAAAACCCAGCTGGGGCTCACATGGGCTTGCACTGAGCAGCAAGCTGCTGTGCTCTCACTCGGCTGCAGCCAGCCACACACCCCCCCGCACTTTTTAATTATTTTTTTTTTCTCCAGTAGGTCACATGGCCAGGGATAGGGATGGTTGTGACTCACAGCAAAGCTGCCTTCAAAAGATCAGTGTTGAGCCAGACTGAGGTCAAACACAAGCAGGTAGGCGTCCAGGTATCTGGCTGCAGAGAGTGCTAGAGCCTGGCACTTGCAATGGAGGGTAGTGCGGACAACACCTACATTAGGTGTGAGCAGTGGCCAAACTGAAGGATGAGGTTGCTAGACTTAGAGCTGTGAGGGAGTGTAGAAGGGAGTTAAACTTGAGAAACCAGGCTCTGCAGGCTCCCTTAACAGAGGCTGGTTACCCAAAAAGCAGTGGGGAATGGACACAGGTCACTCTTAAAAGACATAAGGTAAAAATTCATTGCATCCCCTCACTTTCCCCACTGCCCTTTGAAAACAAGCATGGGGCACTGGAGGTTGAGGGTGAGGTGATTCTGATGCCAGAGGACACAGCATCTGAGATTTTGCCTAAGGCAAAACAGACTAAGGTTCATAGTATCATAGTATCAATCAGGGTTGGAAGGGACCACAAGGATCACCCACTTCCAATCCCCCTGCCATGCACTGGGACACCCCACACTAGATTAGGCTGGCCAGAGCCTCATCCAGCCTGGTCTTAAACACCTCCAGGGATGGGGTCCTCAACCACCTCCCTGGACAACCCATTCCAGGGCTTCACTACTCTCATGGTGAGGAACTTCCTCCTCATATCCAGCCTGAATCTCCCCACCACCAGCTTCATTCCATTCCTCCTAGTCCTATCACTACCTGATATCCTGAGAAGTCCCTCCCCAGCCTTCTTGTAGGCCCCCTTCAGATACTGGAAGGCAGCAATTAGGTCACCTCAGAGCCTTCTCTTCTCCAGACTGGACAGCCCCAACTCTTTCAGTCTGTCCTCATAGGAGAGATGCTCCAGCCCTCTGATCATCCTCGTGGCCGTTCTCTGGACACATTCCAGCCTGTCCATATCCCTCTTGTAATAGGGGCCCCAGAACTGGGCACAGTACTGCAGGTGGGGTCTCACCAGAGCTGAGTAGAGGGGGAGAATCACCACCCTTGACCTGCTGGCCATACTTCTCTTGATTCAGCCCAGGATCTGATTGGCTTTCTGAGCTGCAAGTGCACACTGAGAGCTCACGTGGAGCTTCTCGTCCACCAGCACCCCCAAGTCTCTCTCCTCAGGGCTGCTTTCCAGCCAGTCACTGCCCAGCCTGGATTTGTGCCTGGGATTGCCTCAACCCAGATGCAGGACCCTGCACTGGGTTTTGTTGAACCTCATGAGGTTGTCTTGTGCCCACCTCTCCAGCCTGTCAAGGTCCATCTGGATGGCATCCCTTCCCTCCAGCATGTCTGCTGCACCACACAGCTTGGTGTCATCAGCAAACTTGCTGAAGGTGCACTCAATGCCACTGTCCCTGTCACCAACAAAGATGTTGAACAAGACTGGTCCCAGGACTGACCCCTGAGGGACTCCACTTGTTACTGGCCTCCACTGGAACATGGACAGCCACTCTTTGAGTGTGGCCATCAAGCCAGTTCTTTATCCATCTAGTGGTCCACCCATCAAACCCATGTTTCACCAGTTTGGAGACCAGGATGTGGTGCAGGACAGTGTCAAAGGCTTTGCTCAGGTCCAGGTAAATGACATCAGTTCCTCGCCCCTCATCTATTAATGTTGTGACCTGTTCATAGAAAGCCACCAGGTTTGTCAGGGAGGTTAAACAGCCTTCACCCAGCATCAGGATTTGTTCCCTCAAGAAAAAGAGGAGGGTAACTGTTATTGGTGATTCCCTCCTGAATGTAACAGAGGGCTCCACATGTCAGCCAGAACCTTCTCACAGGGAAGTTTGCTGCCTCCCTGGAGCCCAGGTTAGGGATGTTACCAGAAAGCTGCCTAGTCTGGTGCAGCACTCTGATTACTATCCCTTAATAGTTATGCAGCTGGGGAATGGTGATGTTGCGGCCAAAACTCCCAGGTCTATCAAAAATTACTTCAGGGCCCTGGGAGAACTGGTTGAGGAGTCAGGGGCAAAAATAATTTTCTCATCCAAACCCTTAGTTGCAGGAGGGAATACCAGAAGGAGCAGGTTGGCAGCTATAATCAACAAGTGTCTTAGAGGCTGGTCTACCAAAAGGATTTCGGGTTTTTCAATCTTGGGGAACTTTCTATGGCACCAGGTCAGCTAGCAACAGATGGAGTACATCTGTCCTAGAGGAGGGGAAAGTTCATAGCATATGAGAATGGCCTATCCCTCAGAGGGAAAAGATTCTAGGAAGGGAGTTGGCAGGTCTTATTGACAGGGATTTAAACTAGATTTGAAGGGTGAAGGGGTTGAAACCAGTCCCCCCAGACAGCAGTCTGGGGGTGATAAGCTAGAGCCAGGGGTGAAACCAGCAGCCCAGCTGAAGTGCATGTACACTAATGTACGAGGTATGGGCAACAAATAAGAGGAGCTGGAAGCCTTGTTGCAGCAGGAAAGTTATGATGTAGTTGCCATCACAGAAACATGGTGGGATGACTCACATGACTGGAGCTCTGCCATTGACAGCTACAGGCTCTTCAGGAGAGACAGGCAAGGAAGAAGGGGTGGAGGGGTGGCCCTGTACATCAGGGAGGCAGTAGATGCCATTGAGTTGGAGATCAGGGACGATCGGGTTGAGTGCTTGTGGGCAAAAATTAGAGGGAAGACCAGCAGGACATCCTGGTTGGAGTCTGTTATGGACCACCCAACCAGGATGAAGTAGTTGATGAATCATTCTATAGGCAGCTAGAGACTGTCAAAAGATTGCCAGACCTTGTTCTCATGGGCAATTTCAACCTGCCTGATATCTGCTGGGAACTCAACACAGCAGTGAGGAGGCAGTCTAGGAGGTTCTTAGAGTGTATGGATGACAACTTCTTGTCCCAGGTGCTGCATGAGCCCACCAGGGGTGACCTCCTCTTCACCAATAGGGAAGAGCTGGTGGGAGATGTTGTGGTTGGAGGCTGTCTGGGGTCCAGCGACCAGAAAATACTTGCATTTTCAGTACGCAGTCAAGCTAAAAGGGGCAGCAACAAAACCTGCACTCTGGACTTCTGGAGGGCGGACTTCAGGTTACTCAAGGTTACTATTATTTCTAAATGAAGCATCTTAATGTTAAAATATACTTAAAATAGTGATTAACCCCCCCTCCTTCAAAAATCCTGCTGACTGTACATATGCTCACAAACAATGCTGAGCTGTAAAAACAATAAATGACATAAAATTTATATTTGTGACTTCACTTTAGAATTAATATTTTAGATGTGTCTTAAAAATGTTTCTGTTAATAATTTTCCATGTAATTCTAGGTAGGTAAAGTTTTGAATTCCCAGCTTTTCAAAAAAATTGCCCAGGATTTGTCCAAGAGATGGTGGATGTGGGGAGGCCTGTGGATGTAGTCAACCTGGACCTCAGCAAGGCCTTTGACACCGTTCCCCATAGCAAACTCCTGGCCAAGATGTCAGCCCATGGCTTGGATGGGAGCACACTGCACTGGGTTAGGAACTGGCTGGAGGGCCAAGCCCTGAGAGTGGTGGTGAATGGTGCCACATCCAGCTGGCGGCCAGTCACTAGTGGTGTGCCCCAGGGATCAGTGCTGAGCCCCATGCTCTTTAACATCTTTATTGATGAGCTGGATGAGGGCATTGAGTCCATCATCAGTACGTTTGCTGACGACACCAAGCTGGGGGCAGGTGTTGGTCTGCTGGAGAGTAGAGAGGCTCTGCAGAGGGACCTCAACAGGCTGGACAGATGGGCAGAATCCAACGGCATGAGATTTAACACATCCAAGTGCCGGGTTCTGCACATTGGCCACAACAACCCCATGCAGAGATACAGGCTGGGGTCAGAGTGGCTGGAGAGCAGCCAGGTGGAGAGGGACCTGGGGGTACTGGTTGATGGTAGGCTGAACATGAGCCTGCAGTGTGCCCAGGCAGCCAGAAGGGCCAATGGCATCCTGGCCTTCATGAGGAACAGTGTGGCCAGCAGGAGCAGGGAGACCTTCCAGCCCCTGTACTCAGCACTGGTTAGGCCACACCTCCAGTACTGTGTCCAGTTCTGGGCTCCTCACTTTAGGAAGGATGTTGACTTGCTGGAGCGTGTCCTGAGAAGGGCAACAAGGTTGGTGAGGGGCTTGGAACACAAGCCCTATATGGAGAGACTGAGGGAGGTGGGGTTGCTTAGCTGTGAGAGGAGGAGTACTCAGGGATGACCTTATTGCTCTCTACAACTACCTGAAGGGGGGTTGTAGTCAGGCTGGGGTTGGTCTCTTCTCCCAGGCAACCAGTACCAGAAGAGGACACAGTCTCAGGCTGCGCCAGGGGAGGTTTAGGCTGGAGGTTAGGTGGAAGTTTTACACAGAGAGAGTGATTGCCCATTGGAATGGGCTGCCCAAGGAGGTGGTGGGGTCGCCATCACTGGGGGTGTTCAGGATGAGGCTTGACAGGATGTTTGGTTCCATGGTTTAGTTGATTGGGTGGTGCTGGATGATAGGTTGGACACGATGATCTTGAAGGTCTCTTCCAACCTGGTCTATTCTATTCTATTCTATTCTATTCTATTCTATTCTATTCTAAAGCAAAACAAAACAAAACAAACTTGACACAAGTAATAAACATAGAAATCCATGGTTTAATCTATTTTTTTAATTACATTTTTCCAGGTTTATCTGGACATCTTCAGAAACTTTTATGGTAATTTAGCTGTAGTTGCTACACATCACAAGAAGATTAAATTCCTTTAAACTGTAAAATGTCTTGATCTATCACAACCCTTGGCCTTTGCAATACATTTAATACCCTTTGCTTCACCTTCTAACTTTTTCAGTCTATCTTCTATACAGTTTCATGTGTACAATTTCATTTTGTGCAGCATCTTGACATTATTGATTGTGTTTGCTGTGAGCACAAAATCAAGAGTGGTAGCCAAGTGCATGTAGGTGTTGTATTTATAGGATATTCATACTCTTGCATCAAAACCTACAAGATGTTATGCATCAAAACCTTCTGTGTAATGATCTTCAATTTCTGCTAAACCAAATAGTTATCATATAACTATCTGCTAAACAGATAGTTATTTTTTCTTTTGAAAACAGTGAATGGGTTCTTTTAGTTTTGTTGTTGTTGTTGTAGGTTTAAGGATCATAGAATTCCTTAAGATCCTCCAGAATCAGGAGGTGGTGCTCAGGAAGTGGACACCAGAAAAATGTAATCTATGTTATTCCATTCCCATAATCCTGCAACCCCATTATAAATGAGTATTTCTATCTGTTCTGCCTTTTTTTTTGTCTGTCCTTTCCCATTGTGGACTCTTATCTCTCTGGTATTCATGGGGTCATGGGGCCTAGTTCAGGCAAGCTGATTTTCTTACTGTGTCATTCGGGCCTGGGTAGCAATGCACAGAGTGAGGGACACTTGAGGCCCTGGTTTGGGGGGAGGTTGTAGGAAGCTTTGGCTTGATGAGGTTCTGTAGTAAGCCCAGACTAGAGAACTGGGCTGAGCTTGACTATGGATTTGTATAGTTTATATTTGTGCAAATATTGGTAAATAGTACTTCCATTTAAGTTTCCAATTCTTTCTAGTCTTGTGTGGAGCATTTGCTTTTACTCCTCTGGGGAGGGGTAAAGAGCATCTGATTGCTCCCTAAAAACACAAGGTATGTTTTCAGTTCCTTTCCTTAAGGCTTAGCTCAATGAGCAACATAACATTATAAAATGTAGATTGTAAGATTCATTCCAAATCATGTTCTACCTACACGTAACAAATTGTAACAAATGTTTGAATGTGACACAACTACTCAAAATGCATGAAAATAGAAAATAGGCCTAGAATAAGCATAGTGTTTAATTTTATCTTTTACATACACACAGATACTCATCTAGAAGATATTGAACTATTTAACAAATTATAATCAAGGGAAAATATTTGCCACTAGTCTTAGGCTTTGAAGAAAAATATTAGACTTTTTACTATTGCCTTTATTTGTTCCTTTTATATGTTAACCTTATTCACAATTGTATACTAAACTTCCTGTGGTGAAGTTCATAATATAGGTGAAGAGTCTTAAAGTGGCATAACCTTGAAGGAAGGGGCATTGTTTCACTTGATGCACAACAACAAATGGAACAAGTTTTATTTTATGTAAAAGCAGCTACTTTCAGTCACACTATCAGGCAGGCTGCTATACTCTGTGTGGCCGTTTGACGCTGTGCCTTTAAGAAAGGGGCACACTGGCTAAATGTTTGTGAAATATTTTGGTATTCTAAATGAATTTCATTGGTAGGATTGTGGGAGGAGAGATTGGACCCGGGGGAGCTGGGAACTTTCTCTCAGTCTTCCTTCCTTCACTGTCCCTCTCGGCTGGATCTGCTTCTGGGCTTCTTGCCAAAAGATAAGAACTAACTCCCTGTGCATAGGCCTCCGCTTGCTGTACTAACTCCCTTTTTGTCTCTTCTTCTACCTCTTTTGGGGGAGAAGGGAGGTAGGGGGGTGAAGGGGGCACAGGGGGAAGCCCCCTCTGCGGGGGGTCTGATTTCTGGTTGAGTTTATTTGCTGTATATTCCTGTATATATTGTAAAATACCGGTATTTGTTGTGTTACACAGAATCTGTTTCCTTGTAAAACATACTCTCATTTCTCTGACTGGGTTTAGCCGTGGTCTCTTTCTCAGTGGGGGAGGGAAAGCAGAGCCTTTCCTTTCAAACCACCACACTCTTTTTATTGGCTCACCAACGTGGGGCCGGGTAATTAAGTAATTAAGTTGATTTATTGCTTGTCTTAGCTGGAGAAACGAAATGAAGGTGCTCTGGGTTTTAGAACGTTTATTCTTCTCGGTCTGTGGCATGTTGGTCTACCGGTACTACATCGGGTTGATGTTAGACCAGATAGGTAAATATTTAATGCGTAAAATCTATTTGTGGTTTATGCATAGGATCCAGCTGTTGTATAAACACTGTTTGGGTTTTTTTCGGCTCACTAATTACGGCAATAGAACGTCTTCCACTTTGCCGATCGAGATAAGGGAGTTTAACACTTCAGGAGGTCAAAGAGTAACTTTAAGTGCTGGCTGGGATCTTAAGGTGATTTATTTGACGGGTGTAATCCTGCTGTCGCTGATAATTAATGTCTATCTGCTGTGGGCTCTATATATAGAGAAAAAGGTTTCTCGACCATGTTTTGTGATTAAACAAAAATCTAGAAAGGGTAGGCATTCCTCTAAATCTGCCCCAGAGTCCTCGAGTGACGAGGAAGGGGCTGCGTCAGTTAGAAAAATAGCAAAACCTATTGGAAAAGCTGCGTTAAATGCTCCACTCTATGACTTTGGCAAGCAGCCAGGGGCGGCTCCCATTCCCAAGATGGCAACCGGTAGTGAGGCAAGGTCATTTCCGTCCACCATGACAGGACCGGAAGGGGCCCCCACGGCGGCTGATTTAGATCAGGACCTGTCAGCTTCTATCAGGATGGCTGTAAATTCAAACACAGCTCCAGTTAAACAAGTAGCAGTCTTAAAGACCAGAGGTGGAAAGGCCAAAGCTGATCCAGGAGCTAATGGAGGAGAAGAGCAGGAGACCGATCCTGGTGAGGGAACCTCTACTAGACAGACTGATCCTGGTGAGGGAACCTCTGCTAGGAAAGGGCCTGCTGAAGATGAGGAGAAGATTTGTCTTAGAGATATAGCTGAGTTATTGAGATCATCACAGGATGGAGATGCAGCTAAGACAGCAGCTGGCAGTGGCGCTTTTCAGCTTAAAGAGGTCCTTAGGAGAGTGACAGCAGGATTATGGGGACAAAAGGTTCAGGAAGATGTGATAGATGGAGAGCAAGATGACATCACCGAATGCTCGTCACCGAGGGAGGAGATTCGCAATGTCCGCAAAGATTACCTCAGAGCAGCTAAGGAACCCATCCTATCTTGGCTTGCTAGGTGTTATGATACAGGTGCTCCAGCTCTAATAGTTGGAGACAAGTCAGCAGCTCAGCTAGGAACTCTCTCAAAGGATAATGGAATAGATAGACATCTAGCCAGGATTCTCGGTAAGGTTAATCTGTGGATACGCCTTTTAATGGCGGTTTCCCTGAGATACCCTTCCCGAGATGATCTTCCATGGAATCCTAAGCCCTGGACTACCATAGATGAGGGAATTAAGCGTCTGAGAGAGTTTGCCATTAGAGAGATACTCTACGGTGACCATGATACTCTGAATCCTGACGATATCCCTGTGGCAGTTGGTCTTGCTAAAAAGCTTATCAAACTTGCTCCTTCCAATTATGCAAACATTTTGGCAAGCAGAATTGTGGCAAGAAATTATGGTGGAGATCCTCCTACAGTTGGCCAATTCACTGATCAACTAAGACAATTGGATGATAGCATGACATGTGTTTCTTTGGTTTCAGCCATTGAAACGCTGTCTGGAAAAATTGAGAATTGCATGAAAGAGCTGAAAGATTCCATATCCCAACTGGCACAAAGAGATAATTCCAATTTTTCCTCCAGGTGGGTGCAGGTTTCAGCTGTGAGGAATAGACATCCTCCAAGGAGGTCATTCCAAAACAGGCTAAACCAAAGCAGACCACCAAGGCAATCACGTAGGACCATTTGGATAACTCTGCGTGATCAGTTTGGTGAGAACATGAACAGGTGGGATGGTCAACCAACTTCTAATCTTTTCAGGAGACTGAGGGAACTGCAAAGTGGCAGAACCCAGGGTAGCAATACCAGAAGGGTAGCTGTTACTTCCACAGTTCCCCAGGACAACAATGAGAGCTCCAACAGTGACTCCAGTCCTAACACTGCACAGTGTGCTCGTTGCACCTGTGGACATGTTGCCCATAATTAGGGGTGCCCTGCCTCCCGCCAGGGGGAGGAGAGGGATAATGGAGATAACAGAATCTATTGGGATGTGTACATCCAGTGGCCTGGCACTTCACACTTTAGGAAGTACAGGGCCTTGGTTGACACAGGAGCTCAGTGCACCATATTGCCATCAAATTATCAGGGGTCAGAGTCCATAACTATTCTGGGAGTCACTGGTGGATCTCAAGAATTAAGTAAGGTGGAGGTTAATATAAGTTTAACTGGTAAGCAGTGGAAAAAGCATACAGTTGTGACCGGACCTGATGCACCTTGTATTTTGGGAATTGATTTTCTGAGAGAAGGGCGTTTCAAGGACCCTAAAGGTTACAAATGGGCTTTTGGAGACTGGTGTCTGACAGTGGACTACCGAGCCCTGAATGAAGTAACACCACCTATGAGTGCAGCAGTACCACATATGATGGAACTCCAGTACGAGCTGGAATCCAAAGAGGCCAAATGGTATGCTACCATAGACTTTGCTAATGCATTCTTCTCTATTCCCATAGCAGAGGAATGCAGGCCTCAGTTTGCTTTCACCTGGAGAGGAATCCAGTACACTTTCAACAGACTGCCAATGGGCTGGATCCACAGCTCCAGCATCTGTCATGCAGTGATCCATGATGCTCTGGAGGAAGGTGGTGCTCCAGAACACATCCAGTTCATCGATGATATCATCGTCTGGGGTAAAACTGCTGAGGAAGTCTTCGAGAAAGGCAACAAAATCATGGACATTCTTCTGAATGCAGGTTTTGCCATCAAGAGAGACAAAGTGAAGGGTCCTACCACAGAGATCCAGTTTCTGGGAGTGCAGTGGCAGGATGGACGCCGACACATTCCAGTGGATGTGGTAAATAGAGTCTCTGCCATGGCAAATCCCACGAACAAGCAAGAAACTCTACGTTTCTTGGGGATAGTGGGATTTTGGAGACTACACATTCCTGGATACAGTCAGATTGTGAAACCTCTGTATGATGTGACTCGAAAGAGGAACAGTTTCCACTGGGGACCTGAACAACAAGCAGCCTTTGACCAGATAAAGCAAGAAGTAGTTCAAGCAGTGGGTCTGGGACCTGTCCGAGATGGTCCAGACATTAAGAACACTTTGTACACGGCTGCAGGTGGTAATGGTCCAACCTGGTGCTTGTGGCAAAAAGCTCCAGGTGAGACACGTGGACGACCTCTTGGTTTCTGGAGTCGAGGTTACAGAGGTTCAGAGGCTAATTACACTCCAACAGAGAAAGAGATTCTAGCTGCCTATGAAGGAGTGAAAGCAGCTTCTGAAGTGATTGGAACTGAATCACAACTTCTCTTAGCTCCCAGATTGCCAGTTTTGAATTGGATGTTCAAAGGCAAGGGTTCCACACCACATCATGCCACAGATTCCACCTGGTCCAAGTGGATGGCTCTGATAACACAGAGAGCTCGAATGGGAAATCTTGAAAGACCTGGTCTGGTGGAGGTGATCTCAAGTTGGCCTGAAGATACCAACTGTGTTAAACCTCCAGAGGAGAGAGTAACTCGTGCTGAGGAAGCTCCTCCTTACAATGACCTTTCTGATGATGAGAAGAAGTATGCTTTGTTCACAGATGGTTCCTGTCGTCTCGTTGGGAACAAGCGAAGGTGGAAGTCTGCAGTGTGGAGTCCAACACGCCGAGTTGCAGAGGCGAAGGATGGAGAAGGAGAATCCAGTCAGTTTGCAGAGGTAAAAGCTGTCCAGCTAGCTCTCGACGTGGCTGAACGTGAGAGATGGCCAAAGCTTTATCTCTACACCAATTCATGGATGGTATCCAACGCTCTGTGGGGTTGGCTAAAGAACTGGAAAAAGAATGGCTGGCAGAGGAAAGGAAAACCCATCTGGGCAGCCGACCTGTGGCAAGACATTGCTGATCGAATCGAGAGAATTCCAGTGAAAGTGAGACACATTGATGCTCACATTCCTAAGAGCAAAGCTACTGAGGAACAGCAGCACAACCATCAGGCAGATCTAGCTGCAAGAGTTTCTCAAGTAGACAAGGACTCTGAACTTGATCTCGACTGGAAACACTGAGGTGAGATATTCTTAGCTCGGTGGGCTCACGATTCATCAGGACATCAAGGCAGAGATGCAACCTACCAGTGGGCTCGTGACAGATCCATAGACATTTCCATGGATGCCATCACACAAGTCATCCATGACTGTGACATTTGTGCTGCTATTAAGCAGGCAAAGCGAATTAAGCCCTTGTGGTATGGTGACAGATGGTCCAAGTACAGGTATGGTGAAGCTTGGCAGATTGACTACATCACTCTACCACGTTCTCGTTCTGGTAAGCAGTACGTGCTTACTATGGTAGAGGCGAACACTGGATGGCTGGAAACTTATGCAGTTCCACATGCAACTGCACGCAACACCGTTCTCGGTCTGGAGAGACAGATCCTGTGGAGACACGGAACTCCAGAGAGGACTGAGTCAGACAACGGAACTCATTTCAAGAACAACCTTGTAAAGAGCTGGGCAAAAGAGCACGACATTGAGTGGATTTTCCATATTCCTTACTATGCACCGGCTGCAGGGAAGATTGAACGCTACAACAGTTTGTTGAAGACCACTCTCAAAGCCATGGGAGGTGGATCTTTGAAAAACTGGGAGAAACATTTAGCTCAAGCAACCTGGCTGGTGAATAGTAGAGGTTCAGTGAACCGAGCTGGACCGGCACATTCAGATCTGCTACGGAGAGTAGAAGGTGATAGAGTTCCTGTTGTTAGAGAAAAGAACCTGTTAGGTAAAACTGTTTGGGTATTTTCTCCCTCAGGAGAGGCTAAACCTGTCCGAGGGGTGGTTTCAGCAGAAGGTCCTGGTCACACTTATTGGGTAATGCAGGAGAATGGTCAAATTCAGTGTATTCCACAAAGAAATTTAACTTTAGCTGAAAGAGTTTAATTTCAGACTGTTGTACAGCTACAACGCGCCCAAAGGAAGAATCCCTGAGGAATCTACAGTGCACAAACCCTGAGATCCCTGAGTCAACTGAGAGTCCCTGTGTTCCTGTTTGCCTTTTCTTCACTTCGTCTGCGGAGAGACAAGCTGGTTTCCATTTTCTTATTTCCTGACTTTTTTGGACTTCTGAATCATCTACATCTGAGTATAGCCGGAACGGACTATGAACTTTGCTCACGAACTGTAAATATTGTTTCCGATTGGATGGACAGTGTGAACGACCAATGAAATTGTTTAGAAGGGGTGGATTGTGGCCGTTTGACGCTGTGCCTTTAAGAAAGGGGCACACTGGCTAAATGTTTGTGAAATATTTTGGTATTCTAAACGAATTTCATTGGTAGGATTGTGGGAGGAGAGATTGGACCCGGGGGAGCTGGGAACTTTCTCTCAGTCTTCCTTCCTTCACTGTCCCTCTCGGCTGGATCTGCTTCTGGGCTTCTTGCCAAAAGATAAGAACTGACTCCCTGTGCATAGGCCTCCGCTTGCTGTACTAACTCCCTTTTTGTCTCTTCTTCTACCTCTTTTGGGGGAGAAGGGAGGTAGGGGGGTGAAGGGGGCACAGGGGGAAGCCCCCTCTGTGGGGGTCTGATTTCTGGTTGAGTTTATTTGCTGTATATTCCTGTATATATTGTAAAATACCGGTATTTGTTGTGTTACACAGAATCTGTTTCCTTGTAAAATATACTCTCATTTCTCTGACTGGGTTTAGCCGTGGTCTCTTTCTCAGTGGGGGAGGGAAAGCAGAGCCTTTCCTTTCAAACCACCACACTCTGTTACAAGATGAATAAAAGTTCCTATTTTGTGGAAAATATCAATGCTTCTTACACTCCTATTATGTGACAAATAGTACACTGAAATAGGTGTATACATTTTATATTATATCTATAAAATTTCACATCAGTCACTAATTCAAAGTTAGAAAATGATATGTTTTAAAACAAGTGATACCTTGTTCATTTTCCATTCTGGAACTGCCCCTTTCATTATCTTCTGATGTATATTAACTTGTTTTCACCCATGAAGGATAAATTTATTCTGATTCCAGGTCTCTGAATTAATCTGTATGTATGGGCAATTTTTTAACTGCAGGCTTCTCTTTAATTTAAAAGCTGTGTGTTGTATACATCATGTATAAAAATATGAAGAGAAATAGTTTTTATTTTGATATCCTAAGTTCTGTTTATTGGATGGATATAGAACTGAAACTAATTATATAATTCCATTATATAATGAACTTGGATACGTGTACTCTGCACTGCTACAATTCCCCAAATAGACTTGGACTGGGAACACAAGGGCGAGCTGTTCGTAGCTTGCTGGACCCATGACACTTCTGGCCACCAAGGGAGAGAAGCCCCATACAGGTGGGCTTGGGACAGATCAGTGGACATATCGATGGAGGCCATCTCACAGGTTATCCGTGAGTGTGAAACCTGTGCTTCCATTAAGCAGGCTAAGTATATGAAGCCTCTGTGGTATGGGGAGGCCTGGGAGTTTGAGCACATCACCCTTCCTCGATCTCACAGAGGCAAACAGTGTGCACTGACCATGGGAGAGGCAAGTACAGGGTGGCTGGAAACTTACCCAGCACCTCATGCCATTGCTTGCAACACCATTCTGAGCCTGGAGAGACACGTCCTATGGAGACACAGCACTCCAGGGAGGGTTGAATCACACAGTGGAACCCACTTCAAAAACCATCTCATGAAGGACTGGGCAAAAGAACATGCGATTGAGTGGATTTACCACATTCCATACCATGCACCAGCTGTGGGGGAAGGTTGAGCACTACAATGGCTTGCTAAAGACCACCCTAAAAGCCATGGGAGGTGGAACCTTTAAGAACTGGGAAGAACACCTAGCTCAAGCCATTTGGTTAGTGAACAGCAGAGGATCTGTGAACCAAACTGGTCTTGCCCAGTCTGACCTGCTGCAAACAGTGGATGGAGATGGAGTTCCTGTGATTTCTGAGGAAAAACCTGATGGGGAAGCCGGTGTGGCTTTTCTCTGCTGCTGGTGGGGGCAAACCAACCTGAGGGGTGGTCTCTGCTGAGGGGCCTGGTCACACATATTGGGTCACGTTAGAAACTGGGGACATTCAGTGTATCCCATAGCAAAACATAACTCTTGGTGAGAGGGGATAATGTAGTCAGTGTATAATAGCTATAAGCTGTTCTAAGTTTTTTTTTTCTCTCCTAGTTTAACACCAACTTAGCATCCAGGACTCAACATGAACACACCACACCCAAGCACCAATCCAGATGGATCTTGCATCATCTCACCTGCACCTGTTCCTGATGCCCCACAGCAAAAGACTGTTCCTGTTTCGCTACAGCAATAGACTGTTCCTGATTTTTTCCCTTTCAAAGACAAAGACTGGTTCCTGGTTCCTGATTGTTCTTCACATCCCTGCCCAGCTCAAGAACCACCTACATCAACCAGTACTGGAGAGGAAGAAACTGCCCTGAGAAAGAGAGACAGCTGTGATAAAGAAGGACTTGCATTGAGAACTCTAATACCACATTTCACAATTGGATGAAGGGACTATGACAGGAGAGTGGTAGTGGAACAGAGGGATGGACTGTGCTGGGTTGAACCCATCCTGGGAGGAGGAGGGTTGCCAGGGCCCTGCTCCCTCTGGGGATTAAGGAAACCTGATCCAGGTATACTTGGTTCCTCCCCACCACCCAGGAGGGGTTCCCCCAGGTCTGAGTTAGTCTGCTCCACTCCCCCTTCCTGTCCAGCAAGACTATAAAGGGGAGAGTGCAGTGACCATTTTCTCTCTTTAGCTCCTGCCTCACCTGTGCAAAAGGACCAAGAGCCACTGCCGGCTTCCTGGTTCTGCCATGTGGTCAGACCTGGTCTTCTTCCTGCTGCATCCACATTTCTTCAAAGGACTGCAATCCACATACATCGAGGGAAATACAAGGCCATCTGAACTTGGTTTTGTATATCCTTCTATTCATCCTTGTTCCTTACCTTTGTGAGCACTTCCTGTTATTGATATGTACATATATATATATACACACACACACACACATATAACTGTTTAATAAAAATTTACTTCTCTACTTCCAAACAGACTCCAAAATATTTCCTGATAGATTTGCCTCCTCCCTTTTTTCCTTATCCCCCCTTTTCCCCCCCTTCTCTTCTGTTTGTTTTTTTTTTTTTTTATTATTTCCCTTTCTTTTTATTTTTTTTCCCAATGGAGAAAAAGGGAAGGGAGAGCGGGGGTGGAGTTCTCAGTCCTGCCATCATCTGAACTCTAAAATTCCAGTTAAGGCTCAAACCACAACATCTAGCAAAGGCTTTGGCAGATGAGGGCATTATACTCTATATTACTCAGAGTTATGCTTGATTTTCTTCACTATTGTTGCTATTCCAGTTGTTCATTCATTCTTTATATGGCTCTCTTAGAATAGAATAGACCAGGTTGGAAGAGACCTTCAAGATCATTGCATCCAACCTGTCATGCAACCCACCTAATCAACTAAACCGTGCAACCAAGCACCCTATGAAGTCTCCTTCTAAACACCTCCAATGATGGTGACTCCTCCACCTCCCCAGGCAGCCCATTCCAATGGGCAATCACTCTCTCTGTGTAGAAGTTCTTCCTAAACTCCAGCCTAAACTTCCCTTGGTGCAGCTTGAGACTGTGTCCTCTTGTTCTGGTGCTGGTTGCCTGAGAGAAGAGACCAACGCCCTCCTGGCTACAATCTCCACTGCAGATGGCAATAAGGTCTCCTCTGAGCCTCCTCTTCTCTAGGCTAAGCAACCTCAGCTCCCTCAGTCTTTCCTCATAGGGCTTGTGTTCCAAGCCCCTCACCAACTTTATTGCCCTTCTCTGGACACGCTCCAGCAAGTCAATATTTTTCCTAACTGGAGTGCCCCAGAACTGGACACAGTACTCAAGGTGTGGCTTAACCAGTGATGAGTACAGGCGCTGGATGATCTCCCTGCTCCTGTTGGCCACACTGTTCCTGATGCAGGCCAGGATGCCATTGGCCCTCCTGGACACCAGGGCACACTGTAGGCTCATGTTCAGCCTACCATTGACCAGTACCCCCAGGTCCCTCTCTGCCTGGCTGCTCCCCAGACACTCTGACCCCAGCCTGTAGCACTGCATGGGCTTGCTGTGGCCAACATGCAGAAGCTGGCACTTGGTTGTGTTAAATCTCATGCTGTTGGATTCTGCCTATCTGCCCAGCCTGTTGAGGTCCCTCTGCAGAGCATCTCTACTCTCCAGCAGATCAACACCTGCCCCCAGCTTGGTGTCGTCAGCAAACGTACTGATGATGGACTCAATGCCCTCATCCAGCTCATCAATAAAGATGTTAAAGAGCATGGGGCCCAGCACTGATCCCTGGGGCTCACCACTGGTGACTAGGTACCAATCCTTATGAACCGAGTGGTCCAGGAGGGTTGGACCTACTTCAAACAGGAGCTCTTGAAGGCACAGGAACTGGTGGTTCCCCTGTGCCAAAAGATAAGCTGGCGGGGAAGGCAACCGGCCTGGATGAGCAAGCAACTCCTGGAGGAATTAACGGAAAAAAAGAGGCTGTATCATCTTTGGAAGGAGGGGAAGGCTTCTCGAGGTATGTTCAAGGAAGTGGTTAAATTATGTAGGAATAAAATTAGAGAGGCAAAGGCCCACTTGGAACTGAAGCTCTCCACCTCTGTCAAAGACAATAAAAAACATTTTTATAAATACATCAACACTAAAAAGAAGGGCAAGAAGAACCTCCACTCCTTACTGGACCTGGAGGGGAACACTGTGACTGAAGACAAGGAAAAGGCTGAG
This sequence comes from Dryobates pubescens, assembly GCF_014839835.1. Taxonomy (NCBI): domain Eukaryota; kingdom Metazoa; phylum Chordata; class Aves; order Piciformes; family Picidae; genus Dryobates; species Dryobates pubescens. The sequence goes on from NC_071657.1 coordinate 30,597,621, forward strand.
GTCCTGAACACCTTCTTTGCCTCAATGTTTAACAGCAAGGTAGGAGTTCAGGATGAGTGGCCTCCTGAGCTGGGTAATAAGGTCGGGGAGCAGTGTGATGCCCTGGAAATCCATGAGGAATTAGTTTGGGACCTGCTGAGCCACTTGGACACCCACAAGTCCATGGGACCGGATGGGATCCATCCTAGGGTGCTGAGAGAGCTGGCAGATGGGCTGGCCAAGCCGCTCTCCATCATTTTCCTCCAGTCCTGGCCCACTGCAGAGGTCCCAGATGACTGGAAACTGGCCAATGTGGTGCCCATCCACAAGAAGGGACGGATGGAGGAACCCGGAAACTCCAGGCCAGTCAGCCTGACCTCAGTGCCAGGGAAAGTGATGGAACAGATTATCCTGGAGGCAATAACGGTGCACCTGAAGGATGGCCAAGGGCTCAGGTCCAGCCAACATGGATTTAGGAAGGGCAGGTCCTGCCTCTCCAACCTGATCTCCTTCTATGATCAGGTGACCCATCTGGTGGATGTGGGGGAGGCCTGTGGATGTGGTCAACCTGGACTTCAGCAAGGCCTTTGACACTGTCCCCCACAGCAAACTGCTGGCTAAGCTGTCAGCTCGTGGCTTGGACCGCAACACTCTGTGCTGGGTTAGGAACTGGCTGGAGGGCCGAGCCCAGAGAATGGTGGTGAACGGTGCCACATCAGGCTAGTGGCCAGTCACCAGTGGAGTCCCCCAGGGATCAGTGCTGGGCCCCATCCTCTTTAACACCTTCATTGATGATCTGGATGAGGGGATTGAATCAGGCATCAGCAAGTTTGCAGATGACACCAAATTAGGAGCACATGTTGGTCAGTTAGAGGGTTAGAAAGGCTCTGCAGAGGGACCTCGACCGACTGGACAGATGGGCAGAGTCTAATGGCATGGCATTTAACAAATCCAAGTGCCGGGTGCCGCACTTTGGCCACGGCAACCCCATGCAGAGGTACAGGCTGGGGTCAGAGTGGCTGGAGAGCCGCCAAACAGAGGGGGACCTGGGGGTGCTGATTGACACCCAGCTAAACATGAGCCAGCAGTGTGCCCAGGTGGCCAAGAGGGTCAATGGCATCCTGGCCTGTATTAGGAATGGTGTGGCGAGCAGGAGCAGGGAGGTCATTGTGCCCCTGTATTCTGCATTGGTTAGGCCACACCTTGAGTACTGTGTCCAGTTCTGCGCCCCTCAGATTAAGAAGGACATTGAGACACTTGGATGTGTCCAGAGAAGGACAACAAGGCTGGTGAGAGGCCTTGAGCACAAGCCCTATGAGGAGAAGCTGAGGGAGCTGGGATTGTTTAGCCTGGAGAAGAGAAGGCTCAGGGGTGACCTCATTGCCCTCTACAACTACCTGAAAGGTGGTTGTAGACAGGAAGGGGTTGGTCTCTTCTCCCAGGCAACCAGCACCAGAACAAGAGGACACAGTCTCAAGCTGCACCAGGGGAGGTTTAGACTCAAAGTGAGGAGAAAGTTCTTCACCGAGTGAGTCGTTCGTCATTGGAATGGGCTGCCCAGGGAGGTGGTGGAGTCATTGTCCCTGGAGTAGATTGGACGTGGCACTTGGTGCCATGGTCTAGTTGTCAGGTCTGTGGAGACAGGTTGGACTTGATGGTCCTTGGGGTCTCTTCCAGCCTTAGCTATATTGTGATACTGTGATACACTAGTGACTGGCCACCAGCCGGATGTAGCACCATTCACCACCACTCTCTGGTATTGGCCCTCCAACCAGTTCCTAACCCAATGCAGTGTTCTCCTGTCCAAGCCATGGGCTGACAGCTTGGCCAGGAGTTTGCTGTAGGAGACGGTGTCAAAGGCCTTGCTGAGGTTCAGGTGGGCTACATCCACAGGCCTCCCCACATCCACCAGGCGGGTCACCTGATCATAGAGGGAGATCACATTGGTCAGGCAGGACCTGCCCTTCCTAAATCCATGCTGGCTGGGCCTGATCCCTTGGCCATCCTGTAAGTGCTGTGTAATTGCACTCAAGATGACCTGTTCCATAATCTTGCCTGGCACTGAGGTCAGGCTGACAGGCCTAGAATTCCCTGGCTCATCCGGCCGGTCCTTCTTGTGGATGGGCACCATGTTGGCCAGCTTCCAGTCTTCTGGGACCTCTTCAGTGAGCCAGGACTGATGAAAAATGTTGTAGAGTGGCTTGGCCAGCTCATCTGCCAGCTGTCTCAGCACCCTAGGATGGATCCCATCTGGTCCCATGGACTTGTGGGGATCCAAGCGGCTGAGAAGATCTCTAATTACCTCCTGCTGGGACAGAGGGTACCTATGCTGCTCCCTGGCTCCATCTGCCAGCTCTGCAGGCCAGCTGTCTGGAAGACATTCTGTCCTGCTATTAAAAATTGAGGCAAAGAAGGTGTTAAGTACTTATGCCTTTACCTCATCTTTTGTCACTACGTTCCCCTCCGTGTCCACTAAGGAGTGGAAGTTGTCCTTGCCCCTCCTCTTGCTATTAATATATTTATAGAAGGACTTTTTGCTGTCCTAGCCTGTCTTAACCCCTTCTTATTTCGTCCCATGAGGTTTTACATTTTGCTCCACATTTCTCCTTCCTGTTCTAGGAATAGGGACAGACAATTGTGTGAGGGTCACATGCTATTTGGCTATGACTGAGGCTAAAACCAAGATAGTCCTTCTTTGACACTCAGTAGAGGGCATGATTGGTTAAGATAACAAAACATCTCAGCAAAGCCTGTTAAAACACTTATGTTAAACACACCTTTTATATTAGTTAAATAGTCTATGTTTGTGATCTGCTTACATGTTGGTGTACTATACAAATCCTCATGTGCTCCACACATCCTCAAGTTTGTAGCTTACCATGGAGTTATTTTGACCCAGGTGGAGGCCTTATAACTTGGCCTTGTTGAAATTCATACAATTATCCTTGGCTCATTGGTCTAACCTGTCTAGATCTGTTGTACAGTTTCCTAACATCTAGCAGATTGACACAACCACCCAGCTTGGTTTCATCTGCAAATTTACTGAGTGTGCACTCAATCCCATCATCCAGTTCATTGTTAAAGGTACTAAAGAGGACATGCCCCATTACTGAACCATGGAAGACACCACTAGTAACTGGGTGCCAGTCTTGTTTAATATGTTTTTCAGCTCTCTGGATGAGGGCATTTAGCATTTAGTGCTTCCATAGAAAGATTGCACATCACACCAGGCTGGGTACAAGTTTTGATCTACTTGAGAATAAGAAGGCTTTGCAATAGAGATCTAGATGGGCTGAACTGATAGACCATGGCCAGTTGTACAAGGTTTAGCAAGGCCAGGAAGCAAGTGCTGCACTTCAATAACAGCAGTCTTCCAATGCTTGTCCCAACATGTTTGGTGCAGAGTGGCAGAAAGGAATCTTGGGGTGGTGGTTGGCAGCCATCTGAACATAAGTGTAATGGTCTGGATCAGTAGGAATAAGGAAGTGATCATGCCCCTGTACTCATCACTGGTGTGACCACACCTTAAATACTGCGTTCATCTATGGGCTCCTCACTACAAAATGAAAGACATTGAGTTGTTGGGACATGTCCAGAGAATGAAGCAATGAAGCTGGTGAAAGGTCTGGATAACAAGTCATATGAGTAGCTGCTGAGGCAAATGGGATCATTTAGTCTCAAGAATAGAAGGCTGAGGGGAGACCATATTGCTCTCTGCAACTACCTGAAAAGAGGCTGTAATGAGGTGAGAGTCAGCTGCATCTCCTGAATAGCTAGCTATAGAGAAGAGGCAACTTCAAGTTGTGTCATAGGAGGTTTGGATTGGATATTAGGAAAAAAAAATCTTTATGGAAAGAGAAGTCAGGCATTGGGATAGGCTGCCCAAAGATGGTGATGTAGTTGACATCACTAGAAGTGTTCAAAAAAGGTTTAGATGTGGTACATCAGGACATGATGTAGTGGTCATGGTGGTGTTGGGTTGGCTGCTGGCCTCTCATTTTATGACCCGTGCTAAACCATTAAGAAACACAAAATAACAGTCTTTACATTCTTAATGTGACTTAATAGAAAAAATTTTATCACTATTAATTTTATTATTGTAACAGTAAGATTTTTATGGATTTACAGTGTGTTACTGACATTAGTTTCTGACAGAAAAATATGGTATCCTTTCCACTAAATTTCATGTCCCAACCTTAAAATATTTTAGTCAATACTACTTCATGTTGAATTAGATACAAAAATGTAAAAAGGCAAAAAATTTTAAAAATCACATTAAGAAATTTCCAAATCTGTTCTCATTTTGGAGATGTTTAGTCATCTTGACTAAAGTTAAAAATAAAATAAATAAATACCAAACTCTTCATCTTGAACATGAGGTAGAGAGCTGCTGTGAAAGTTCTATTATGAAGAGATAAGTACCAAAATTACAGGAGTATTCTTGGTAAACTTAATTTTAGAGAAGACTTTTTTCTGCTCTGTTAATTCATATAAGTATTCTTGACATTTTATATATATGTGGCTTCTTTTATAAGTGACAATACTTTTAGAGATAGTTCAAATCTGAAACCTTAGACATGAAGTATTTCAGCTGGTGGTATACATTTCATCTGTCTTAGATTTAGGTCAGAAACAGTTTACACAACTTATTTGAATCTCTCTGGACTGTACATAGTGCTTACTTGCATAAGGAATTTGATGTAGTCCCAGAAAAAAAAATAATTATATGGTTAAACATCTGGAGACTGTTGACATACCCAGATAGAGCATTAGATATCCATACATATTTATATGATGTTGTTATGTGCCAGCATTCACTTGATTATATTTATGACTTATAATTTTTTTTTTTTTTCAAAAGCAATAAATGCAATGGAAACATTCCACGCAATCTAGGAGTAGAAGTCTCTGTTTTCTACATTTCTTCTTCAACATCTTTACAATTCTACATTTCTTCTTTGGTAACTGGTCAGAATGCCGAAACAAGAGACTAAAGTATTTATCCAGAATGTCTTTTTGTTTACAAACAGTGAAGTTACATTTAATGCAAAATTCACCTAGAATTCAGCAGTTGGTAAAGGTAAATATTCCTCTGGCTAGTGTCTCAGACTGGAGAAGGAGAGAGACTTGTACCTCTTTATGCATTCCCATGTGTGAAATTAAGGCATAAACTAGGTCAAATAATAAAGTGAGGGTATTTTTTAAAGGGTAAAGTAAATGAAACAGAGGAAGGGAGAAAAGGGGGAGAGAGAGAGGAACAATGGTGAGAGAGAGAGCAGGAAATTAATTATATTATCACCCCCTAAAACATATTTCTGTCTTTGGTTAGAGGAGGTCTGAGGAAGGATGCCGGTGAGTCGCTTCTTCAGCTTGGAGAATAGGGAGAGAGAGACATGTCCCAGGGTCCATATTTCCTTGACAGTTTGTTCCATCCTCACTTGGAGGTGGGGAGGGAGTTGCTGAGTCCTATGATGCTTCCACCGTGTGGTGTCTCCAGCTGGAGGAGAAGAGAGAGAGCAAGGCCAGGGTTCATGTTTCAGCTTGTGCTCTCCTTGGCTGGAGGAGAGGAGATGGAAAGAAGTCTTTGTTGTTTTTTCCCTCCTCTATGCATCCTACAGCATGTAGTGCTCTTCAGTGGAGTACTTCCCTATAGCAGCAGGCAAAACTTAGGGCATGCCATGGTCCCTCTTTTGCGGTGGCGTTGGGGGAGAGACGTTCCTGTGCTGTTGCTTCAAGGCTGTAATGGGTTGGGGCAGACCCCCTCCCCACCACGTGCAGAAATAATGACTCAGACAAACAGATTGCAAAAGTGGTGGAAAGTTTAAATAGAGAACAGTGAGTGTGTACAAAAAAGGAAATATAGTGACAAGAAAGAAACCAAAATGAACCCAGAAAGACCCCAACCCCTCCTGAGGGTGCACCCAAAACCCCCAGAGCTCCTCCTTCCCCCCCCTACTGCTAGGCTGGTCTCAGCTGGCCAGATGTGAGACTGCCCATCCCCCCGTGGCCTTGGGCCTAAATCAGGTCCATGGCTGGGAGATCTCTCCCCCAGTTACCGAGTCTCGGAGAGGAAAGGAAAGAGGAAGTGCCAGACCCTACTGTAAGATTTATAGAGGTGCAAGGGATTATGGTAGAAATACCTAATTTCCTGTGCCCACCCACTGGGCTGGACTTCTGGACACAGGAAACACCCCTGTAGCAGAGGGCACCCAGCCCAAACTACGACAAAGGCCAAGATGTCCATGACGATGTCCCCCCATAAACTGGTATAGCTCAGGGCTTTTATACTAATCCTGATTCCTTTATTACAGCATCACCGAGCCTGCACCCTGGTCACATTAACACAAATGTCACTGCCAGGTGTGCTATCTCAGTGGGCAAAGATGACATATCAGGAGGGTTTTTCAAGTCTTTGTTGCACATTACAGGAGTCGGCACCAGAGTGGCCTCTGCCCCACCTTGCCTCCCACCTGTTCACCACACCTACACCAGGGCAGTAGCATTCTTACAGGTGAACTACTCAGGATGTGCTTGCCTTTGTTGCATATTCCAAGGGGCTATGTCCAACACCCCCACAGCAGCTGCTGTCTCAGGGAGTGGGTCTTATCCTTTGTTGGGACATATCTCAGTTCTTGACACAATGACCAGGTGATTTGCATCCAACAATCAGAAAAATATATTAGAAAGATGTTGCTAGTTCAGCTAATGTCTTAAACATTTTTTCAATGAATATAACTTTGCATACAGTATTAACTTAAATCATAATTATTTTCATTAAGTCTTTCATTGAATAAACTTTTATTCATGCTATTGTAATTTAGCATATACTGTTAACAAAGCTGAGGTTATTTCATATTTCATTTAATATTCCACTATGACTGATTAATTCCTGCACATTTCATGATCCTGCATATACACTTGCATATTTTTCATAATTTTGTCTTCAGGTCTGGCAGATTTTGTTTTCAAGTACACGATCTGAGGTTCACATTCCTTTATGCAAATGAAAGAAGAAGATAAAAACCCTGTGATCTTCCTAGATCAGAAAGCTGTCTAACCATATGCAATTGACACAACAACAGGACAGGGAATGTTTTGAGCAGTCTTCTTTGTGATAGCAGTTGAAAATTGTAATATTTATTTTAAATGAATTTTCAAGTTACAAACACTGCAAAACTAAACTACAGTAATTTCAATTGTATTAATCAGTATTTATAGTATGAAAGTGTGTTCACTTTTTAAATATATATTAGTACATATTATACACTATGATGTAATGAAGTAGTTGATATTTTACTAAAACTTTAATATTTGTTATACTTAAATAAAACAAAGAACAGCCCAGCCCAAGAAATAAGGATGTTATTTCTTGGAAGGTTAAACCTGTCTGTGAAGGATAAAAGATACCCCTGAAATACTGAGACAACACCATCATGCCAGCCCCTCCAACACATTTTTGAAAGCCTCTCAGTGTTGTCTGGCATCACAGATAGCTAACCATAGAAAGCTGACTCTAGGGATGTCTAGATCAATAAATAAAGATAAAAAATGCTGCATAAGTCTACTTGCTTTGAAAAGTTTCACTACTTTAAAATTTATTTAATACTACCTTTTTTACTTACTAGAAGTAGTTGGTAGCATGGCTGTTACTGATTAATAATTTTTACTGTGCCTGAACTTTTGAAGGGTATAAGAACCTTGTGTAAAACCACATTTGTAGTCCTCAATATGACCGAGATAACTCATGTGCATGAATAAATATTTACTCTTGTAATTCAGTACTTTGCTTCCTAGCCTTTTTCTCCTAGCTGACAAGATCCAGTTGCAAGTTTTCATGACAAAGTACAACTCCATATAACCTGAATGTAGTTTACAGAATGAGACACAAAAAACTCTTGTCCTGAGAAAAGGAGGAAATAATACAGCAGTATGAAGGTACTAATTATCCAGTATAATGAAGGACATGATACAAAGCATTTGGAGTGCCTTTTATCTCAAATATATTTTTTGAGAGATTATGGTCCAACTCTTCTTGACTCTTGATCTTTTTATACTCTTGTTTCAGAGCTGACTAGCTCTCAGAGTTTTCATTAACTATTTTGGGAGGAATATTTTATTTGAATGAGCATTTTATGTCCTTTATGTAACATTGTAGAATTTGGAATGTCATGTAGAGCTTAATATTTTAATGTATTTATGTTTATCAGAAATTTATTTGAAATAATAATTAAGTTCTGTGATCTCAGACTGTTTTGCTGGCTTTATTTTTTACTTTTATTTTTCAAAATCTAGTTATGTCACTCAGGTATTTAAATGTCTAACATGCCTCAATATTGATCTTGGAGAACTTTCTATGGCACCAGGTAAGCTAGCAACAGATGGAGTACATCTGTCCAAGAGGGGGAGAAATATCTTAGTGCATGAGAATGGCCTGTCCCACAAAGAGAAAAAGGCTCTAGGAAGGGAGTTGTCAGGTCTCATTGACAGGGCTTTAAACTAGATTTGAAGGGGGAAGGGGATTAAACCAGTCCCCCCAGGCAGCAGTCTGGGGGTGGTAAGCTGGAGTCAGGGGTGAAACCAGCAGCCCAGCTAAAGTGCATGTACACTAATGCATGAAGCATGGGTAACAAATAAGAGGAGCTGGAAGCCTTGTTGCAGCAGGAAAGTTATGATGTAGCTGCCATCACAGAAATGTGGTGGGATGACTCACATGACTGGAGCACTGTAGTTGATGGCTACAGGTTCTTCAGGAGAGACAGATGAGGGACCTCAGGCAAGGGAGGGGATAGGAGTGGAGGAGTGACCCTGTACATCATGGAGGATCTAGATGTCATGGAACTAGAGATCAAGGATGATCAAGTTGAGTGCCTGTGGGTGAGAATTAGAAGGAAAGCCAACAAGGCTGACGTCCTGGTTTGAGTCTGTTATAGACCACCCAACCAGGATGAAGGAGTTGATGAATCATTCTATAGGCAGCTAGAGACTGTCAAAAGATCACCAGCCCATGTTCTTATGGGCGACTTTAACTTGCCTGATATCTGCCAAGAACTTAACACTGCAGAGAGGAGGCATTTTAGAAGGTTGCTAGAGTGTATGGAGGATAGTTTATTATCCCAGATGCTGCATGAGCCTACCAGGGGTAAGGCTTTGCTTGACCTTTATCTTACCAGTAGAGAAGGGCTGGTGAGAGATATGGTGGTTGGAGGCTGACTGGGGTCCAGTGACCATGAAATAGTTGAGTTTTCACTATGCAGTCAAGCTAAGAGGGGCGGCAGCAAAACCTCCACTCTGGACTTCCGGAGGGCAGACTTCAGGTTACTCCAGGAATTAACTCAGAAGGTGCCTAGGGAAGCAGCCCTTAAAAACAAAGGGGTTCAAGAAGGCTGGGCCTACATCAAGAAAGAATTCTTGAAGGTGCAGGAACAAGCTGTGCCAATATGCTGGAAGATGAGCCGCTGGGGCAGAGGGCCAGCCTGGATGGGCAATGAACTTCTGGGTGAATTAAGGGGGAAAAAAAGGGTGGATCATCTTTGGAAGAAAGGTGAAGCAAGCCATAGAATGTTTAAGGATGTTGCTAGGTCATGCAAGAGAAAAATTAGAGAGGCAAAAGCCCATTTAGAGTATAGACTGGCCACTGGGGTGAAGGACAACAAACAATCCTTCTACAAATATAGTAATAGCAAGAGGAGGGGCAAAGACAACTTTCACTCCCTAGTGGACATGAAGGGGAACATAGTAACAAAAGATGAGGAAAAGGCAGAGGTACTTAACACCTTCTTTGCCTCAAATTTTAATAGCAGGATAGGTTGTCTTCTGGACTCCTGAGCTGGTAGATGGAGCCAGGGAGCAGTATAATTGCCCTGTGATCCAGGAGGAAGTGGTTAGAGACCTCCTTAGCTGCATGGATCCCCACAAGTCCATGGGACCAGATGGGATCCATCTTAGGGTGCTGAGAGAGCTGGCAGATGAGCTGGCCAAGCTGCTCTCCATTATTTTTCAACAGTCCTGGCTCACTGGAGAGGTCCCAGATGACTTGTAGCTGGCCTATGTGATGCCCATCCACAAAAAGGGCCGGCTGGATGAGCCAGGGAATTACAGACCTCTCAGCCTGACCTCAGTGCCAGGCAAGATTATGGAATAGGTCATCTTGTGTGCAATCACACAGCACTTACAGGATGGCCAAACGATCAGGCCCAGCCAGCATGGATTTAGGAAGAGCAGATCCTGCCTGAGCAACGTGATCTCCATCTACGATCAGGTGACCCGCCTGGTGGATGTGGGGAAGGCTGTGGATGTAGTCTACCTGGACTTCAGCCAGGCCTTTGACACTGTTCCACACAGCAAACGCCTGGCCAAGCTGTCAGCCCATTGGACAGCAGCACTCTGATGTTGTAGCTTATGAATTTATTGGCCGGAAATATGATAAAATACTAATATTATTTATTAAATATAAAAAAATATTTTTTCCCATGCCAATTTATTCAGGTTCATTTTCCAGGTCGATAACAGGTTGATTACATACAGTAGAAGGCTAATAAACAGTAGAATAACAATCAGAACTTGGAATACAGAGGAACAAACTAGAATCCCCCTGTGAATGCGAAACTAAACAGCAATACTGCCTCAGGTGGCGTAGATGAACCACCATCAAGTTCACAATGGAGTTAACTAAGAAGTAACAAGATATAAACCTCAGAAATAACCAGGTAAAATAGCTTATTTTACTCACGAACCGCTGAGCTGCTAACTACCAGAACCTTTGCCAAACAAAGAGGTGTTTGAGTTTGTAGTTATAGTCCGAAGGGCAGTATCCACAAATTTAGAGCAAATGAGAGGGCAAGCTGCTGTAGTGAAGGCCCAACTTTACCACTATGCTATTAAACAAAAGAAGCTAATTGCTCTGAAGATAGGAGCAAGTATGGTGCTTGTCACCACTTTGAATCCCATTAACAAACGGGGGAGAGAGGTGAGAGTAAAACGCATGCAAGCTATGAGTGTAACGAGAGAGTGAGCAACGAGCTTTGAGCAAAAGGTATAGGAAGTCTTCCTCTATAAATTCCCTTTTCGAAAACTGAATGGCTCAATGGCACATTAGCCATTCAAATCCTGCCAATCAATACAAAATATTTATGTGGCGAGTAAACTACACACGCCTTCTCTCATGGCGTCTGACATGTGCAGTCGCCTCTCTGAAATGTGAGGCTTGGGGATCAGATTCCACTCCCCTCCAGGCAGCCTTAACGGCGCCTGCCTATTAGGCTTCTTGACCTCAATCCGGACCCTGTAACAGAGAGGGAGGAGAAAGGAACAATGGCTCAACACAGACTTAATTGTTTTAGTAATTCCTCTTTCAGGACATCTGTGCTGGGTTAGGAACTGGCGGGAGGGCAGATCCCAGAGAGTGGTCGTGAATGGTGTCACATCCAGCTGCCAGCCAGTCACTAGTGGTATCCCCCAGGGATCAGTGATGGGCCCCATGGTCTATAATACCTCTATTGATGATCTGGATGAGGGGATTTAGTCCATCATCAGTAAGTTTACAGACGACACCAAGCTGGGGGCAGGTATTGATCTGCTAAAGGGTAGTAGAGATCTGCAGAGGGACCTTGACAGTCTGGACAGATGGGCAGAGTCCAGTGGCATGAGATTTAACACATCTGAGTGCCAGATTCCACACACTGGCCGCAGCAACCCCATGCAGTGCTACAGGCTGGGGTCAGAGTGGATGGAGAGTGGCCAGGCAGAAAGGGACCTGGGGGTACTGGTTGATAATAGGCTGAACATGAGCCTGCAGTGTGCCCAGGTGACCAAGAAGTCCCATGGCATCCTGGCCTGTATCAGGAACAGTGTGGCCAGCAGGAGCAGGGAGATCATTCTGCCCCTGTACTCAGTACCAGTTAGGCCACACCTTGAGTCCTGTGTCCAGTTCTGGGCCCCTCCATTTAGGAAAGATGTTGAGTTGCTGGAATGTGTCCAGAGAAGGGCAACAAAGCTGGTGAGAGGTTTGGAACACAAGCCCTATGAGGAGAGGCTGAGGGAGCTGGGATTGCTTAGCCTGGAGAGGAGGAGGCTCAGACGAGACCTTCTTGCTGTCTACAACTACCTGAAGGGAGATTACAGCCAGGAGGGGGTTGGTCTCTTCTCCCAGGCAGCCAGCACCAGAACAAGAGGACACAGTCTCAAGCTGTGCAAGGGGAGGTGTAGACTGGATGTTAGGAAGAAATTCTTCACAGAAAGAGTGATTGGCCACTGGAATGGCCTGCCCAGAGAGGTGGTGGAGTCACCATCACTGGAGGTGTTTAAGAAGAGACTGGATGAGGCGCTTGGTACCATGGTTAGGTTGATTAGATAGTGTTAGGTGATAGGCTGGACTCGATCTCGGAGGTCTTTTCCAAATTGATTCTCTCCTCTCCTCTCCTCTCCTCTCCTCTCCTCTCCTCTCCTCTCCTCTCCTCTCCTCTCCTCTCCTCTCCTCTCCTCTCCTCTCCTCTCCTCTCCTCTCCTCTCCTCTCCTCTCCTCTCCTCTCCTCTCCTCTCCTCTCCTCTCCTCTCCTCTCCTCTCCTCTCCTCTCCTCTCCTCTCCTCTCCTCTCCTCTCCTCTCCTCTCCTCTCCTCTCCTCTCCTCTCCTCTCCTCTCCTCTCCTCTCCTCTCCTCTCCTCTCCTCTCCTCTCCTCTCCTCTCCTCTCCTCTCCTCTCCTCTCCTTTCTTCTCTTCTCTTCTCTTCTCTTCTCTTCTCTTCTCTTCTCTTCTCTTCTCTTCTCTTCTCTTCTCTTCTCTTCTCTTCTCTTCTCTTCTCTTCTCTTCTCTTCTCTTCTCTTCTCTTCTCGATTGAGTTTTCATGTAAATACTTTTTATTAGAGTGACTTTGAACTGGATTAATCAGAGAATGTGTTTGGTTTGAAGTGACCTCAAAGATCATCTGCTCCAGTCTCCTTGCTAGGACATCTCTCAGTTAGACTCATCTGCTCAAGCCATCATCCAGTCCATCCCTGAACACTCCCAGGCAGGAGGCATCCACAATCTCCCTGGGCAATCTATCCCAGAACCCCACAACCCTCATAATGAGTAATTTCTTCCTCAGATCTAGTCTAAGCCTGCTCTCCCTCCACTTAAAACTATTCCCCCTAGTCCTATCACTAGACAGCTTTAAGGAAAATGTCTCTCCAGCCTTCCTGTAGGATCCCTTCAGGTATTGGAAGGCAGCTATAAGGTCCTGTGGTCGTTTGAGGCTGTGCCTTTAAGAACAAACACTGCTGGAACACACTGGCTAATGTTTTCGGTACTAGAACCAAAACATTCTGATATTCTAAACAAATTTCATTGGTTGATAAACAAAAATGCAGCTTTAGATTGTAAAGCAGTTGGAATTTTTTTTTCCTCAGTTCAGTTCGGTTTGGGAGTTGGGGGAGTTGGTTTCAGCCTGTTCTCCCTGCCTGCTTCTTCTGCGAACTGCTGGAGTTGGCCTTCAGATAAGCAAAAACTAATCCTGCATGGGCTTTTGAAGCTTACTAACAACTCTTTTCCTTAGTAACTTGCCTTTCTCTCTCTCTAACCCCTTTTTGGGGAAAAAGGGAGGTAGGGGGGGAGAGAGGGAGTTCCAAGGAGGGGATCCCTCCCTCGGGGAGGGATTTTTGTCGTGTTATTTCTCTTTGCTGTGTATTTCTGTGTATATATTGTAAATACCTGTATATATTGTGTTATATATAACCTGCTTTCCATATATGCTTGTAAATATATAGCTTTTGCTCTTCGACTGAGTTAGCTGTGGTTTCTTACTCTGTGGAGGAGGGAGAGCTAAGCCCTCTCTCAACCCACCACAGGTCCCTCCATAGCATTCTCTTCTCTAGGCTGAACAACCCCTACTCCCTCAGTCTATTGTGATAGCAGAGGTACTTCAGCCCTTAGATCATTATTAGTGCTCTCCTCTGGATTCACTCCTACAGCTCATTGTCCTTCTTATGATGGGGACACCAGACACGGAGGCAGTATTCGAGGTGTGGTCCTACAAGAGCAGAGTAAAGAGGAAAAATCACCTCTTTTGACTTGCTGACCACTCTCATCTTGATGTGGCCTAGGATGCAATTTTCTCTTGGGCTCCATGAGTGCACTGCTGACTCCTGCTGACATTCTCATCAGTCATTACACACAAGTCTCTTTCTTCATAGCTACTCTCAACCCACTCTGCACCCAGACTGTATTTGTGCTTGGGAGTTGCCCGACCCTGATGCAGGACCTAGCACTTTGACTTGTTGAACCTCACACTTTACTGGCACACTTCTCAAGCCTGTCAAGATCATGCTGGATGCTATGTCTTTCCTCAAGTAAGTCCACCACACCACACAACTTGGTGTCATCAGTTGTTGGTTCATGTTTCTAACAAACTCCACTTGTCACTGGTCTCCACCTGGATGCTGAACCATTGATCACAACCCTTTGAGTCTGCCCATCTAGTCAGTTCCTTATTCATCAGATGATCCCTACATCAAGTCCATGTCTTGTCATGTTAAGAGACAAGGATGTCCTGCAGGACAGCATCAAATTGTTAATTTGAGAACCAATGCTATGCACTAAAATTAATACAGGCATACTCAGGGTAAAGTGAGCTATCCAGAAGGGAAAAAGTATAGAGAGTTCAGCACAGCCATACAGAATCATAGCAACCAAAAGCATAGAAAGGACTCTTTAGAAACTGCAGGCCAGCACCAGCTGTACTGAGTGAGTTTCTTAGCTGTTTTGCTGCTTGTAGATTAGTGTTGCTGTGGTTACATTTTGATGAGTTCTTTAGTTATTTTAAAACCTGCTCAGTCCTATTTATGGGTTGTAGTCTGATCATGAAGTGTATGCTGGTCAAATAAGCCAAACAAAATCAAAAGCTTTTACACAAATTCTTTGCCATCCATGTCAAAGACAAAATTTAATTAACTGAAAATTTTAATTTAGTGTAACTATACTATACATAGGATAAGGGCATGTTCATCATTGATGGTTAATGTGTGTCATTACACCTTTGAAACAGTTTTAGTGACAAACTCACCTGAAAAAGTTTAAAGTAGCTTAAACATTGAAATTGCTTATGTTTCAGCAAGGCATCAAATTCAAAGCCTAGGAAATTGGGAAGATGGCAAGGGGGAGAAACATTTTATACTATTTGAAATTCTAAAATTATACTAATGATACAGTCTGGAGTAAAAGTGGTTCATCTCTGCACTGTAAGATTATATTTGGAATGGAGAACACATATTGTCACTTAAGTTGCTGTTTTAACAGAAAACCAGAATTTGAATATTATGTAATGTTTTTATTATCCATGTTAGTTTTGGAATCACTCTTCTGCACCATCAATTAGAATGATTTGTACTCTGCTTTGCATTCACAACTCAGATGATGAACTTCAGTTTTCAGTTAATTTCTCACCCATTCCTGAAATTTCCTCTTTGGCTTAAACAAAGGGTTTGGAGATTACTCAAAGCTGCTACTGGCTTCTTCTTACCTTCATACTCCAGCAATTATTTTATTGTTTTCTTTTTCTACTCTGAGAATATAACATAGCAAATTCTAATACTTGTCATTTGGGGGGGGGGGGGGGGGCGGAAATCCTCCAGCTCTAACCCAAATTATTTGACTGTCCATTCATAAAATGAAGGAATTGCTTTCAGAACTGTAGGTTTACATGACAATATAGCAAGAATCATGACTGAAGACAAATTCAAAGCACTCCACTCAGTGTCATTAAGATTGTGTGATGACTGATGTTAAAATTAGGTATTAGCTTTATTTCAATAAAATGGATTTTTGACCTTTACTTTTTACAGCATATACAATAAATGCACAATGCACACCATGTAATAGAGGTATATACACCCAGACAAGAGCAGCTGATGAATTTTAAGATATTACTCTTGATAAACTTCTGTTATTCCTTAGGTCCTGGACTTCTAAAGTATACTGTGGTTTTGGGTATGGTATTTCCAGAAAGGCAATCAAATAGAAATCAGATATGTGGTGATACTGCTAATTACAATAAAAATGTTATGCAACCTGTCCTGGTTTGAGCTTCCAGCTCCAGGTAGAATGCAGGTTTACCCCCTTCCCCCTCCTGCCAAAGAGAAAAGCTAGGCAGGGGAAGGTAAAATGGGTAAACAAAAACAGACTCACACAGAATTGAAAGTTAATAAAAGTCGTAATAACAAAAGTAAACCATGTACAAAAGGTATTAAGGGAAAAAGAATATGTACAAAACCAGGACTGGCAATGGACTAGGCCCCAGTTAGTAGACAGCATTCCCCAGCAAAACAGCTTCCAGCCAGCAGCAAGAAGCCTCTCTCCTGTCCAAAAATGCAAAAGGCAAGAACGCGCTGACCAGAAGTTCTGCCTCTTAAAGAGAGAATATGCAAGAAAGGGAAGAGAATGATACATAATGTAATCCTGTGCCTCCCTCTAGGAATAGGCTTTCCACCTACTGAGAGGAGTTCCATCTCAGGATTTAGAAATTAACTCTTAACCTACAACTCATTCTTAAGCTATTTATAACAAAAAACTCCTTACAATATTATACAGAATTCCTTTATATATAGTATTTGGGACATAGTAGCTAAAGCTAGTGAACAAATGATTAATAAATTTGGTGAAAAATTCCATAGCTTTCTTAGTGTTACACTATGAGTTTGACATTAGAAAATATCAAAGTAAAGGATATTCTGCTCAATTTGTATACAAACTCCCCCTTAATTTCTCTTGCTTCTTTTGTCTTATCCTATCTGCATAGTGAAAAATCTACTTAGGATGTATTCAGTGCTAGTGACTATTGGAATTTTCACTGCCTGCATGCAGAAGCTGCTAAAAATTTGACACATTTCTTGCTTATGCTCAGGACATCAGATAATGTATCATCAGAGATTCTTAAATTTATAATGACTTGAAACAATTTGGTTTGCCTTTAATTTTTTAGTTATACTTTTGGGGTTTTGGTTGTTTGGTTTATTGTTTGGGATTTGTTTTTACTTTTTTTTTTTTTTTTTTTTTTTGCGGGGGTGGCGTAGCTAGGAAGGGAAAAGGAAGCATTTTTTTTTACTTATATTTTACTTATGTTATACTTATATTTATTATATTATATTTTACTATATTATCCTCTTTTATCCTTTGTTTGGCAGAACATCATCAATCTTTAATGCTTGAAGCCCTTCATACCTCAGATCTTTCCAACCTTGCAATGGTAATAGCTGCTAATATGTGGGTTGCACTTACTTCTGACTGATCTAATAACATTAATATTGCTCTTAATACTTCTAAAAGTAGTGCAAGACACAACTTTTGGGGATGACACTCATTAGCAAGGTTGAAATTGCCTTATATTTTCCACATTAAGTTCAGTTCATTAAGTTTATTCTGTGTAGTAAATGATCACTCCTATTCTGGGCTCAAAGTATATCTTTATTCTAAAACTGTCAGAAGTGAAAAGAACAGAAGCAGAGTAACAAGAATGAGCACTGAATGAGTAAGTCATAAGCCAAGAACATGAAAATAAAATCACTCATCTTTAAATGAAATTTGTTAGATTTCAGAAGAATCAATAAGGTTGTTGCAGTCATGACATTGCATATGCTTATTAAAAGTGTCTTTTAAGAGAAGACATAGGAAGTGAAACTTGTATTTTCTGAGGAGAAAGTTACACTTGTCTCCCACAGAAATTTGGATGATATTCTCCAGCTTTTTAATATCATGTAGCTTAAAAGCAGAATAAAAATAAATATATATGCAATTAATAGCAAAGCATATAACATCACTGGTCTGTAAGTCAAGCTGAATACTAATTGACATTGCACTAAAACATTCCCTGCCTTCTTGGTGGTGGGGTTTTTTGTGTGTGTGTGTTGTATTTTGTGTGTATGTGTGTTGGGTTTTTTTGTGTTTGTTTTTTTTTTTTTTTTTCTGGTTTTCCCTGAATAGGCATAATGTGTTTTGTGGTGGTTTTGGTTGTTGTTTTTTTTCTGTTGTTGTTGTTATTATTTTAGTTTTTTGTTTTATTGTTTTTTCCTTTTTTTTTTTAAATCACTTTTTAATTGGGAAATATGTTTGAAATAAAAATCAGATAAATAAATAATAAATATCAAAACCTGAAGACAGTCAAAAGAAACAAGATAAAACCATCTCTTGACCAAAGGCAGCCTGTTCCAGTGTTCTGTTCTTCCTCCTGTTTCCATGGAACTTCCTATGCCTCAACTTCCACCCATTGCGCCACGTCCTGTCATTGGGTATCGCTAAGAAAAGCCTGGTTCCATCCTCTCAGCACTCACCTTTTACATATTTATAAACATGAATGAGGTCACCCCTCAGTCACCTCTTCTCCAAGCTAAAGAACCCCAGCTCCCTCAGTCTCCCCTCATGAGGAAGATATTTCACTCCCTTAATCATTTTTGTGGCTCTGCTCTGGACTCTCTCAAGCAGTTTCCTGTCCTTCTTGAACTGGGGGGGCCCAGAACTGGACATAATATTCCAGATGTGGCCTCACCAGGGCAGAGTAGAGAGAATGGTTTGGGTTGGAAAGGTTTTGTAAAAGTCCTCTAGGTCAGTGCACTGGGAATGAATATCCTCCACCAGGTTAGGTTGCCCAGATCCCTGTTGAGCTTGACCTTGAATATTTCCAAGGATAGGACCTCAATTACATCCTTGGGGAATGTTTCCCAGTGTTCCACCACCCTCATGGTAAAGAACTTCCTCCTAATGCCCAAAGTAAAGCTACTCTTCTCTAATTTCAAAGTATTGCCCCTTATCCTGTAACTACAGGCCTTTGTAAACAGTCCTTTTCCAGCCTTCTTGTAGCCCACTTCAGGTACTAGAAGGCCTCTATCAGGCCTCCCTGGAGTCTTCTTGAGGATGAACACCCCCACCTCTCTCAGCCTTTCCTCATAGGAGAGATGTTCCAGCCTCCTGATCATTTTTATGCCTTCCTCTGGACTTGCTCCATGTTTGAAAGGACTATGAAATCTTCTTTAGAAAATACCACCCCTCTTAGTTAATGACCATACATGTTTGTCACAGATATTGTTGCCTGATGACTTTATTTGAAATAAATTATTATTATTATTAATAACAATAATAATAAAGAACAAAGCCTGTGGTTTTTCCCATCTGCGTATTTTACCAGTGATCTTGATCTCATCTGGTTACCAAATTCCTACATATAACTTAGCATGTATATGTATATGTATAAGTAACTACAGTTAATATTCATATATGCAAATATAAATATATGTACCTTATAAATATAAGACACACATATATATACATATAATACTATAATGAAATGTAATTGCATAAAACTATATACTTAATATTAATATACACATATGCTATTAATATATTAAGTATATCACTAAAATATATATAAATATTAGTTTAGGTATATATAAATAAACTTGTGACATCATAGTCACATACCTGTTTTGAGGGTCTGAGTGAGACCCTAACACATAAATTACTGCTCTTTTTTTTTTTTTTTTTTTAAATATGACTGACCTTTTTTCTTCTTTTCAGTAAGTATCCCAGTGGGATTTAAAGGGGGAGCTTGAATGGAAATATAAGAAATAATGGACTGTTGGTTTATAGCATTAGCAAGAATAATAATTCAGATATTTATGTAATTATCTTATTAGCATATGATCACTTCTTTCAATTAAAAACAGTTACTCATTTCCTTCACCTTGCCTGGAGTTTCTAAAAAGGTTCTGCCATTTACAGATATACTATCACAAATAATTTTTTATATATATATGTAAGACACAATATACTGAAAAAAAAAGTCAGAAGTAACTTTATTACTACAGGGAATCTCTCAATTCTCTTGAGCATACTGTTTTACAAGGTTTTATCATTAAAATCCAATATCTTCACTGCATAGATTTCTCACAAAATAATGTTAATACCTGGACAGTGTAACTATATGACAATTTAACAGAACACAGATGCAGTGTATAAAAATAGCATTGACCACAATTGTTCAACTCATGTTAAGAGTTCAAATTAATTTCTAAGTGAAATTTAGGCCTAATTATTTTTAATTTTAAAGAAAATTTTATGCCACTTGGGTCAGTCTTTAATGGGAATCTAAACTTGGAAATTATAATGCAAAATGTTAGAGGTGACATTGTGTCTAGTCCTTCAAGGTAAGAACTGAACAGTTGTCTGTAGGAGATACTGTGTCACAGAAATATTTATTAATGACAGGAGTAAGGAGTTAAGTTTGTGTCCCTCTAATTGATTCAACATAATTTACCTTCCCAAAATGTTTCACACCATTTTCTCAGAGGACCGCAAGCTCTTTGCTGACACTGGATCCCACTGTAAATAGGACTCACATCATCATGTTTGCCTTTTCACTATTGTAAAGGTGGGCCAGCTGACCCAAACTGGCCGAAAGGGTATTTCATGCAGTGTGATGTCAGCTCAAATGTAAGAGCCTTAGATATAAGAATATAGTAAAAGAAGGAAAAGGGGGGGATTCATCCATGGCATATATCCTCCAGAGGAACCATCAAGCACAGAAAGCCCTGCTCCTGAGCCCAACCTTCATCACGCTAATGGGAATTAGAGACTAACATCTCACTCTCTCTACTTTCACTTCCATGTGGCCTATTGCTTTTACTTATCATTATTACTAAATTGTTTCTAAGTTATTACTGGCTTTTGTTATATTTTTCCCTCTCTCCAATTAATTTAAGAAGAGGACTGGTAGAGTGGCTTTGGTGGGCATTTGGCCACTAGCCAGGGTCAAACTGCCACAGAGAGGCAGAGATAAAGTTTCTGCTGTTTCACAGGAGAAGGTGGAGAATTTATAAGTGAAGTTGAGCCTAGGGAGAAGGAAGGGATAGGGGAAGGTGTTTTAAGATTTGATCTTATTTCTCATTATTTCAATCTTCTTTAATTGGCAATAAATTAATTTCCCCAAGTTGAATCTGGTTTTGCCTGTGATAGAAAATGCTGAGTGATCTCATTGTCCCAGTCTTGATCCACAAGCGTTTCCCATTGTGGTAGGTTGAGAGAGGGCTTAGCTCTCCCTCCTCCACAGAGTAAGAAACCACAGCTAACTCAGTCGAAGAGCAAAAGCTATATATTTACAAGCATATATGGAAAGCAGGTTATATATAACACAATATATACAGGTATTTACAATATATACACAGAAATACACAGCAAAGACAAATAACACAACAAAAATCCCTCCCTCAGGGAGGGATCCCCTCTTTGGAACCCCCTCTCTCCCCCCCTTACCTCCCTTTTCCCCAAAAAGGGGTTAGAGAGAGAGAAAGGCAAGTTACTAAGGAAAAGAGTTGTTAGCAAGCTTCAAAAGCCCATGCAGGATTAGTGTTTGCTTATCTGAAGGCCAAGTCCAGCAGTTCGCAGAAGAAGCAGGCAGGGAGAACAGGCTGAAACACCAAACTCCCCCAACTCCCAAACCGAACTGCACTGAGGAAAAAAAAATTTCCAACCGCTTCACAATCTAAAGCTGAATTTTTGTTTATCAACCAATGAAATTCGTTTAGAATATCAGAATGTTTTGGTTCTAGTACCAAGAACATTAGCCAGTGTGTTCCAGCAGTGTTTGTTCTTAAAGGCACAGCCTCAAACGACCACAGTCCACCCCTTTCTAAACAATTTCATTGGCTGTTCATACTGTCCATCCAATCCAGAACAATATTTACAGTTCGTAAGTCAAGTTCATAGTCCATTCCGGCTATGCTCAGATGTAGATGATTCAGAAGTCCAAGAAAATCCAAAATCAAGAAAATGGAAAACAGTTTGTCTCTCCGCAGACGAAGCGAAGAAAAAGGGAAACAGGTGTTAAAAAGGGTTAGAGGAAATGTTTGTTATAGCCTCATTGTATGTAGGAATTTGTTGTATCACCAAAACCTGTTATAGCCTCATGATATGTAGGAATTTGCTGTATCACCAAAACCCGTTATAGCCCCATTGTATACAGGAACCTGCTGTGCTGCTAAGTGTCAAACAACGACATTGTGTGTTTGCTAGCCGAACTAAGAAGCTTGTGCAACAAGGATGCTGATACTATGTAACCCTTGACTTTAGCTTTAAACAAAAGACTTGCCTATATATGGTAATGTATAACTAAAGTTGAAGGAAAGGACATAGAGGAAGACTGCTTGCTTCAGCCTCACCGACCCCCTGAAGACAGAAAACGACCCCCTAGCAACAGTTAGAGCATGCATATCCCGAACCGTGGAAAACACAGATACGGAAGAACCACCACATAAAAGACTGATGAACTCAGGGTGAGGTGCAGCAGTTGGTGGAGCGGAGACTCCTCTGTCGCCCAGCGCTGCATTTGCTTTATTGCTCGCCTATTAAATTCTTTATAAATTTAATTGGGACTCAGTAAATTCTTTATAACAATCTTGGTGCCGTGACTCGGATAAGGAATAGGGAGTGGGACGAGAGCACCGGAGAGGCGCCCCGCTGATATCAGCGGCTCCGTTGTTCGTACTCCTGCCTCATCCTTACTGACGATCCGAAATTTGAGCAATAAAGTAAAAGAACAACCGGTTGACCCCATAAATTTTGTGCACAAAAGTCCGGACGAAGACGCGGGACGCGTAAGTATCTGCTTTTTTCGGGCAGGGTTCCGTACGGTCGGGGTCGGGTTCCCCAGAGTGGATTGTGTGGTGTGTGCATGAGAGGGGGCCGATAGCTCGGACCAACCCAAGCGAGTGCGGACCCTCCAGTAGTGCGGTTCTCACTGCTATCCCAAGCGTGAGCCACGAACAAGGGGAAGTAAGTGTATATAATTGTGTGTGTGAACCCTCTGGAAGATGGGACAGGGAAAAAGTAAGGTGCCTGTTCCCATTAAGCGTCCTTATATACCTAAGGACTCACCTTTATATTTTATGCTAACTATGTGGAAACACTATCCAGGTACAGGAAATAAGTCCAAAGATAAGATGATTAATTATTGTATTAACACATGGGGAGACCAAAAGATTGGGTCAGCCGTCTGGTGGCCCAAATACGGATCTAGTGAAGACTGGGTCCAACAACAATTAAACATTTGGGTAAATGAAAAGACTCCTTTTAGCCAGGAAGAAAATGAATATGCAGCGGTATGGGTTACCCGACCAGGGGGACCAGGGGTGTCCCTCTTCTCCCTTTCTTCTATAGATACACAGAAGAAGAAACCAAAATTCAGGGAGGAGGATAATATACCCATGGGACCCCCACCCTATACCATACCCACACCTCCTACAGCTCCTCCAAATGATACCGGCGATGAGGAACTTAACACAGGTCCTCAGACCAGACAGAGAACGCGTCAGCGAAATTTGTTCCCATTGAGGGAAGTCCCCATGGGAGGACCCAATCCACAAATGGGGTTCATATCGGTACCCCTTAGCTCTAGTGATGTTAGGGAGTTTAAAAAAGATATGGGGAAACTCTTGGAAGATCCGCTTGGGGTAGCTGAACGAGTGGATCAGTTTTTGGGTCCTAGTACATACACTTGGGATGAGCTGCAATCTATCCTAGGTATCCTTTTTACAACAGAAGAGAAGAATATGATAAGGACAGCTGGCATGCGGGCTTGGGATGCTCAACATGCACAAGGTCCACAGGCGGACATAAAATGGCCATTACAAAGGCCTCAATGGGACCATCAGAACAACAACCATCGAGTCCATATGCAGGACTTACGGAATATAATAATTCAGGGGATTCGGGAGGCAGTCCCACGAGGACAGAACATTAATAAAGCTTTTAATGAAAGACAAAGGAGGGATGAATCTCCAAATGATTGGCTTGAGAGAATACGCAAAAATTTACAGATGTATTCTGGATTGGATACAGAAACGCCGCTGGGTCAGGCGTTATTGAAAACACAATTTGTTGCGAAGTCTTGGGAGGACATTAGAAAAAAATTGGAGAAGATTGATAATTGGCAGGATAGAGGGTTGGATGAATTGCTAAGGGAAGCTCAGAAGGTGTATGTGAGGAGGGATGAAGAAAATCACAAGAAACAAGTTCGGATGATGGTGGCAGCAGTCAGAGAGAGTCAAGGGATAGGTAAAAGAGAGAATAGGCCCCCACCTCAACCAGTAGACAGTCGGCGGATGGCTGTGGAAGATAAAAGGGAAGAAAGAACTTGTTTTTACTGTGGAAAGAAGGGACATTTGAAACGAAATTGTAGAAGCAGGATCCAGGATGAAAAAATGTTCAAGGAGGATTAGGGGGGTCAGGGGCTCTATTTATTAGGGACCCAGAAACATCATGAGCCCTTGATAACTTTAAGGATAGGTCCCTTGCAGGAGGAGTTTCAATTTTTAGTGGATTCGGGTGCTGAAAGATCTACTATTCAGCGATTGCCCGTAGGATGTAAATTATCCTCAGATACCACTATGGTGATTGGGGCAAAGGGTGAACCCTTTAGAGTAGGGATTGTGAAGAATGTGGAAGTTGAAATGAGCTCTAAAATAAGTTTAGGAGATTTTTTAATAGTGCCAGAGGCAGAATTTAATTTGTTAGGTCGAGATTTGATTGTAGAGTTAGGAATTTCTTTAGAAGTAAAGGATAAAACCATTCAGATTAAGCTCTGTCCTCTACGAACTGAGGATGAGGAAAGGATAAACCCTGAGGTTTGGTATACCCCTGAGAGTGTTGGACGTTTGCAAATACCCCCATTTACTGTCAAAATTCAAGACCCAGAAAGACCAATTATTATAAAACAATACCCCATTTCGCTCGAGGGTAGAAAAGGCTTAAAACCAGAAATTGAGAGATTAATTAAACAAGGACTCTTGGAACCCTGCATGTCACCCTTTAACACCCCAATACTGCCAGTAAAAAAGGCGGATGGGACTTACAGGTTGGTGCATGATTTAAGGGCAATAAACAAAAGGACTGTGCCTCGTTTTCCTGTGGTAACCAACCCCTATACTTTGTTAAGTAAGTTAGGTCCTGAAAATCTGTGGTATAGTGTGATTGATTTGAAAGATGCATTTTGGGCCTGTCCATTGGATGAATCTTGTAGAGATTATTTTGCCTTTGAATGGGAAGATCCGGACACTGGAAGGAGACAGCAATTAAGGTGGACAGTTTTACCCCAGGGATTTACAGAATCCCCCAATTTATTTGGACAAGCATTAGAACAAATACTTCAGGAATATCAGCCAACCCCTGGGATTACTCTTTTACAATATGTGGATGATTTATTGATTGCTGGGGAAAATGAAGAAGGAGTTAGGGCAGAAAGTATTCGGTTTTTGAATTTTCTGGGATTAAAGGGTCTTAAGGTGTCAAAAAAGAAACTACAGTTTGTAGAAGAAGAAGTTAGATATTTGGGCCATTATATTAGTAAAGGGGAAAAGAAGATAGATCCCGAACGTGTCAAAGGAATACTTGCATTACCAAGGCCTAAGAGTAAGAGACAGATATGCCAGATTTTGGGATTGGTAGGATATTGTAGACAATGGATAGAGAACTATAGTAATAAGGTAAAATTTTTATATCAAAAACTTACCTTGGATGGAGTTATAACATGGACTGGGGAGGACGAAAGGAAGTGGTGTGTTTTACAGGAGGACTTGATTAATGCCCCAGTTCTTAGCCTCCCAGATTTAAAAAGGCAATTTTTCCTTTTTGTCAATATTGAAGAGGGTACTGCGTATGGAGTCCTGACTCAGGAATGGGCAGGGAAAAAGAAACCAGTGGGATATTTTTCAAAAATATTAGACCCCGTGAGTCGAGGTTGGCCCACTTGTCTGCAGGCAGTAGTAGGTTGTGCTCAATTGGTCAAAGAAGCACGAAAAGTTACTTTTAGTAGCAACATCAGGGTATTATCCCCACATAATATCCGAAGTGTATTACAACAAAAGGCTGAAAAATGGATTTCGGATTCTAGGTTATTGAAATATGAAAGTACTTTGTTAGAATCCCCTGACTTGTCATTAGAAACTACCAATTTGCAAAATTTAGCTGAATTTTTATATGGCCAACCAGAAGGAGAAAAATTGACACACAATTGCATTACAACAATTGAGGCACAAACTAAGATACGACCTGATTTAGAAGAAGAAGAGTTGGATGAGGGAGAAAAACTTTTTGTGGATGGTTCATCCAGAGTCGTAGATGGAAAAAGAAGGTCGGGATATGCAGTGATTGATGGAAAAACATTAAAAACATTAGAATCGGGACCCTTAAGCCCTACTTGGTCGGCACAAGCCTGTGAGCTTTATGCACTGTTACAAGCTTTAAAAACGATTAAAAGGGAAGATAGGAACTATATACACAGACTCCCGGTATAGCTATGGGGTGACTCACACCTTTGGGAAAATATGGGAAGAAAGAGGTCTTATAAACTCGCAGGGAAAGGATTTGATACACCAAGAGCTAATTATTCAAGTTTTAAGGGCCTTACGAGGACCTTATAAATTAGCAGTGGTACATCTTAGGGGCCATCAAAAAGGACTAGACTTCCGAACACGAGGAAATAATGTGGCAGATTCAGAGGCAAAACGAGCAGCAATGGGGGTTATTCATGAATACACTCTGATAGATAAACAAGGGGATCCCTCTAGCAAGGAGCCAGATACTTCCTTAGTATTCACTCCTCGAGAAGAAAAAAAGCTGACCGAATTGGGGGTCCAGAAACAGAGTGACGGGTGGTATTTATTGGATGGCAGAAAGGTGTTACCAAAGTCAGTTGCTCTTCAAATACTGACGACATTGCATAGTCAGACTCATTGGGGAACCCAAGGATTGATAGATCATTTTAGTACGAAATTTATGACAATTGGACTACACGACTTGGCAAAACAAATTATACAAGGATGTTTAACATGTCTTAAAGTTAATAAGGCAGCGGCAAGGAAGTTACCTTTAGGTGGGCGGCCTATGGCCGTTAGGCCTTTTTCAAACATACAAATTGACTTTACAGAGCTTCCAAAAATAGGGAGATATAAATATGTATTGGTTATGGTGGACCACCTCACACATTATGTGGAAGCCTTTCCTACCTCAAGGGCGACTGCCCAAGCGGTAGCAAAAATTTTGTTGGAACAGATTATCCCACGATATGGGGTAACGGAAGTCATAGATTCAGACCAAGGGCCCCACTTTACCTCTAAAGTAATTAAAAATTTGACAGAGGCACTTGGGATTAAGTGGAAGAATCATACCCCATGGCACCCACAAAGCTCAGGACGGGTTGAACGCATGAATGGGGAATTAAAGAAGCAATTAGCGAAATTGACTTTGGAAACGAAAATGTCATGGATAAAATGTTTACCATTAGCCCTTTTGAATATTAGGGCCCAACCTAGGGCAGACATAGGAATTTCTCCTTTTGAAATGTTATATGGTATGCCCTATGATGCTGGAGTTCCAGCAGATCATCCCAAGGTGGTAGACACACACCTTGCTAATTATATCAGTGAATTAATGAGGTTTAGGCAGGAATTGTGGGAAAAAGGGCAGATAACTCAGAGACCTCCTTTAAATATTATCTTACATCAGATAAAGCCTGGTGACTGGGTCTTGATACGGACTTGGAAGGAATCCACCCTGCAGCCTCGTTGGGAGGGCCCTTATTTGGTCCTCCTGACTACTAATACATCTGTCAGAACTGCGGAAAAGGGTTGGACGCACGCAAGCAGAATTAAAGGACCTGTAGACTACAAAGAATGGAAAGTCGTCAGCTCCGAGGGAGATCTGAAGCTCAGATTAGCTCGACAAACAAAGAGAACTCTTTAGGAATCTCCCAGGACAATGAAAGTAGCTGTTTGCTGAGGCGAATTCAGCGGTTACAGCGTAAGATTACTCCATTGTTGAACCGCATCGAACTGGTGTTTGGAGTAAAACTTACTGTGAATCATGAAGAGGATCTTGAATTTATTGTCCCGTGGATCCGCAGGAACTTTGTGAACTATCCAAGCAGGGACCCTGCCTGTTTATGTTGTGGATCACACCTCCATTTGGCATGGGTGAAAATTCTTTGTGGGGGTTGTTGGGATGTTTGTTGGGTATATCAACATCATTTTGTTTTAGGCCACAAATGTAGAGCATGTTCATATGAGTTAGATATATTAAATTATCATGATGCATTGTCTAAAGAAACTGGAGAACCGGATTATCAAAAAGCAAAAGAATTAATAGAAAATCGAGAAGATCTTGAGCTCAGGTTGTTGTATTGGAGATTGAATCAAGCTGTAAAACTTGCAATCACGGATCATGAGACAATAATCTTACAATCAGTTTGTGGTCCCCAGGTACCTTTGCCTCACACACTGCAAGTTTTGGATGAAGATTGGGATGTAGTATGTAAGAAGTTTTCAGCTAGCCTTAAAATTTGATGTCTTTTTGTTCCACAGATAACGGGAAGACGGACCTATTTTGAATAAGACTGGGTCTCCTACATGAATTGGGTTTGGTTTGAACAGTTACCTTTTGCTGTACAGTGTGTCTTAGGATTTATTGTAGCAATTATTGGGTCATTAATTGTGTATTGGATGTAGAAGATTTAAGGTGTGGAAAGGGAATTTGTAATGACTAAAGAACTAAAGGCCTCTTTTGCCAACACAGACCTCAATCTAGGAGCCCCTTGAACACTTCCTGTAATGGGTGACCTGCTGCCGAGAAGAAAAATGCACCTCGTAGCTTGCTGCAACCAAGTTGACGAGCGAGGCAGAGGAAACCTTGTGAGGAATGTTCATAAACACCAGCTGAAGTGGTGGCTCATGATTTTTTATTTTATCGACCAAGCATCAGTGATCTGGACGTTTGAAAACTATAATCCACACCGACCTGTAATCTGGGAATTGATTAATATGGAAGAATCAAGGGTGGTAGATAAATATGCAGGAGTAGGGAGTGATTGGAATTTTACCGCAAAATTATCATCATTGTGCGTTGGACAAGATTGTCATCGCATAATAACCAAACCCTATTACATATGTCCTGCTTCAAACCCAGGGAAGGGGTATTACCATGCACTAGGGCATTATTATTGTGCTTATTGAGGATGTGAAACAATAGCATCAAGTTGGAAAGCAGGGGGCGATCCTTTTATAACTGTAACATGGGGGCCTCCTGGATGTAAGGTTCCTAAATATGATTCTGTTGGGGGTCAGCATCCCAGTTCTATGGGAAACAACCAATGTTGGAGGATAGAAATCACAGTAAAAGACCCTGGAGACCCTTCTTGGGAAATTGGACGTACCTGGGGAATAAGGTATTGGGAACCAGGTACCGATAGAGGCAGCATCTTTCAAATACGGCGCAAACATATGCCATATGACCCTCCCATGGCAATTGGCCCTAATAAAGTATTAACATCCTCAAACATGAAACAAGAAGCACCATTAACTACCACTCCTAGCCCAATTCTGTCCGATCTAGCTATAGACGCCACGGGCACAGCCCGTATGGATATACGGACCCAGGATCCCCCTGAAATACAAGAAAATGATCCACTTGAACTGAATGATCCACTATTAGGAATTATGTATGCGGCCTATGTTGCTTTAAACAAAACACATCCAAATTTGACTACCGAATGTTGGCTATGTTATAATATGAGACCACCTTATTATGAAGCTATTGGGCAATTAGGGAAAGTACAATGGACGAATGGAACTAATCCACCTGAGTGTCCATGGGACCAAAATAATACCCAAGGACTCACTATGCAATATGTTTCTGGCTCTGGGAAATGCATTGGTACTGTCCCAAGGCAGTACAGTAGATTCTGTACAAACACAGTATCCAAAGAAAGGATACAAAAAAAGCAGAATGAAAACATTCAATGGGTAATACCGGCACAAGGTGCCAAGTGGTTATGTTCAAATATCGGTATAACACCATGTCTGTCTCTAAAGGTTTTTAATGTGTCAGAATTTTGCATACAGGTGACAATAATTCCTCGGTTAATATATCATCCAATGGAAGAGGTGATACACCACTATGAACATGACTGGACTCGGTCAAAACGAGAACCAGTAACGGCAATAACAATAGCAGCATTATTGGCTGTTGGAGGGGTGGGTGCTGGAACAGGAATAGCTTCATTAATTAAAAATCAAGAAATGCAAACCCTACAAAAAGCAGTAGATGAAGATCTAAGCAGAATTGAACAGTCAATTGACAACTTAGCCACTTCTGTTAAATCTCTGTCTGAAGTAGCTTTGCAAAATAGAAGAGGTTTAGACTTAGTGCTACTGAAAGAAGGAGGGTTATGTGTAGCATTACAAGA
Organism: Dryobates pubescens; assembly: GCF_014839835.1. Classification (NCBI taxonomy): domain Eukaryota; kingdom Metazoa; phylum Chordata; class Aves; order Piciformes; family Picidae; genus Dryobates; species Dryobates pubescens. Next base: position 30,627,848 of record NC_071657.1, read on the forward strand.
AGAGTGTTGTTCCTTCATTGACCATACAGGAATGGTTAAAAATTCAATGGCTGAACTCAGGAAGAGATTGGAACAACGCAAAAAGGAAAGAGAGTATGGGGGAACTTGGTATGAGAAATGGTTTAATATGTCACCCTGGTTAACCACACTATTGTCTACAATGGCAGGACCACTCATTTTAATATTTCTAGGATTGATGCTGGGGCCATGTATAATCCAACGGCTTATACAACTTGTTGAAAAAAGGTTTGAAACCACAAAACTATTAATTCTAACTATGCCACGAAATGGAGGACACGGAATTGAACTGAAGGATCATGAACTGTATCAGGAAAAGGACTTATAGTTAAAGAAAAGAACAAACATTTAAGGGTAACAACAAAAAGGGGGGAAATTGTTAAAAAGGGTTAGAGGAAATGTTTGTTATAGCCTCATTGTATGTAGGAATTTGTTGTATCACCAAAACCTGTTATAGCCTCATGATATGTAGGAATTTGCTGTATCACCAAAACCCGTTATAGCCCCATTGTATACAGGAACCTGCTGTGCTGCTAAGTGTCAAACAACGACATTGTGTGTTTGCTAGCCGAACTAAGAAGCTTGTGCAACAAGGATGCTGATACTATGTAACCCTTGACTTTAGCTTTAAACAAAAGACTTGCCTATATATGGTAATGTATAACTAAAGTTGAAGGAAAGGACATAGAGGAAGACTGCTTGCTTCAGCCTCACCGACCCCCTGAAGACAGAAAACGACCCCCTAGCAACAGTTAGAGCATGCATATCCCGAACCGTGGAAAACACAGATACGGAAGAACCACCACATAAAAGACTGATGAACTCAGGGTGAGGTGCGGCAGTTGGTGGAGCGGAGACTCCTCTGTCGCCCAGCGCTGCATTTGCTTTATTGCTCGCCTATTAAATTCTTTATAAATTTAATTGGGACTCAGTAAATTCTTTATAACACAGGGACTCAGGGACTCTCAGTTGACTCAGGGCTCTCAGGGTTCTCAGGGTTCGTGCACCGTAGATTCCTCAGGGACTCTTTCCTTTGGACGCGCTGTAGCTGTACAACAGTCTGAAATTAAATTCTGTCAGCTAAAGTTAAATCTCTTTGTGGAATACACTGAATTTGACCATTCTCCTGCATTACCCAATAAGTGTGACCCGGACCTTCTGCTGAAACCACCCCTCGGACAGGTTTAGCCTCTCCTGAGGGCGAAAATACCCAAACAGTTTTACCTAACAGATTCTTTTCCCTAACAACAGGAACTCTATCACCTTCTACTTTCTGTAGCAGATCAGAATGTGCAGGTCCAGCTCGGTTCACTGAACCTCTACTGTTCACCAGCCAGGTTGCTTGTGCTAAATGTTTCTCCCAGTTTTTCAAAGATCCACCTCCCATGGCTTTGAGAGTGGTCTTCAACAAACCGTTGTAGCGTTCAATCTTCCCTGCAGCTGGTGCATAGTAAGGAATATGGAAAATCCACTCAATACCGTGCTCTTTTGCCCAGCTCTTTACAAGGTTGTTCTTGAAGTGAGTTCCGTTGTCTGACTCAATCCTCTCTGGAGTTCCGTGTCTCCACAGGATCTGTCTCTCCAGACCGAGAATGGTGTTGCGTGCAGTTGCATGTGGGACTGCGTAAGTTTCCAGCCATCCAGTGTTTGCCTCTACCATAGTAAGCACGTACTGCTTACCAGAACGAGAACGTGGTAGAGTGATGTAGTCAATCTGCCAAGCTTCACCATACCTGTATTTGGACCATCTGTCACCATACCACAAGGGCTTAATTCTCTTTGCCTGCTTAATAGCAGCACAAATGTCACAGTCATGGATGACTTGTGTGATAGCATCCATGGAAATGTCTATGGATCTGTCACGAGCCCATTGGTATGTTGCATCTCTGCCTTGATGTCCTGACGAATCGTGAGCCCACCGAGCTAAGAATATCTCACCTCGGTGTTTCCAGTCGAGATCAAGTTCAGAGTCCTTGTCTACTTGAGAAACTCTTGCAGCTAGATCTGCCTGATGGTTGTGCTGCTGTTCCTCAGTAGCTTTGCTCTTGGGAATGTGAGCATCAATGTGTCTCACTTTCACTGGAATTCTCTCGATTCGATCAGCAATGTCTTGCCACAGTTCAGCTGCCCAGATGGGTTTTCCTTTCCTCTGCCAGCCATTCTTTTTCCAGTTCTTTAGCCAACCCCATAGAGCATTGGCTACCATCCATGAGTCGGTGTAGAGATAAAGCTTTGGCCATCTCTCACGTTCAGCCACGTCGAGAGCTAGCTGGACAGCTTTTACCTCTGCAAACTGACTGGATTCTCCTTCTCCATCCTTCGCCTCTGCAACTCGGCGTGTTGGACTCCACACGGCAGACTTCCACCTTCGCTTGTTCCCGACGAGACAACAGGAACCGTCTGTGAACAAAGCATATTTCTTTTCATCATCAGAAAGGTCATTGTAAGGAGGAGCTTCCTCAGCACGAGTTACTCTCTCCTCTGGAGGTTTAGCACAGTTGGTATCTTCAGGCCAACTTGAGATCACCTCCACCAGACCAGGTCTTTCAAGATTTCCCATTCAAGCTCTCTGTGTTATCAGGGCCATCCACTTAGACCAGGTGGAATCTGTGGCATGATGTGGTGTGGAACCTTTGCCTTTGAACATCCAATTCAAAACTGGCAATCTGGGAGCTAAGAGAAGTTGTGACTCAGTTCCAATTACTTCAGAAGCTGCTTTCACTCCTTCATAGGCAGCTAGAATCTCTTTCTCTGTTGGAGTGTAATTAGCCTCTGAACCTCTGTAACCTCGACTCCAGAAACCAAGAGGTCGTCCACGTGTCTCACCTGGAGCTTTTTGCCACAAGCACCAGGTTGGACCATTGTCACCTGCAGCCGTGTACAAAATGTTCTTAATGTCTGGACCATCTCGCACAGGTCCCAGACCCACTGCTTGGACTACTTCTTGCTTTATCTGGTCAAAGGCTGCTTGTTGTTCAGGTCCCCAGTGGAAACTGTTCCTCTTTCGAGTCACATCATACAGAGGTTTCACAATCTGACTGTATCCAGGAATGTGTAGTCTCCAAAATCCCACTATCCCCAAGAAACGTAGAGTTTCTTGCTTGTTCGTGGGATTTGCCATGGTAGAGACTCTATTTACCACATCCACTGGAATGTGTCGGCGTCCATCCTGCCACTGCACTCCCAGAAACTGGATCTCTGTGGTAGGACCTTTCACTTTGTCTCTCTTGATGGCAAAACCTGCATTCAGGAGAATGTCCATGATTTTGTTACCTTTCTCGAAGACTTCCTCAGCAGTTTTACCCCAGACGATGATATCATCGATGAACTGGATGTGTTCTGGAGCACCACCTTCCTCCAGAGCATCATGGATTACTGCATGACAGATGCTGGAGCTGTGGATCCAGCCCATTGGCAGTCTGTTGAAAGTGTACTGGATTCCTCTCCAGGTGAAAGCAAACTGAGGCCTGCATTCCTCTGCTATGGGAATAGAGAAGAAGGCATTAGTAATGTCTATGGTAGCATACCATTTGGCCTCTTTGGATTCCAGCTCATACTGGAGTTCCATCATGTCTGGTACTGCTGCACTCATAGGCGGTGTTACTTCATTCAGGGCTCGGTAGTCCACTGTCAGACGCCAGTCTCCATTCGGCTTTCGCACAGGCCACACTGGTGAATGAGTTTTGCTGATGACTTTCTGACTCTCCAACTGACGAATCAGATTCTGAATGGGCAACAAAGAGTCACGGTTGGTTCTGTATTGTCTGTGATGCACAGTCCGAGAAGCAACCGGCAACTTAATGTCCTGAATCTTGTGTTGTCCCACAACTGCAGATTCATCAGAAAGCTCAGGTCTAGCAGACAGCTTCAGTTTTTGTCCATCAATTTCTACAGAAGCTACTCCAAAAGCCCATTTGTAACCTTTAGGGTCTTTGAAACGCCCTTCTCTCAGAAAATCAATTCCCAAAATACAAGGTGCATCAGGTCCGGTCACAACTGTATGCTTTTTCCATTGTTTACCAGTTAAGCTTATATTAACCTCCACTTTACTTAACTCTTGAGATCCACCAGTGACTCCCAGAATAGTTATGGACTCTGATCCCTGATAATTTGATGGCAATATGGTGCACTGAGCTCCTGTGTCAACCAAGGCCCTGTACTTCTGAAAGTGTGAAGTGCCAGGCCACTGGATGTACACATCCCAATAGATTCTGTTATCTGTATTACCCCTCTCCTCCCCCTGGCGGGAGGCAGGGCACCCCTAGTTATGGGGAACATGTCCACAGGTGCAACGAGCACACTGTGCAGTGTTAGAACTGGAGCCACTGTTGGAGCTACTAGAGTTGTCCTGGGGAACTGTAGAAGTAACAGCTACCCTTCTGGTATTGCTACCTCGGGTGCTGCCACTTTGCAGTTCTCTCAGTCTCCTGAAAAGATTAGAAGTTGGTTGACCATCCCACCTGTTCATGTTCTCACCAAACTGATCACGCAGGGTAATCCAAATAGTCCTACGTGACTGCCTTGGTGGTCTGTTTTGGTTTGATCTGTTTTGGAATGACCTCCTTGGAGGATGTCTATTCCTCACAGATGAAACCTGTACCCACCTGGAGGAAGAATTGGAATCATCTCTTTGTGCCAATTGGGAGATGGTGTTTTTAAATTCATCCTTCAGCTCTTTCATGCAATTCTCCAGTTTTCCAGACAGAGTTTCAATGGCTGAAACCAAAGAAACACGTGTCATGCTATCATCCAATTGTCTCAATTGATCAGTGAATTGGCCAACCGTAAGAGGAGCTCCACCATAATTTCTTGCTACAATTCTGCTTGCCAGAATGTTTGCATAATTAGAAGGAGCAAGCTTGATGAGCTTTTTAGCAAGACCATTTCCTACAGGAACATCATCAGGATTCAGAGATTCATGTTCACCATAGAGTACCTCTCTAACAGCAAATTCTCTCAGACGCTTAATTCCCTCATCTATGGTAGTCCAGGGCTTAGGATTCCATGGAAGATCATCTCGGGAAGGGTATCTCATGAGAACCGCCATTAGAAGGCGTATCCACAGATTAACCTTACCGAGAGCCTTGCCTAGATGTCTATCTATTCCATTATCCTTTGAGAGAGTTCCTAGCTGGGCTGCTGACTTGTCTCCAACCATTAGAGCTGGAGCACCTGTATCATAGCATCTACCAAGCCAAGCGAGAACTGGCTCCTTATCTGCTCTGAGATAGTCTTTTCTTACATTTCTAAGCTCCTCCCGGGGTGAAGAGTAGTCGGTTATGTCATCTTGTTGCTCTTCTGCCTCCTCTTCCTCAACTTGTGGTCCAAACAACCTTTCTGTCACTCTCTCAAGGATCCCTTTAAGCTGAGAGGCACCACCACTAGCTGCTGTCCTACCAAGAGATGCATCTCGATCCTCTGATGATCTCAATAACTCAGCTATATTTTTAAGACAGATTTTCTCTTCCTCCCCAGCAGAAGAACCTTGCTGTGCATCCCCGTCAGCTCCTGAATCAGCTTTAGTCTTACCCTTCCTTGTTGTTAAAACTGCTACTTGCTTTACTGGAGCTGTGTTTGGGTTTCCAGCTGCCTTATTATCAGAAGCTGATAAGCTTTGAGACAGATTAGTTGCTTTGGAGGACGCTTCCGCTCCTGCCATGGAAGAAGGAGGAAATGACTTTGCCTCGTTAATGGTGGCTGCCTGGGACACAGGAGCCGCCATGTTTGGGGCTACTGTAGCCCCTGGCTGCTTGCCAGAATCATCACCATTGCTATTCAGAGCTGCCTTGCCGATTGACTTTTTAGCTTTATCTTTAACTGACACAGATTCTCCATTATCATCCTCACTGGATGTTCCTGAAACAGAGCTAGGGTGGCGTTTTCGTCTCTTTGTCCTCCGTCTAATAACAAAACATGCCTTATAAACTTTTCTCTCCCGGTACAGTGTCACTAGCAAATACACATTACTTATCACCAGCAGCAGGACTACACACATCAAGAAAATCAGCTTTGGATCCCAGCCATCACTTAAAATTACCCTTTCACCGAGCGGAATCTTAAACTCTTTTATCTCAATAGGGAGTGTGCTAGATGTAACATTCCTGTACTTTTTAACATAAAAGAATTCCAGGCACTGATCATACAGAAGCCGAATCTTGTACTTAAACCACAAATATAATTTTTGCATTATATATTTACCTATCTTATCGATAATCATACCCAGGCAATACTTGTAGATCAATACACCAAAGACCGAGAAGAACAGACTCTCAAAAAGCCAAAACACCTTCATGTTTGCTCATTCGACTTAAGCAAGCAATAAATCAAACTAATTTGTCAGCAAGCCCCACGTTGGGCGCCAATAAATGTGGTAGGTTGAGAGAGGGCTTAGCTCTCCCTCCTCCACAGAGTAAGAAACCACAGCTAACTCAGTCGAAGAGCAAAAGCTATATATTTACAAGCATATATGGAAAGCAGGTTATATATAACACAATATATACAGGTATTTACAATATATACACAGAAATACACAGCAAAGACAAATAACACAACAAAAATCCCTCCCTCAGGGAGGGATCCCCTCTTTGGAACCCCCTCTCTCCCCCCCTTACCTCCCTTTTCCCCAAAAAGGGGTTAGAGAGAGAGAAAGGCAAGTTACTAAGGAAAAGAGTTGTTAGCAAGCTTCAAAAGCCCATGCAGGATTAGTGTTTGCTTATCTGAAGGCCAAGTCCAGCAGTTCGCAGAAGAAGCAGGCAGGGAGAACAGGCTGAAACACCAAACTCCCCCAACTCCCAAACCGAACTGCACTGAGGAAAAAAAAATTTCCAACCGCTTCACAATCTAAAGCTGAATTTTTGTTTATCAACCAATGAAATTCGTTTAGAATATCAGAATGTTTTGGTTCTAGTACCAAGAACATTAGCCAGTGTGTTCCAGCAGTGTTTGTTCTTAAAGGCACAGCCTCAAACGACCACACCCATGTAGTTGAAGAGGAGGAGTGAGAGTGGCTTTGATGTGCAACTGATGGATAGTTCAGGTAATCCTCAAATAACCTGATAATTGTGCTACTTTATTCTGGAAAACAATATAAGCCCCATGAGGAGAGGCTGAGGGAGCTGGGATTGCTTAGCCTAGAGAAGAGGAGGCTCAGGGGAGACCTCATTGCTCTCTACAACTACCTGAAGGGAGGCTGTAGAGAGGCAGGGGCTGGTCTCTTCTCCCAGGCAACCAGCACCAGAACAAGAGGACACAGTCTCAAGCTGTGCCAGGGGAGGTTTAGGCTGGAGGTTAGGAACAAATTCTTCATAGAGCAGAGATTTGCCATTGGAATGGGCTGCCTGGGGAGGTGGTGGAGTCACCATCATTGAAGGTATTTAGGAGGAGACTTGATAGGGTGCTTGGTTGCATGGTTTAGTTGATTAAATGGTGTTGGATGATACGTTGGACACGATGATCTTGAAGGTCTCTTTCAACCTGGTCTATTCTATTCTATTCTATTCTATTCTATTCTATTCTATTCTATTCTATTCTATTCCTGATGCAGGCCAGGATGCCACTGGCCTTCTTGGCCACGTGGGCACACTGCTGGATTTTGTTCAGCTGGCTGTCAACCACTATTCTCAGGTCTTTTTTGCCTGGCTTCTTTCCAGCCACTTGGACCCAGCCTGTAGTGCTGCATAGGGTTGTGGCCAATGTGCAGAACCCAGCACTTGGGCTTATTAAATACCATCATGTTGGACTCTGCCCATCTGTCCAGCCTGTCAAGGTCCCTCTGCAGAACCCTCCAACACTCTAACAGATCAACACCTGCTCCCAACTTGGTGTTGTCTGCAAACTTATTAATGGTGGACTCAATCCCCTCATCCAGATCATCATTAAACATATTGAATAGGCTTGGGCCCAACAATGATCCCTGGGAGACATCACTAGTGACTTTCAAGACCAGTCTGGATGCATTTCTCTGTGACCTGTATTAGATCATATGGTCCTGCTTTGGCAGTGGGGGTTGGACTCAAGGATCTCCTTGGGTCCCTTCCAACCCCTGAGATCCTGTGATCCTGTGAATGTTCACTAACAAATAAACAAAAATCCACAAACAAACTATTAAATAGGTCTGGTATTTAATTCAGCCACACTAATTAATAACTTGATAAAAGGAAGGGAAGTTTGGACTTCCAGTCCCTTACTTTGGTTTTTATTTTTAACACAAAAAGGAAAATGCTCTCCTAATTATTTCTTCAGGTTATTTTGAAAAATTAGTTCATATGTACCAGGTATATTAGGTATGTTGCTTTCCCAGTCTTTTTTTGTCTCCTCTCTCTTTTCCTTTTTCCCTGTGTTGCATTAACAATTTTCAGAACAGCTACTCATGAAAATTTCTCTTTTGGGTGTATTATAATTGTTTACATTGCACCATTAAGATTTGTTTGAAAACCAATTTTTCGTAAATGTCATATAACATAGTATTACAGAGCTATAACTAAATATTCATATTTCATATTACATAATATTGATATATTAACTTGAAATATTGACTCTTTTTGTCTTTATTTCTTTCTAATCTACTGCAGAGACAGAACTGTGGTCTTTCTCAGTTACATGACAAAATGGTTCTGTAAACACAACTGAAGTGATAAATTTAAAGTAGATACATCATTTTAGTAAAAGTTTATTTTATCATTCATATGGGCCATAAAGTGCCTTTCAGAATTACAAATATTCAAAAATAAATATTGTATCACAGCAAGAAATAAAACAATATAACTTTATGGCATTCTACACATTATTTGACCATAATTTATTCTTTTGCATGATTATAGTGATTAAGCAAGTGAAATACTCTGCTAAATATTTACTGGTTCTTAGGAATGCAAGGAACATATTTTGATTTCTGAGTTACTTGTCATAAAAAAATGATTAACCCTGAATTTAAAACCAAATAGAAGTGGTCTTCTTTATATGTATTGTGGCTTCTACGGGAAAATGTATCCCAGGTTCAAAACCTCAGTTTCTGTTTGATTGGTTTGGGGTTTGTTGATTTTTTTTTTCCTTTTTTATTTTTTTTAATTTTTTTTTTAATTTTTTTTGTTTCTTCTCATATTTTTGAAAGTTGGATTCATAAATGTACAGAGTACATTTCTCTTCATATACTGAAGGTAGTTATTAAAATTTGCTGTTGAACAGTTATACCCTAAAAACATTTGAACACAAGAAAAATAAATCAGTCTGGATTGTTTTATAAAAGCAAATAGATTCTTTAACTATAAAAAATATAACAAAGCACTTAATATATAATTAAGATACCCTACTCAATGCCAAGCTAGAAACCAACTAAGTCCCACACAGTTGCTCACTCACTCTCCCAAGATGGGAAGGGTGTCAGAATCAGAAGACAAAAGGTGGAAAAACTTGTGAGTTGAGATAAAAACAGTTTAATAGGTAAAGTATCTGTTCCAGTCATGCTCCCTCCCATCTTCTCATGTGTCTCCCTCTGGAGGCAAAAGCCATGTACCTAAGCAAATCAAAGCAAGTGTTCCATTTGTTCACCACTTCCCATCAGCAGGCAGGTGTTCAACCATTTCCAGGAAAACCTGGCTTCATCAACAAGAGCAGTTACTTGGGAAGACAAATCTCATCCCTCTGAATGTTTGCTGAATTTCCTCCTTCAATTTTGTATGCTAAACATGACATAATCAATTATGAGATATCCCTGTGGTCAGATGTCTGGTTGTGTTACCTTCCAACTTCTTGTGCACCACCTAAAACCTAAAATGTCCCTGAATTATTAACACTGTTAAAAATATAAATCCAAAGCATAGCCCCATACTAGCTACTATGAAGAAAATAAAATTTACCATGGCCAAAGCCACAACAGTAATTTCAAACTATAACCCAGAGGCAAGGAATTTGATAATTCAGAGCTAAACTTATAATTATTGTCTGTAACAGGTACACATTGATTTATTTGAACTCATAAAATATTGAATTCTTCATTTTCATATTTTGATGAATTTACTCTTGTGTTCTCAGCTCATTTCTGTTTTAAATCCCATGATGCTGAGTCTGTGAACCTGAAAGCTCATATGCAGGGCTATACTCCACCCTAACAGGGAAATCCTGGTTTCTTATCCTCAGTAAAAAGAAGTCTAAGTTAATTGATTGCAAGTGAAATGTACTATAGACTTCCCAGTTCACTGTTGTAGTATTCAGTCTCTCATTTGAATTTAAAAATAAATATAATTGGAGGAAAAAAATATGTTAAGAGCTTGCTGTTTGGCCTTTGCCATTTGTCCTAGGTGCCCAACTACCTTCTCAATTGAAAAAACTGAATTTTAAAATGTTTAGCTCAAAAGATAGAATTTCCTGTGTTCTTTCCTATATTTTAGATGCATCAGGGATGCAGGATTGGTTGCAGAGGGTATGTCAGAGCTGTTCTGCAATGGTTAATAGACATTTGTGTGAGTATAGAGTTCATTATTGTAGAGCAGATGCAATACTATTTATCTTCTGTACATATAAAGAGGATTTTCAGTAGGATGACAAGAACAGCAGTCCTTTAAGAAGCAGTCTGACAGCTACAGTTTTCCTTTGGTTCTATTTCAGTTTCTGAGGGATATCACATATTTTCTTCTATTTAATAATGTATTCCATGAAATACCAGTACTTTTTAAATTGCCAACACTAAAGAGATAGAGAAATAGGTAGTCATGCATGTGTTAGCATAATATAAACACTTCAGAAGTCCAGATAATGAATATGGCCTGCTTTTTTTTTTTTTTTTTTTTTTTTTTTTTTTTGGAACACTTATGTAACCGTTGACCATACATAAGTGATCTGCTGGGAAGAACTGAATTCATTACACTCATTTACAGCTGAGAGAAGAACCTTCCTCAATCTGCTGGACACACTTTTCTTAATACAACTCTTCTTGGCTACAAGGGCACATTGTTGTCCCATGGATAACTTGTTATCCACCAGGACTCCCACGTCCCTCTCCATGAGGCTGCTTTCCAGCAGATCACCTCTCAACCTCTACTGGTGCAGCTTGTTATTCCTCCCCAGATGCAGGACTATGTACTTGTTGATTCTCATTTGGTTCTTCTGTGCCCAGCTCTCTAGTCTGTCCAAGTTTCTCTGGATGGCTGCACAGCCTTCAGCTGTATCATTCAAGCCTCCCAGTTTGGTGTCATGAACAAACTTGCTGAGCAGACACCGTGTTCCCTCATCAATGTTATTGATGAAGATGTTGAACAGCACTGGACTGTGAGAGACTTCTGTCTCTCCTGGTGTGACTCAACAAAGATAAAATCACTTGCTGCTTGCCCAGACAATATGTGTTGGGCAGAGCCACTGGAAGGAAGGTGCAAAGATCATGTAGGAATCCTGCCCACCAATCCTGGATGCAAATCACCTTGTGATTGCATCATGATAACGCTGGACTGCAGCTGGCCTACAATGGCCCAAGGACCCAGCCACCACATCTTCAGGACAAGATAATATCCACCCATCAGTACCCTGGAAAGGGTGAGACAATGGATTAACCATCTGTTTCCTGATGTGTAATGAGTGTGGGGGCATGTAGGTGGAGAAGGAGGTGATGGAGGCCTCCCACCTCCATTTAGACCCCTGCCCAAACACACAGGAATGCACAGAAAGATTTCCTGGGGAACGATACCTGGATATTTACCTAAGGATGATTTCCTGGCCCCTGAATTCCTGAGGGACAATACTTGGACACATATCTAAGGACTAAAAAATGTATAAAAGACTTGAGCCACTACTGGCTTGGCAGAAGAAAAATGCAGAAGAAAAACAGAGATGAAGGAAAACACAGAAGAAGGACAATGCCACTCAGAAGGAAAGCACGAGAGAAAGAAAAGCCCGGGAGAATGCTGCTCCAAAGAAAAGAGGCCATGGAGCCTGGACAAAGCAGACCGATCCCTCTCTCTGTGTCCTAAGATCCGCAGGCTGCAGCTCATGGAGCTGAAGAGGCTGCCCAGAGGACCACATCTCTTCTCCAGCCAAAGCCTCAGCACCTTGTCTCTACCGACCCAGGCTGCCCAGAGGACCACATCTCTTCTCCAGCCAAAGCCTCAGCACCCTTCCTCTATAGACCCAACATCTCCTGCGGCACCTTTCCTCCACAGACTCAAACTGTCTTGGGGGGGGGGTGGGTATTTCACAACCTGGGAATATTCAAAAGAACTTGAGTTTCTTTCCCTCTCCGGACCAAGACACGGACCCAGCTCTGATCCCTGGGGGACTCCACTAGTTAAAGCTCTCCAGCTGGACCTGGCACCATTGATCACGACTCTTTGAACCCTATCTTGTAACCAGTTCCTAATCTGCTTCACTGTCTGGTCTTCCATCCCACACTTCTTGCTCACTAGGATGTCATGGGAGATGGTGTCAAAGGCCTTACTAAGATCAAGGTAGACCACATCCACTGGTCTCCCTGAATCTACCCATTCAGTTATGACATCATAGAATGTTATCAGATTAGTCAAGCATGATTTCCTCTTAGTAAATCCATACTGACTACACATCCATGAAGTAGTATTGCATACACAGCTATGTATATGTAACACTTTCATAGTAGGTCAGCTGGTCAAGGCAATTGCCAGTTTAGCAATTTGAAACAGACTGCAGAAAATTCTGGGTGAAATGCAGAGTATTACTTTCTAAAAATTTCTGCTCTGTTACTGAATATCTCTGTTTTACGTGTTGGCCAGCTGCATTACAAAGGCAAATATTTCTTACATCTGTAGATAAGACCTTAAAATACACCTGGGTTGGAAAAGTCTCAAACACAAATACAGGCTGTGTAAGGAATGGCTCATGAATGGATTTGAAGAGAAAGACTTGGAGGTGTCAGCTGGTGAAAAAAATCAACAAGAGGCAGCAATGTGCTCTTGCAGCCCAGAAAGTCAACTGTACCCTAGGCTTCATTGAAAGAATTGTGACCAGAAGGACAAGGATGGTGATTCTCTCCCTTTACTCTACTCCTATGAGAACTACCTGAATATTGCATACAGTTGTGGTGCCACAGCAAAAGAGGGACATTGAACTGCTGAAGCACATCCAGAAGAAGGCCATGAAGATGATCAGAGGGATGGAGCTCCTCCCTTGTGGGCCAAGCTGTAACACTTGATGCTGTTCAGCCTGCAGAAAAGAAGGTTCAGCAAGGACCTTATAGAAGCCTTCCAGTACTTGAAGAAGTCCTACAGGAAAGCCAGGAAGGGACTTTCTACAAGGGCTTGTAGTGATAGGATGAGAGGGAATGGATTTAAACTTGAGGAGGACAGACTAAGACTGGTTATTAGGAAGAAACTCCTTACAGTGAGGCTGGTATGACACTGGAATAGGTTGCTCAGGGAGGTCATGCTCAGGGGTCTTCAAAGCCAGATTAGCTAAGGCCTTGAGCAACCTGGTCTAGTGTAATGTGTCCCAGCTCATGACACCGGGGTATAGAACTGGATGTTCTTTAAAGTCCTTTCAAATGCAAGCCATTCTGTGAGTCTATGAATCTATGAAGAGGCTCTGTCATAATGGTAGTATAAAGAATGAAGAAGAAAATAAGGTATGCAAGTAGTCTCCACTTGGTCTTCAACTGGCCTTACTATTTGAGCTATTTGAAATGACCAACACCAGACTGTACGGGAAGTCCAGTCAGGCAGACACAAAAAAAGACACTATGTAGGTCATTTGACTTGAGCATGACAACTGGCTCACATGAATAAACAGATATGCTCTGACTGTGTAATGCAGTTCAAGCTAGAGAATATGAAAACCTACAAAATGCAGGGTGTTATGTTGCTCTTATTTTCTGTGCTCACACATCTTAAATGTTTTCCCTAGATTTTAGAACATATTTCATGTTCTGTCTTTGAATTAATGACCAGTATTGATAAACAGAGCCTGCATGTATCTAAGGGAGAGTGTTTCTAGTAAAAGAGGTAATATTGAGACTTAAACAAAATTTTAAAGAGATTGATCTTTATTTTTACTACTTAGATTATATTAAAAACTCTTCAGCAAGTTGCAGTGGAGGGGAGGAATAAAGAAAATACCAGGATTTTTATGTAATTCACATTATTTTTAAAGCTGATTATTTTGTTTTGAAAGCTGATTATTCATCACAATGGAGTGGCATCCACTATGCACTACTTACTTTTTATAACAAAAAAGCTCACTTCTTGTTTGCTTCATATATTTTTGAAGGAAAAAATCCTAACAGATTCTAATTAAATAGCAAATACAAAGGACTTTGGAACTTAAAGCATATTTTATTTTAATGAGTTAAGAAGATCTTTGCATTCCTCATTAGTTTCACAATGAAGGGGAGTCACAGGTCAAGGAACAGTTTGTCCTAATGAGCAGAATTAAAATGTTGATCATCTTAAGAGTTATTGCATCTTCTTTGTGGAATTTTGGTATATTTTTATATTTGGTTCTGTTGAAAACTTTACCCCTAAGAAGTTCACTTTATAACGTAAAAGTTGCTTGTTTATTTTGTTCTAGAATATCACTTTAAAGTTGGCTGTACTGTGGGTGACAGAACTTATGCTCAGAGTGTATTTTAAATTTAAGGAAAGGTATTGATAGGAAAAGATAGTTCCAGGCTTTTGCATTTCCTCAGGTATGCTATACTGCCTGGCATAGTCTAACAGGTCCCTTCCCACTTCTTCCCATGTCCATGGCTTCAAGTCAGGCGGGCTCCCCCCATGTGTTAAATTTTCCCTTAGAAGAGTTCTCATCCTTGAAGAAAGTGGGGTATCAGCTATTTCTTTTTGGAGCTGGGTACCTGCAGTGAAGGATGCCTATGGTCAGGATTGTGCCCCTAGCATTTCTGGAACATACCTCTCTGAGTGTTAACCCTCCTTTGTTTCCCCCTCCTTTCCAGGGGCAGCAGGGGGGATCCTGGTGCCACTGAGTCCAGGTAAACAGCCTGCCTGGGTATAGCATATACTTACGCCGTACTTGGTAGATGTTAGTTCATTGGTTAATCTTGCGTTAGCAACAGACTGCCCATTGGACCAGTATTCACTGGGGCAAATGGTAAATAGAGGTCGTTTGGTAAATGAGCCCCCCCACATCGTGTTGGAGCCTGTGAGTGAGTGCGTGCCAGTGCTGCCATGGTCCACCTTGCCCGGGACTCAAGCCCATGCCCCAAGAGGCCTCACGCTCCTTTGCCACCGTCACCCAGCTGTGTGTGGTGCCGTGAACAGTACCCCATGGGATCAACCACTACATGATCCATTGATGCAGGAGAAATGCCAGCAGCCCATGTGAACCAGCGTCGCTGACCTGCCACAGCCCCGCCTCGAGCAGGAGACCTTTGTGTCCTGGGAGAAGCAGCAGCCACGCAGTGCAGCCACGTGGCCAGCACCATTTCCTGTCTCTGTCTTACAGCACATCCGTGCCACATTTCTGGACTATAAATATTATTAAGGGGAGACTTCATGAAGTTCTCAGCTTGTAAGTCAAGCCTTTCTTTATAGAGTTTCCAGTTAATAAGGTAGCGTTTAGACTGCTCCGGGTGGAGGGTTGCTGGTCACTGACCAACACCTTCCTCGCCGCTTTCTAAATTCGTTTTGATTCTAAGTTCTGTGAATTGTTTGATTTAATTGCCCATACATAAACATTCTGTAAAGATAGTTTCACTAACCGGATATCAACACCTGCGAAGGGTGACTGTAAATACCCTGTTACAGAGTTTGTATATATATATATATATATATAAAATAAACTTAACATGTATTTTCATTGATATATCTGCCGCTCATTTCTGAGGGCATATTCACAACAGTACCTCTTATTTTATGCGAATCAGGGAGACCCCTGACCAAAAGAGTCATTCTGTTTGCACCCACCAGAAGAGAAAGAGAGGATTCATAATGATGTTTTAGTTATCTTTTATGTATCATTTGCAGGTGTGCAGCCTTTTGCACATTCTCCGTTAACTGATTAATTCCTCCCCGCAGAAATATGGGTTCCCCTCTCTCCTTTGGGTCAAAACCTCCTACCCAATAGGCAGCTCTCTGGGTGAGCTCCAGAGTCCACTTCTGTTTTTTGTAGTTAGAAAAACGTCACCCCAATAGCCCATTGCTTCAGGTTCTGTTAACAATTCCCCAGGAGAGCATGAAAATTCTTTGAGGATTTTGGCTAGCTCAGTGTAGGAGAAAGGTGTCTCTTTAGTTGTGATAGTGGGGGTAGTTTCCCCATCCTCATATCAAACTTCAGTTTTGAGAGGTCTGACATGCACGTCAGCTTCCTTAGCTGCTGCCAATTCTGTCCAAGGGTATATGGGGGAAGAATCTGGGTAATTCACATCCTGTCTTGATTCCAAATATTAATTTGTCCTCCTCTCATTTTCTAACTGGATTTTAAGATCTGCCACTACATCTTTCAAAGTGGTAACATGGCTTTGTAGTGACTCCACAAAGCCCTGAAAAGAGGAGATTGTTTGATTCTCTTGCTCATGCCATTCCTCTTTTTCTTTCACTGAAGCTGCTAAACAGGCACCTAAGACTGAACAGATAAAAGTTTTGCCTTTTCTGGCTTTTGCTCTTGCATCTTTCTGCAGGGCCACAATTCTGTTAGCCATGCTCTGGAAGTTACTCCAGTTTTCATGGGCCCACTCAAGTACCTGTACAGATGGGTGAGCACCATGAGTTTCTAAAAGGGAAAAAAAGCCTCTCACTCAGGGCCATTTCTTTTGTTTCACAAAGCGTTTACTAATAGGGCACTAAGTTTCACAGGGAAGTTAGATCAAAAACACTATTTGTACCCAAAAAATCTTCCCTGGAAAAACATACACTTTTAAAAGGTTTACTCCAAAATACTCTTCTCCAGGAAAAGTACACAACAGATTTTTCAGGAGAGGTCACATACAAGAGAAAAAACAACAACCTGGGCTTCTCAAGGGAAAGTCACACTATTTCCCTGAGAGATCCACACTTGCAAAAGCTTCTCATCTTTTTTTCCTCAAATTTTCTGTTACAACAAGATAAAACCCCCGTGTTTCTTAAGGATGCATCACTCTGTTTCCCTGAGAGAACACACACTTGCAAAAGGTTGTCAACTTTTGCTTCAGTACTGGACTTCTCAGGGAAGTCACACTACTTCCCAAGAGAACACACACTTTATAAATATATCACCAAAAAATGGGTTTCCCAAAACAGGGTACTGAAAATTCTTGGGGAGGTCACACTATAAAAGCAACATTTGTACCCCAGTTATCTTCCCTGAGAAAGCACACACATTTAAAGATTTGAGAGCTCCCACACAGTACATATTTTGGGGTTCTCAAAAATGTAATAGTCTTGCTGTGACACTTTCACTGCATGGGAATACTGCTGACTACACCAATATTAATGCCTCAGTCCAGAGAGGGAAAGAGACTCAGTTTTTTTGAATATTCCCATGTTATGAAATTAGAGGCATAAATGAAGCCAAAATATCAACAGCAAGGCTATTTATTAACAGAATAAAGTGGATGAATCAGAAGGGGAGGGAGAGAAAATAGAGAGGGAGAGAGAGAAGAGGGAGAGAGAAGAGGGAACGAATTATATTACCACACCCCTCACCTGCCAAGGCTGTTTGAGTCTGGAGGAGGGCTGCTGCAGCTTTGGCATAGAGTAGATCACAGTATCACACAGTATCACAGTAACTAAGGTTAGAAGAGACCCCAAGGATCATCAAGTCCAACCTGTCCCAACAGACCTCACAACTAGACCATGGCACCAAGTGCCACGTCCAATCTCCCCTTGAACACCTCCAGGGACAGCGATTCCACCACCCCCCCGGGAAGCCCATTCCAATGACGAATGGCTCACTCAGTGAAGAACTTTTTCCTCACCTCGAGTCTAAACCTCCCCTGGCACAGCTTGAGACTGTGTCCCCTTGTTCTGGTGCTGGTTGTCTGGGAGAAGACACCAACCCCTTCCTGTCTACAACCACCTTTCAGGTAGTTGTAGAGGGCAATGAGGTCACCCCTGAGCCTCTGTTGGGTCTGTGGAGGAAGCATGATGCAGCTTTGGGGGTCTGTGCAGGAAGAGTGCTGCGGCTTGGAGGAGATGTTGCCCTTGTTGGCTGTGCTGTCCTCTGAGCAGCCTCATCACCTCCATGAGTTGTAGCAGGATGAACTTAGGACATGGAGAGAGGGTTCCTCTTGGTCTGCTTCTTCCAGGCTACATGGTGATGTCTCTGTCATTTTTCTCTCCTGGTATTCTCTCAGTTTTTCTTCAGAGCAGCATTGTCCCTGTCTTTTCATTCTCTAATGTTTTCCTTCCCTTGATCCAGTAGTTGCTCAGAATATTATACAGTTTTTAGGTATGAGTCCAGGTGGTGAATATGCATATTCCAGAGAGTATTGATAGCAGTGGCCTCTGCCCATTATTTCCAGGGCAGCTGCAGTCTAGTGAGCAATCTTTATCTATGCACCTTCCAGAGAGTCATTATCCAGTGGCATGTGCTCAATGCACATCAGCTATTGTCTGGGCAAGCAGCAAAGATGATTTTATGTTTGTTGAGTCACATCAAGAGAGACAAGATTTAGTCTCTCATAGGGTGGTAAACTGGAGTCAGCAGCCCAGCTAAAGTGCATACACATTAGCACATGTATCATGGGTAACAAACAAGAGGGGCTGGAAGCCTTGTTACAGCAGGAAAGTTATGATGTAGTTGTCATCGCAGAAATGTGGTGGGATGACTCACATGACTGAAGCACTGGAATCAATGACTACAGGCTCTTCAGGAGAGACAGGCAAGGGAGAAGGGGTGGAGGGGTGGCCCTGTACATCAAGGAAGCTCTAGACAACATGGAACTAGAGATTAAGGATGATCAAGTTGAGGGCCTGTGGGTGAGAATTAGAGGGAAGGCCAACAAGGCAGATGTCCTGGTTGGAGTCTGTTATAGACCACCCAACCAGGATTAAGAGGCTCATGAATTATTTTATAGGCAGCCAAGAGGACCAATGTCATCCTGGCCTGCATCAGAAATAGTGTGGCCAGCAGGAGTAATGAAGTCATTGTGCCCCTGTACTCAGCACTGCTTAGGCCACACCTTGAGTCCTGTGTCCACTTCTGGGTCTCCCAGTTTAGGAAAGATGTTGACTTGCTGGAATGTGTCCAAAGAAGGGCAACAAAGCTGGGGAGGAGTTTGGAGCACAAGCCCCATGAGGAGAGACTGAGGGAGCTGGGGCTGCTTAGAGGAGGCTCAGGGGAGACCTTATTGCTGTCTGCAACTACCTGAAGGGAGGTTTCAGCCAGGTGAGCATAGGTCTCTTCTCCCAGGCAACCAGCAGCAGAACAAGAGGACACAGCCTCAAGCTGCACCAGAAGAGGTTTAGGCTGGATGTTAGGAAGATGTTCTTCATAGAAAGAGTTGTTAGCCATTGGAATGGGCTACCTGGGGAGGTGGTGGAGTTGCACTCACTCGAAGTGTTTGAGAAGAGACTGGATGAGGTACTTGGTGCCAAGGTTTAGTTGATTAGATGGTGTTGGGTGATGGGTTGGACTTGAAGGTCTTTTCCAACCTGGTTAATTCTGTTATATTCTATTCTAAATAACAATTTTTCCAATCAATGGAAAATAAATATTAAACTAGTATGTGTGCAAGTATCTATGTAGATATATTATCAGGAAAAAAATGTTTTTTAAAAAGAAATAGAAAACAATATTTTAAAAGTCTTACATGTATAACACCTCAATTTATCTCACATTATACACATCAATAATGTTTTATAGTACTTCACTAAATTAATGCTCTGTGACTTTGTTAATCACTGAACCATGCAAATGCAAGATTGCTGCATTGCCTGTTTATACACACACACAATCATACTTGTGTCCTGGTATAAATTAATGGATTATAACATCTTTGATGTCACTGTAGGAGAGTCACTTCACTGTGAATGCTACTTGTGTATTCTATAGTAGCAGTATTTGTCTCTGATTTAATTCCTTAAAAGTACCAGAAATAAGCTTGTAAACTGGCCTTAAACATAAAAGGGCTGTCACATTGGCAGTTTCTTTCAGCCTGAACCACATGGGTAGTCTGTTAAGTGGGAACTGGTGTACTTCTCTCATCATCAAAGAGATGGATTCTAGGTCATCTTTGATGGTCTCACCATTTTTAAGGGAATGTCAAAAGAAAAAAATAATTCACTCCTAAATAAATAAAAGCAGAAATTAGTGTCATTCTAAAGTTCATGGCAGATAATGTTAACTTTAGGCACTAATATCATTAAGATGAAAGATAAGGTTGTTGTAACAGACTTGAGAGAAATCAGTGATGGTTTCTTTGTAACCTTATAAACTTGTGCAGCCCTAGTAAAATCATTGTCATGTGTCCTGTGGTCACCCTGATGCCTGAAGTGACAGAATACAATCAAAGTGGGAAAGTATGAGGAGCTTTTGGTCATATATACTGAAAGTATTTATTTAGTAATTTAAGTATTATCTACATGATATAGATGAGGTTGCTACCTGATGTGTCAGCATCAGATGCTGTCAGGGCCACACATCAGAGAGATACAGGAGGCCTCTTAGATTTCTTATAATGATTGGACTAAATCCTTTCAATTAAATTCCAATGTATCATCACTCCTTTTTCATACTCATGTTTGGAATACTACAGAAGCCCCGTCCCTGGAGGTTTTTAAGGCAAGGCTGGATATGGCTCTGAGCAACCTGTTGTGTGAGGTGTCCCTGCCCATGGCAGGGAGATTGGAACTAGATGATCCTTGAAGTCCCTTCCAACCCTAACAATTCTATGATTCTATGGTTCTTGGCTGAACCGACTAGCTTGTAAAGGTAATGGCATCAACAGTATTACTCAATAATGACTAAAATCATAAGGGAAAAAAATGGTTTCCAGGCTTGATTCTTTTTGTAAGTAATGTATTGTCCTGGACCAAATTTATCTTACAGAAATAGTTTTCAATGATCTAGAAAGACAGTAAGATGGGAATACACAGAAGCATATTGTAAACTATATGATGAAAGTAGATTTTTCAGAATGCCTTTTCGCCTTTGGAGAGTTCTTTGAGTGTCAAGTGGTATGAGTGAGATAATTAAGAAACATGGTTTGAACAAGGTTTTTATCTTATTAATAGGATGTGAAAGAAATTGTTTTGGAGATTGTTGCTTTAAAAATACATTTTTCTGAAGTGCTGTAATAAATTTTAAACATTAAGATTCTTCAATAAATATAGTTTCCTACTATACTACTTTAATCTGATGCATAGGCACTGCAGCTCTGCAGTTGTGTAGAAGCTGACTTAAGAGGAGCCCAAACAGCTTGCTCCTGTTAAAAGAAAATAGGGTGTGGACTGGAAGGTGAGGCTTTGTGTGCCATTAATACATAGAATACACAGAATACATAGAATAAACCAGGTTGGAAGAGACCTTCAACATCATCGTGTCCAACCCATCAACCAATCCAACACCACCTAAACAACTAACCCGTGGCACCAAGCACCCCATCAAGTCTTTTCCTGAAAACCTCCAATGATGGCAACCCCACCACCTCCCCAGGCAGCCCATTCCAATGGGCAAATCTGGAAAGGTGGTATTGTTGAAGATGAAGACAAGATGAAAATGATGAAATGTTCTTAAGGTACACTAGGAAATGTTCAGGGGTCTGTGCTTTTTCAAAGCATTAAAAGTTTAGTGTTTTCACTAAGTTTTTATTGATCTGGAACAAATTTTCACTTTTAAACACTGAAATAATTGTTCCTTGTCTTTAGGGTGGGTGCTCTAGTGTTGCCCATGTTAATGGCTAACATGTGAAGCAGAAGCCTTTGGAGAACTGGTCTTGCTTTATTTCTGGATGCCAGGCAGAAAGTCAGAAGCAGATAATTGTGGGGTTTGCACAGCAGACTTCAAGGTCTGCATATGTGAGTATATTGAAGAAAGGTTTGTGAGGCTTTGACTTACCTTGGTTCAGTTGGTATTTTTGCAAAAAGCAGTTGGAGAATTAACTAACTCAAGTTAGTTAATTCAAGTATTAGTTAAATCAAGTATTAAGGTAATGTTAAACAAGCAGCTAGCTAGAATTGGAGAGCTTTGGATGAGTATGATGAGGCAAACTTTGGGTATGTCACTGAAGGTATTTTGTTGTTGTCCCAGGCTAAAGGTTTTTTATTCATTGAGAATGTGTTGAATTGTGTTTTCTTTAGCGAAGAAGCTTTGTTTGTCTTTTAGCTGCCATAACAGAATTTACTGTTCTTACCTCTTTGTGTTATGAGGTGGATTTTGGAGAAGATTGTGCCTATCAGTTTATGCACCATGGGGTGCATAGGTGAGCTGCAGCTGTAGTACTCTTAAAGTAATTACAATTACATTTCTGATGGAACTGTGGAAGTGGTGTTTCCCTAGGCTGCTTCTTTCACAGCATAGAACTGAGGAAACCCAAGATTTATTTCTGTTTGGCTATTTCTCCACTTTTCAGTTTTGAATTAAGTAAAGTACCCCCACCTTATGGACTTTCAGCCTTCAGGTTTATATATCCTAGATATACTGACACTTTCCTTAGGAGACAGCATTCATTAAGTCAGTACAAACGTTGTTTTTATGTTTAAGGTATATTTTAATATATCTAAAGAAACAAAACTGTGTGAACAGAACATGGTAAGGTAATAGGACAAGAAAAAGAGCAGGTAAGTTTGTGTTGAGCACCACTGTATTTTTGTACATGGTTGGTAACAGAAGTATTGTCTTAGCTCAACAAGCAAGGTGAGTAAGTTTTCCTATACAGAATAGAGCAATACATTCTTGGATTTTGATACTTCCTACAGATTCTTTTACTTTTTTTTTTTCTATTAAAGTGCACAAAGTGAAAATTGATTACTAATTTTTTAAATAAACTATATGATCTCAATATACTTCAAAAAAAAGAGTAAATTTCAGTGGGTTTTGAGCCAGCACTGTGCCCAGGTGGCCAAGAAGGCCAATGGCATCCTGGTCTGCATTAAGAATAGTGTGGCCAGCAGGAGCAGGGAAGTCATTGTGCCCCTGTACTCAGCACTGGTTAGGCCACACCTTGAGTACTGTGTCCAGTTCTGGGCCCCTCAGTTTAGGAAGGACATTGAGACACTTGAACATGTCCAGAGAAGGGCAACAAGGCTGGGGAGAGGCCTTGAGCACAAGCCCTATGAGGAGAGGCTGAGGGAGCTGGGATTGTTTAGCCTGGAGAAGAGGAGGCTCAGGGGAGACCTCATTACTCTCTGCAACTACCTGAAACGTGGTTGTAGCCAGAAAGGGGTTGGTCTCTTCTCTCTAGCAACCAGCACCAGAACAAGAGGACACAGTCTCAAGCTGCACCAGGGGAAGTTTAGGCTCGAGGTGAGGAGAAAGTTCTTCACTGAGTCATTTGTCATTGGAATGGGCTGCCCAGGGAGGTGGTGGAGGCACCATCCCTGGAGGTGTTCAAGAGGGAATTGGACATGGCACTTGGTGCCATGGTCTAGTCATGAGGTCAGTGGTGACAGGTTGGACTTGATGATCTTTGAGGTCTCTTCCAACCTTGGTGATACTGTGATACAGTGATACTGTAATTTGGAAAATTCTCAATGAATATCCAGTAGCGTTTGATGAACTCTATACACTGAATATTGTAGGTTACTCATTACGTTCAAAGCCCAGCTTTAAAATGCTTCAGATGTATCTGTTAACCTTAAGCACTTTTACCACTGTAGATCATGCTCTCTTTATGTTAACCATGCAGTAAATAAGAAAAAAACAAACTATGTCACACAGATTATTATAATGTAGATCTGGTGACTTGCCCAGCTACTCATGAACTCCTTAGAACAACTATTCTCTGGAGAAGACAGTGCTCTTTCTTCTCTATGATGTTTGGATCCTAAGTGCAATGATTTTTCATGGTATAATTTTCATTTAACAACATGCAGTGTGTAACTCTATCTTAAGTGAGTAGCCTGTGCATTTGAAAACTGAGATTTCTAGATAAATGAAGTATGCTCTTATTCTGATAATCCTCATTTTTGTGTACATTATTTTTGTCATTCCACGTTAGCTGCCAATGTTAACACTTTTACACTAATGGGACTTATTTCTAATGCTTGGGCTAATGGAGAAGCAGATAGTAGTTGTATGGTACCAGCTCCTCATAATGCCTCTCTCTATCCTCACAGTTCATATCCTATTCTTTTTGTTTGCTTGACACTCCTGTGCCTATGCAGGTCTACCTCACCTGTTGCAATCTGCCTTTTTTTATTCTTTGAATAATCTGATCACTTTCCTTCCATCCTTAGCTCCAGCATCAATCTTAATAAGAATACAGTGGGATCATTCTCCCCTGCATGTTGGACAACAGCAAATTCAGCTTCATGGAAAAAAGAGGAAACTCTTAACCCACAGAACAACAGCCAGATTATTTCACCTGCCAGAAACTAATAGCTGGGTACAAGTAACTCATATCTCCATGAAAAATATGTCCCTGACTCCTCCCTTACATACTAAGCCTGACATTAGTATGGTATCAAGTATGCTATTGGCTGGTTAGGTTTGGCTGTCTGAAATGGTTTGAGCAGAATCATATATCCTACAACATTCTGAGCAAAGTTTGCTTCATGACAGAAGTAGGCATTGCTGGGATTTGTGAGGCTCATAGGATGTTATGTAGTTTGTAAAGTTTCTTGTTTCAAGACCAGGATGGGGCTTTCTCTTTCTAGTTTCAATTTTCATGCAGGTAGCTGTGTGGATTGGGCCAGGTATTTTCCTTCTGTTTTATCCCTGTCTCTTTTTGGTGTATTCTGATATCCCTGCAATAAAATAGTAAATGATTGTGTATCTCAGCTAAAACTCTCTACCCCTATTCTTTTATTCCCTGTCAGTGGGACAGATAGCAAAGCCCAAATCCCAGAAGCAGAGTGAGCAGAAAAGAGAACAAATAATGCTGCAAGATATAAGGTTTTCAATACACCAATGGAATTATATTAACCCATCTATTGTTATCATTCTGTATCCAATCCCTACATTATTTATCTTTTACTCAAAAGTCTCTGGAGTTCTTGAAATTACAACTAGTATCTAAGCTAGCGACTAGCTCAAGCCACTACGCATGGTGAGGCCACATCTCTAATTTGTGTCTGGTTCTGTGCCCCTCAGTTCAAGAAGGACAGGGAACTGCTTGAAAGAGTCCAGTACAGTGCCCCAAAAATTAATGGAGTGGAACATCTTCCTTATGAGGAGAAACTAAGTGAGCTGGGGATCTTTATTTTGGAAAAGAGGAGACAAAGGGGTGACCTCATGCCTGTTTATAAATATGTAAAGGGTGTGTGCCAAGAGGATGGAGCCTGGCTCTTCTCAGTGATGCCCAATGACAGGACTAGGGGCAATGGATGGATGTTCAGGCATAGGAAATTCCAGGTAAATATGAGGGAAAGTTTTTTCACTGTCAGGTTGATGGAACACCAGAACAGGCTGTCCAGGGGGGTTGTTTAGTCTCCCTCCCTGGAGATATTCAAGACCCATCTGGATGTGTTCCAGTGTCATCTGGTATAGGTGATCCTGCTATGGCAGGGATGTTGGACTAGATGACCTTTTGAGGTCCCTTTCAACCACCAACATTTATTCTGTGATTCTGAGTTTCTGGGTTAATCTTTGTTTGCCTGTAATCATATTCAGCTGCACGTTTTCAGGCTCCTGCACAGTGCTGTTCTCTTTAGATTGTTCAACTAGTATTTATCTCTTTAGTTCCTTGGCCCAACTTGCCAATTTATTTTGGCACAATGATTTCTGTCTTTTTGTTGTATGAAATTTCTGAATTTCTTGATCTTACTACGTGGGTTTTTGAATGCTTGTTTGTACCTTTGGCTCAAATCACTTTACAGGCTCTGTGCATTGTAGTGCTGCCTTAGAAAGCCTATATGTTAATTTCTCTCTGAAGTTTTTCACACAGAATCACAGAATGATGGGGGTTGGAAGGGACCTCTATAGATCATCTAGTCCAGAGCAGGTTCACCTAGAGAAGGTTGCACAGGATAGCATTGATATAAATAGGCCACACAAGAAAATTTCTAAATTTCTTGTGAAAGTTGTTTTATTTAAAAAAAAAAAAAAGAAAAAGTAAAAGAAGGAAAATAGAGACAAGCAAGAGCGACACATCAGGCTGCAAAGAGTAGAGGACTTCACCTCACAGCACACCTCACAGCACTCTTTACAGCACCCTTAAAATTACTTATAATTATCTTTTCTTTATATACCTACATCATCTACATGTACATGTTTATGCTAAATAGAAGGCAAGGATATGATAATGAGTTCTAGCAAATTCCTGGAATAGGTGGAGCTTCCTTGCTCATGCACATTCCATGTGGTAGGGTTTTCCTGGGGGTCATGGATGAAGCAGGGAAGGTCTTCCTCATGTGTCCTCTGGGTAACCCCATCTTTTCACACAAATGCAGGTGTTCAGGTTCCCTTATCTAAGGTAAACACATTCCACACTCATGAGAAAACTGGTGCATATCTTTTCCAGGCTCCCCTTGGAACTGCTTTTCCTTGGTGCTGTGTCTAGTTATTAGGCAGAAGACCAAAACAGTCTCAATTCAAATGTGTGGTTTACCATTTGTTCTCAAAACAACTCCTCTTTAAACTTGGTCTTAGGACAATCTGAAATTATATCTTTTAACACAAATCACAAATCACTATTACATTTATAACAGACCCCCATTTTCTTTTTGTTACCATTGATTTGTGTTATTGCTTCCAGATTTTTCAGATTTTTCTTAATTAGATCATAATCGGATTCCTCTGTCCGCATCACTTTCAAATCATAACCATCTACTTGTAACTTATTAATACCAAACAAGAATTATAGAAATTGATATAGATCAGTGTTAAAATTATTCAAACAAACCAATTTATATTTGATAATCAAGAAGTTAAAATTTTTGAACCCACAGGACATATAATCCAAAAAAACTAATTACATAACTACAATAGATTACATTTACGACCACACACACTCTCAGCATATAAGAAATCTAAAGCTAACTCATTTTGAATGGATATTTGTTAAGCTTTTATCACATCTATGCTTACATTCATTATAATCTGGCAATATATATCGCAGAAAATCACAGTGCAGCAGAAAAAAATTACCATCGCTTTTCTAAGTTTTAGTAGGCCTAATTACTAATTCAACCTGTTTACCATTACTGATTTTGGAGCATAGAATAGAATAGAATAGTGTCATAGTTTGGGCTGGGTGCCCTCTGCTTCAGCGGTGTTTCCTGTGTCCAGAAGTCCAGCCCAGTGGGTGGATGCAGGAAATTAAGTATTTCTACCATAATCCCTTGCACCACTATAAATTTTGCGGTGGCGGCTGGCACTCCCTCTTTCCTTCCCTCTCTGAGACTTGGTAACTGGGGGAGAGATCTCCCGGCCATGGGCCTGATTGGGCCCAAGGCCATTGGGGGATGGGCAGTCTCACATCTGGCCAGCTGAGACCAGCCTAGCAGTAGGGGGGGAAGGAGGAGCCCTGGGGGTTTTGGATGCACCCTCAGGTGGGGTTTGGGGTCTTTCTGGGTTTACTTTGGTTCCTTTCTTGTCACTATGTTTCCTTTGTGCACACTCACTGGTCTCTATTTAAGCTCTCCACTACTTTTGCAATCAGTTTGTCTGAGTCGTTATTTCTGCGCATGGTGGGGAGGGGGTTTGCCCCAACCCATTATATTTTGGCGCCCCACGTTGGGCGCCAAAAAATTGTAGTGGTTTGAGCCTTAGCTGGGAGTTAAAAGCCCAGAGAGGGGAAAGGCTGAGAATCTCTCCCCCACTTCCCCTCCTCCCCCAAACGGGGGGGGGGGGGGGGGGGGGGGGGGAAGGGCAAGGAGCAAATCCACTATACAATAATCTGGAGTCGACTTGGAAGTAGAGAGGTGAAGAATTTTCTTTAAACAATACATATATATATATATATATATATATATATATATATACAAGGGGGAAGGAACAAGGATGGTTGGGAGGGGGACAAGAAAGAATAATACAAACCCAGTCTTTTCTCTGAGGAGGTGTGGAGGCAGCAGGGAGAAGGATCAGGTCTGGCCACGTGGCTGAGGAGCAGGAGGGCAGATGCAGCAGCTCTCATCCAGCAGAGGCTGGAGCCAAAAGGAGACCCAACAGCTATGACGTCCTGTTTTTCATACCCTAGCTGGGCAGGGAGGGGGGAGTGGAACAGACTCAGCTTCCTAGGGGAAAACGTCCTGCAGGGAGGGTAAAGTATCCGCAAGCCCTCCACCCAGCTTTGTTTTCAAAAAAGGGCATTAACCCACCACAAATAGAATAGAATAGAATAGAATAGAATAGAATAGAATAGAATAGAATAGAATAGAATAGGTTGGAAGAGACCTTCAAGATCATCAAGTCCAACCTACCTATCATCCAACACCACCTAATCAACAAAACCATGGCACCAAGCACCCTATCAAGCCTCCTCCTGAACACCTCCAATGATGGTGACTCCACCACCTCCCCGGGCAGCCCATTCCAATGGGCAATCACTCTGTGTAGAATTTCTTCCTAACCTCCAGCCTAAACCTCCCCTGGTGCAGCTTGAGACTGCATCCTCTAAAAGGTTGTTAACAGAGGATGGTTTCAATCCATCAACCTCTGGGTTATGGGCCCAGCATGCTTCCGCTGCGCCACTCTGCTCCTCAAAGGAGGAGAATTTGTCCACATGTGGGAACATGGTCCTTGATTTTGATTGGTCTCCTTATACAAAAATCGGGTTAGGATCAAGATTAGGCTCCACCAGTATATGTTAACTCTGCCTCCTGAGCCTACTGGGGTGCAATCAACAGCCATGTATGATGTCTTATTGGCAGCAGTTACATTCTTCAGGAACCCTACAGATCCCTTTAAGATTTCAGATTTCAACTGGAGTCCCTTCCCAGCAGTGAGGATAAAATACTCCTCAATTTTAACAAATACCATTTCTTACAACATTTCTTACAATATTCTAAAACATTCACAAGTTACCCATCCCTAATGACATCAGTTCCCAGGATGCATTATACACAGTATGAAATGGGGGTGTTCCTTGACATTTTCTTGCAATGCTGATTCAATGTCACGCAATGTCAGATATTTAAAAAGGTGGGCTTCTCTTGTGAGCTCCAGAGCCTTCAGACTGTGGTGTTACATTTATTCGAGCACTTAGCTGATCTGTCAGCACTAACTGCAGTCATGGAGGTACCTCAAACCATCTGTATAAGTAGTGTGGAATTCATGCTGAAACAAGTTTTGCTTTTTCTGTGAGTCAGTCAGGTTCAGAGGCCCATTCCTGAAGTGGTCCTTTTACTGGCAAAGCATGTGTCCACCCTTTTTCTGCAGTACGGACAGGTGTTAACAAAACAAGAAAAGATCCCTCCCAGAGGGCAATTAGTGACTCTCTTCTCCATGTTTTTATTAACACTTTATCCCCAGCTTTAATTTTATGTATTGAGAATCCCAAAGGTGGGATCTAAGACATGAACAAAATAAAAAGTTACTTTCTGGGCTTCCTCTACTAATAATGCCATTGCTACTAAAGCTTGTAAACAAATTGGCCATCCCCTACTTACAGGTTCTAATAACTTGGAACAATACCCTACAGGATTTTTACTTCCAGCCCAGTCCTCGGTTAACACCCCATGTGCTGTATGGTTAGATGTACTTACAAAAAGATCAGATGGTTTGTCCACATCAGGCAAATTTAAAATGGGGGCCTCAACCAACATTCTTTTAATTTAATCCAATCGCTCATCTTCTGGACTCCATTTAATATTATTATTAAGGGTTAATTTCTCATATAAGACTTTTACCTTTCCACTATACCCCTCTATCCATGATTGACAGTACCCCAGAAGTCCGAGCAGCTGCCTGATTTCTGACTTTCCCTTAGAGCAGTTGCCAAAAATTTGGCTTTTTCCTTTGGTTTCTCTTCATCCCTCCTTACAAATACCTTCTGAGCTTCCCATAGTAATCCCTCTAAACCCCTATCTTGCCAATCCTCAATCTTTTCCAACTTCTTTCTAATAGTTCCCCATGATTTTGCCACAAGCTGCATCTTAAGAAATATCACTCCAACTGCAGAATTGGGATCTGTTCCAGAATACATCTGTAAACTTCTCTTTAATCTTACCATCCACTCTGTGGGAGACTCATCCTTTCTTTGATGCTCACTAAAGGCTTTATCAAAATGTTGTCCTCTGGGCACAGCTTCTTTGATTGCTTGTATTAATGTAGTCCTCAGGTCTCCCATATTCTGTCTCCCTTGAAGCTGCCAACGGTCCCACTCAGGATCTTGATTAGTCTACTTCTGATCTCCTGGTGCCTCCCCCCGCCCCCGATTCTGCCTCTCCCATATTCTCATACCAGCCTGTATGATCATGTTTCTTTCCTCTGTGGTAAATAGAATACTCAAAATAGACTGCATCTCCCTCCAAGTATATATATTAGGACCCCAAAATTGGTCCAACCTCTCAGCTACACCTAAAGGGTCATCTAACAAGGTACCCATCTTTTTCTTGAAACTGCGCACATCTGATGTACCAAGTCAATATTCTTTTTTATTTTATCCAATTGCTCATCATCTTCTGGACTCCATTTAATGTTATTATTAAGGGCTAATTTATCATATAAGATGTTTACCTTTTCACTATACCCCTCTATCCATGATTGACAGTACCCCAAAAGTCCAAGCAGCTGCTTGACTTCTGTTTTACTCTGAGGAGCTCTTAAAGCTAGTATTTCTGACACCCTATCAGGGTCCAACTTCTTTTTGCCCTTACTTAACCAGTGTCTGAGATATTTTACTTCCTGCTCTACAAACTGCAGTTTTGATCCTGAAACCTTAAGTACATTTTCCCCTAAGAAATTTAACAACCTTATTGTGGCTGACCGGGTTTCTTCCTCCTCTCTTCCTGCTACCAACAGATCATCCACATACTGCAAGAGTTTAATATTTTCTAGAGTTTCCCAACCTTGTAAAAATTTTTACAAAGTTTGCCCAAATAAATGTGATTCTGTGAACACCTGAGGCAACATGGTCCACCTTAACTGCTGTTTCCTTCCTGTTTCAGGATCTTCCCACTCCAAGTCGAAAAAATTTCTTGAATCTTTGTCTAAGGGACAAGCCCAAAAAGCATCTACCAGATCTATTACATTGTACTTTGTACTTTGTACCAGTATTTGTACACTGTACAAGTGTATTCTGGGGTCAAATGGCCTGACAATGTATATGAGTTTGCTACTACAGGAAATTTAGTTAGTGTTCTTCGATTTACTGCTCTTAAATCCTGTGCTAATTGACAAGTTCCATCTGATTTCTTTATTGGTAGTATTGGGGTATTATGAAGAGACATACAGTGTTCCAATGTTACTTTGCTTTTTAATTCATCTATGATTGGTTTCAGACCCTTCCTTCCTTCTGCCAGTATAGGATATTGTTTTACCCTTATAGGACTGTTTGGGTCTATTATTTGAACATTTATTGGGTCCATATAAATTTTTCCTATACTCCCATCTTTATACCAAACTTCTGGAATTACATTCTTTTGATCCTCTTCAGTTAATTTATATAATTGAATGTTCAAGCCATCTCCCTGACTTTCTAGACTCAGTTTCAACTTTATAATTAAGTTCCTCCCCAAGAGATTATATTCAGTCTCTGGAACACTAACAAATCATTTAAACAAATTCTCTTTTCTGATTCTATTTCTAGATTTTCAATTGAGGTACCTTAAAAGGTTCCCTTTTGGCTCCAACTACTGTTGCTGCTTTCCTTCCTTTCTCAACCCCCTTGGGAATCTTTTGTATAGTCAATTTTTCTGCTCCTGTATCTACCAAAGAGATTACCTCCTCCTTCTGGGGACCTACAAATAACTTTATCAAGGGCTCATTCGATGTTCGTGTCCCCAAAATATAGAGCCCCTGACACACCTAGTACACTTTTAATATTTCCTCATCCTTTTCCTTTTGCTTACAGTTTTTCTGGATATGCCCCTTCTTGTTGCAGTAATACCAGATGGGGACTCTAACCCTTTGAACCCCATCACCCTGTTTCCTCTCCTGACTGCTTTTGACTTGTGTTGTTTCTGGTTTTTGACTTTCCCCTACAGCAGTTACCAACGATTTGGCTTTTTTCTTTTGTTTCTCTTAATTCCTCCTTCTGAGCTTCCAATAGTAATTCCTCTAAACCCCTCTCTTTCCAATCCTTGATCTTTTCCAATTTCTTTCTAATATCTCCCCACAACTTTGCTACAAACTGCATCCTAAGAAGTGTCACTTCAGCTGCAGAATTGGGATCTATTCCAGAATACATCTGTAAGCTTCTCTTTAATCTTATCCACTCTGTGGGAGACTCGTCCTTTCTTTGATGCTCACTAAAGGCTTTAGCAAAATTTCATCCTCTGGGCACAGATTCTCTGATTTCTTGTATGATTATAGTTCTCAGGTCACCCATAGTCTGCCTCCTTTGGGGCTGTTGATGATCCCACCCGGGGTCTTAATTAGGCCACTTCTGATCTCCTGGAGGTCCACCTTGATTCTGCCTTTCCCACATTGCCATCCCAGCCTGTCTAATCATGTTTCTTTCCTCTGTGGTAAATACTCAAAATAGACTGCATCTCTCTCCAAGTATATGCATTGGGACCCAAGAATTGGTCCAGCCTCTCAGCTACACCTAAGAGGTCACCTAACAAGGTACCCATCTCTTTCTTGAAACTGCGGACATCTGATGTATTAAGGGGCACAGTGACAAATCCTATTCCTCCTTGATGCCTTCGGAAACTGAGACTGTGGAACACCAAAACTCCCAGGTCCCTCACAACCAGGACACCGGAAAGCGGGACACCAAAAAACACGGCACCGGTCTCCACTCCCTGCGGAAGACCGGTTCCCCACAGCACTGAGACTGTAGAAACCATGCCGCAATTCTTCACAGCCCTAATCCTATGGGACTGTGAAAACCTCCTGACTACCACAAATGGTGCAATCCCCACCCACAAACACTACAGCTTTCTCTGTCCTTCACTGTCCAGATCTTGTCAACCTCCTGCAGAGATCCAAGACAGTGAAATTCCAGGACTCCTGTCTCTGGTAGCCAGGGTCCCCTGCCTGGACCCACTCACCACTGGATTCCAGATCCTGTGCACAGGGCCTAACAGTGGTAACACTTCCAATTGGACAATTACAAGGAAGGAGGAAAAAGAAGGAAAAAAGAGAAAAGAAAAAAAATATTCCCTTGCTTGCTCTTGAGTTTGGAAAGCACTGACTCCCTGTCTCCCAGCAACAATGAAGCTACCAAGCAGTGGGGGGCCCTCTTCATTCGGAGTTCGGAAGACAGAAGATTGAGCTGCGGAGAGTACAGGACTTCACCTCACAGCACTCTTCACAGCACCCTTATAATTACTATCTTTTCTTTATATAGCTACATCATCTACATATACATGCTTATGCTAAATAGAAGTCAGGGATATGATAATAAGTTCTAGCAAATTCCTGGAATAGGTGGAGCTTCCTTGCTCATGCACATTCCATGTGGTAGGGGTCTTCCTGGGGGTCATGGATGAAGCAGGGAAGGTCTTCCTCATGTGTCCTCTGAGTAACACTATCTTTTCACACAAATGCAGTTGTTCAGGTTCCCTTATCTAAGGTAAATACATTCCACAGTCCTGAGAAAAATGGTATGAATCTGTTCCAAGCTCCCCTTGGAATTGTTTTTCCTTGGTGCTGTGTCTAGTTATTAGGCAGACGACCAAAACAGTCTCAATCCATATGTGCGGTTTACCATTTGTTCTCAAAACAAGCTCCTCTTTAACCTTGGTCTTAGGACAACCTGAAATTATATCTTTTAACACAAATCACAAATCACTATTATATTTATAACAGCATCCAGGTGGGTTTTGAATGACTCCAGAGATGGAGACTCCAGCTCTACATGTTATTCATTGTATTTGTTTTTTGAATCATTTCCCTTCTAAGTAATAAAATCAGTCTTTAATATATGCGCTTTCTCTTTCCTGATTGACTCTCTTCAGTGAACAAGCTGCTTTCTTCAGCTCCTTCAATAACATCATCATAATGTAGAGAGCTAGGGACATACATTACCTTTCCCTCAGAATATTCTTTCAAATGAGCTTCTTAACATTCCTTAGTTATATTTTGAAAACTATAATTTTGCCAACATATATGGAGGCAGACATTTCAGTCATCTATCTAGTG
Source organism: Dryobates pubescens (assembly GCF_014839835.1). Taxonomy (NCBI): domain Eukaryota; kingdom Metazoa; phylum Chordata; class Aves; order Piciformes; family Picidae; genus Dryobates; species Dryobates pubescens. The sequence goes on from NC_071657.1 coordinate 30,662,102, forward strand.
TCAACATAATGTTGTAGATCACAGATAAGTCAGTTCTCCCTCAAGTATTGTCCTATGTGCATCTAGGTTTTTATTACTGATGCTTATAAAAACCTAATGAATACATATCAGCCCGAGTTAAATATTAAGACAGCGAAGAAAAATTAATATGATGATGTAAAAATGTTTCTGAAGATGCCTTAGTTCTTGATGATAGAACTAAAATTTGTACAATGCTACTAATTCTTTCAGCAGCCAACATAGTGGCTTATTCAATTTCATTGTCATATTTGTTTATGTTAACCAGCACTTTGTATTATTCATTGTGCTTATAACTCATATCATTTGGTTGTGCAACTGTAATGAAGATTGACATTACTTTGCAAGCGTTGGTTGTTAATCTCACATATTTTGCAGTTATAAATTCTGAAGCATATTTGTAATTGCATTATTGGTGTTCACTTAACTTGTATTTATGTTCTGTGTGATTGTATTCCGTATAGCTGAAAGGAAGTTTCATTACATGGGCAGGGACAATTTTTGTTAGCTCAGGTGGCTCAAAGCTCTATCCAACCTGATGTGGAATATTCTATTATTCTATTCCACTCCTATTCTATTCCACTCCTATTCTATTCTATTCCTATTCTATTCTATTCTATTCTATTGAATGATTACACTTGGACTAAAAAGGAAACATCAGTCTGATAGTTGTGTAAGTTCTTTGACAACATCTATAACATCATTAAGTAGTTTTACTGTGACAGTGAGTTTTTGACTAGTGTACATGTCAGTGTTTTAGGAGAAATTATTCCAATAACATTTCAAAAGCTAAAAGTTCACATAGGTTCAGTTAGTCAGCAGGGTTAGACACTAAAGTGTGGATATTTGTTAGTAATAGTTAATTATTTACAATTAGTTATTTATTAAGAATTAGCTATTTGTAATTATTTACACTTGATTTTCAGAATAAAGAAAAAAAGAAAATATCAGAAATTGAATTAGATCATCCCTTTCCACAAAAGGACACTCAAAAGAAACTTATGCTGAGTTTTTCTAGGAATTAAATATAAGAAGATTCTCAGAAATAACACTTTGTAAGCCTGAATTAGCACGTTCTGTGTGAATGTAACTATTTGCAGCATATGAAAAACAATGGAACAAATCCCAATTTAATTTCTTTTCACTTGCTTAACTTTCCAGACATGTTGTATATGAGGAATAGAAAACAAAATATTGAAAGACAGTGCAGACATAACAGGATATCAAACAGTATTTGACTACAAGAATTTTCAAAGAGTACCACACAGAGTGCAGGGAGTGGTAGGGAGAAGTACAATACCCACATTTGCTGCCTTTTGAAAAACTGAACAACACATTTTCCATTTTTTTTTTTAAAGCAATGTTAGAAGGATAGGATAGAACAGAATAGAATAGAATAGAATAGAATAGAATAGAATAGAATAGAATAGAATAGAATAGAATAGAATAGAATAGAATAGAATAGAATAGAATAGAATAGACCAGGTTGGAAGAGACCTTCAAGATCATTGTGTCCAACCTGTCATCCAACCCCACCTAATCAACTAAACCATGGAACCAAGCATCCTGTCAAGCCTCACCCTGAACACACCCAGTGATGGCGACCCCACCACCTCCTCTGGCAGCCCATTCCAATGGGCAATCAGTCTCTCTGTGTAAAACTTCATCCTAACCTCCAGCCTAAACCTCCCCTGGTGCAGCCTGAGACTGTGTCCTCTTGTTCTGGCACTGGTTGCCTGGGAGAAGAGACCAACCTCTGCCTGACTACAACCCCCCTTCAGGTAGTTGTAGAGAGCAATAAGGTCACCCCGAGTCTCCTCCTCTCTAGGCTAAGCAACCCCAGTGTGGGAATGCCAGTTACGAGCAGTGTGAGCAATCTGGCAGTGCAGGCCTGGGGCCGGACATGGTGGTAGGCCATGCTCAGCATAAGTGCAGAGCCAGCTACCAGTATGCCAAAACAGTGCTGTGCCTGCAGCACTGTAACTAAAACAAGACGCTGGTAGCTAGAAACATAGTAAGTTATCTTGGGACAACAGGACATGCACCTGCATCAACAAACCTCGTGTATCATCCGTAGTCAGACCAATAACCTGTAATAGTGTGATGTATGGCCACTCATAGGGAACCAATGAGTCCATGCCAACAAGGCATACCAAGGTTATATAAATTGTAGCAGTTTCCTTGCACGCACGTCTTCTTTTCCTGCCTGTCCTGTCTCCTCTCCTTCCATGCTTTACTGTGCCATGCTTTCACCATAGGCCTGAGCCATAGGCCTGAGCCATAGGCCTGCAATACTGGAACAATAAAGGATCAATACCCGATCATATTGGTCAGCCGTATTGATTCCAAGAACCTCCGTCGTCACCACATCTGGCTAAACCCCAGCTCCCTCAGTCTCTCCTCATAGGGCTTCTGTTCCTAGCTCCTCACCAACCTTGCCGCCCTTCTCTGGACACGCTCCAGCAAGTCAACATCCTTCCTAAACTGATGAGCAGAGAACTGGACAAAATACTCGAGGTGTGGCCTAACCAGCGCAGTGTACAGGGGCACAAAGACCTCCTTGCTCCTGCTGGCCACACTGTTCCTGATGCAGGCCAGGATGCCATTGGCCCTCCTGGCTGCCTGGGCACACTACAGGCTCATGTTCAGCTCACCATCAACCAGCACCCCCAGGTCCCTCTCCACCTGGCTGCTCTCCAGAAACTCTGACCCTAGCCTGTAGAACTGCATGGGGTTGTTGTGGCCAATGTGCAGAACTTGGTACTTGGATGTGTTAAATCTCATGCCGTTGGACTCTGCCCATCTGTCCAGCCTGTCGCGGTCCCTGTGCAGAGCCTCTCTACCCTCCAGCAGATTAACTCCTGCCCCCAGCTTGGTGTCGTCAGCAAATTTACTGATGATGGACTCAATGCCCTCATCCAGATCATCAATGAAGATGTTAAAGAGCATGGGGCCCAGCACTGATCCCTGGGGCACACCACGAGTGACTGGCTGCCAGCTGGACGTGGCACCATTCACCACCACTCTCTGGGCTCGGCCCTCCAACCAGTTCCTAACCCATCGCAGTGTGCTCCTATCCAAGCCATGGGCTGACAGCTTGGCCAGGAGTCTGCTGTGGGGAACAGTGTCAAAGGCCTTGCTGAGGTCCAGGTAGACTACATCCACAGACTGCCCCACATCCACCAGGCGGGTCACCTGATCATAGACAGATGGGCATAATCCAATGGCATGAGATTTAACACGTCCAAGAGCCGGGTTCTGCACATTGGCCACAACAACCCCATGCAGAACTACAGGCTGGGGTCAGAGTGGCTGGAGAGTGGCCAGGTAGAGAAGGACCTGGGGGTACTGGTCAATGAGCTAGCAGTGTGCCCAGGAAGCCAAAGGGGCCAATGGCATCCTGGCCTGCATCAGGAACAGTGTGGCCAGCAGGAGCAGGGAGGTCATTCTGCCCCTGTACACTGCACTGGTTAGGCCACACCTCGAGTACTGTGTCCAGTTCTGGGCCCCTCAGTTTAGGAAGGATGTTGACTTGCTGGAACGAGTCCAGAGAAGAGCAACAAAGTTGGTGAGGGGTTTGGAACACTAGCCCTACGAGGAGAGGCTGAGGGAGCTGGGGCTGCTTAGCCTGGAGAAGAGGAGACTCAGGGGTGACCTTATTACTCTCTCAACTACCTGAAGGGAGGTTGTAGAGAGATGGATGTTGGTCTCTTCTCCCAGGCAGCCAGTACCAGAACAAGAGGACACAGTCTCAGGCTGCACCAGGGGAGGTTCAGGCTAGATGTTAGGAAAAAGTTCTATACAGTAAGAGTGATTGCCCATTGGAATGGGCTGCCTGGGGAGGTGGTGGAGTCGCCATCACTGGAGGTTTTCAGGAGGAGACTTGATGGGGTGCTTGGTGCCGTGGGTTAGTTGTTTGGGTGGTGTTTGATTGGTTGATGGGTTGGAAGTGGTGATCTTGAAGGTCTCTTCCAACCTGGTTTATTCTATGTATGTATTCTATGTATGTATTTTTGCTCTCTACAACTACCTTAAATGAGGTTGTAGACAGGCAGATGTTGATCTTTTCTCCCAGGCAGCCAGTATCAGAACAAGAGGACACAGTCTCAGGCTGCACCAGGGGAGGTTTAGGTTGGATATGCGGAAGAAGTTCTATATAGAGAGAGTGATTGCACATTGCAATGGGCTGCCTGGGGAGGTGGTGGAGTCACCATCATTGCAGGTGTTCAGGAGGAGACTTGATGGGGTGCTTGGTGCCATGGTTTAGTTGTTTAGGTGGGTTGGATTGGTTGATGGGTTGGACGCGATTATCTTGAAGGTCTCTTCCAACCTGGTCTATTCTATTCTATTCTACTCTATTCTATTCTACTCTATTCTATTCTATTCTATTCTATTCTATTCTATTCTATTCTATTCTATTCTATGTCCTCCTGATTGCCCTGAGGATATTAAATGCAACTGGTTCATTGTCCGTGCAGCTAAGGCTGTCTCTGAGCCTCACAATGGTTACCAGCCCTTCCCTGTTGGTGAGAATATGGTCCAGCTTAACACCTTTTCTTGTTAGTTCATCTACTACTTGGAGGAGGAAGTTGTCTTCTATGCAATGCAGGAACATCCTGGATTGCCAGTGCCTTACTGTGTTGTCCCTCCAGCAGATGTCAGAGTGGTTGAAATCACCCATGAGGACCAGGGCTTGTGTGACAGGTTGAGGCAGACACCCTCCCCACCATGAATAGAAATAACAACTCAAACAAACGGATTGCAAAAGTGATGGAAAGCTTAAATGGAAGGCAGTGAATGTTTACAGTGAGCCAGAAGTGCAGGGACAAAAGAAATCCTAAAGCAGACGCAGAAACATCCCATCCCTACCTGAGGGTACACCCAAGACCCCCCAGGGCTCCTTCTTCCCCCACCTCCCCACTCCACTGCTAGGCTAGTCTCAGCTGGTCAGATCTGAGACACCTCCCCAAGTTACCGGGTGGTGGAGAGGGAAGAAAGAGAAAGTGCCAGACCCCACACTGGATCTTATCGTGGTGCAGGGAATTATGGGATGAAAATACGTGGTTTCCTGTGTCCACCCCTCTGGGCTGGACTTTTGGACACAGGAAGTACACATTGTATGAACACAGCAGAGGGTACCCAGCCCAAACTGCTACAGCTTGTGACCTGGAAGACGTTTCTATTTGCCTGTGGAGGGCCTCATCTGCTTGGTTCTGCTTGTCAGGTGGCCTGTCAGAGACCCCCACAGTAATGTCTCTTTCTCCAGTCTTGCCTTTAATTTTAACCCATACACTCTCAACCAGCTCATCATCCTTCCCCAGGTGGAGCTCCACCGATTCCAGCTGGTCATTGACATAGAGGGCAACACCTTCTCTCCTTCCCTGCCTATCCTTCCTAAAGAGCTTGTACCCATCTATCCCTACATTCCAGTCATGGGAATCATCTCACCAAGTTTCAGTAATAGTCACTATGTCATGGCATCCCAGCAGCACAGTGGCCTTTAATTCATCCTGTTTGTTGCCCAAGCTGCGTGCATTTGCATAGAGGCACTTCAGCTGGGCTGGCCCTGTCGTCCTCTTGTGCCAGTTCCCCTTGGTTTCCACAGAGTGTCCTGGTGCATCATTCATGGCTTACCTCAGGGCAGCAAGTTGAGAGCCCTTACTAGCTCTCCATCCCTCTGCCTCTGGTGAGCTGCCCCTCTGTTTGTCACTGGCCATCAGGAGACTGTTAACCCCTTCCCCCTTCAAATCTAGTTTAAAGCCCTATCAATGAGCCCTGCTAATTCCTGCCCCAGGATCCTTTTCCCCCTCTGGGACAAGTGCATCCCATAAGTTGTTTTCAGCTCTGGTGCCTTGTAAACCAAGCCCTGATTGTAGAACCCAAAGCCCTGTCAATGACCAGCCCTGGAGCCATGAAATGACCCATTGGCTCTTTCTCAATGTTCCCTCATCCATTGCTGACATTAGAAGGATAGAGGAGAACAAAACTTGAGCTCCTGATCCCTTTAGCAGTTGCCCTAAGGTTCTGAAGTCTCTTTTATTTGATTGTGAGCCTCTCGTTGTTGCATTGTCACTACCCACCTGAAAGACCAGAAGTGGGTAGTAGTCTGAAGGACTCAGGAGATTGGGAATTTTACCTACAATGTCCCTTACTTGGGCACCAGGGAGGCAGCAGACCTCTCTATGAAATGGGTTTGGTCTGCATATTGGGCCCTCTGCTCCCCTCAGTAAGGAGTCTCCTATAATGATGACCCTATGAGGTTTCTTTTCAGGATTAGTTTGATGGCTGGCCTGAGGCAACCTGTCATTGTTGCAGCTTCTGACCTTCTTGAGTCCTCATCCTTACCTGTTCCTCCTGCAGAGCTTCATACCTACTCTGTAAGTGCACCGTAGGCAGTGTGCTGCTCAAAGTAGCACGCTTGCATTTGTTCCGTCAGGCAGAGACCTGTTGCCATTGGCCCTGCTCATGTGGGTTACTACATGGAGGCTGAAAGGCTTGCTGATGAGAGGGTATCAAATTCCCTGTTCCACTAAGAGTTATCCCCTTGTTCTGGTTTTGTAGAGATTAGATGATGGAAATAGTCAAGTTTCCTTTTGCAGTCTCTTATAGTTCTTAGCCTTTCCACCTCTTCTTTTAGTTCGGCCACCATGTTCATCAGATCCCTGATCTGCTCACACCTAACACAGCTGTTGTTCTTGCCATCCTCCATATCAAGTGCCAGGCTTCAGCACTCACTGCAGCCTCCTGCCTGAACATCTGCATGCTCATGTGTGGTCTCTGTTTGGGTGCCCACTGTTTTTCTACTAGCCTTTGTTTGAGTAGTAACCATCTTTCAGTAACCACCCTCTCCACACTGCCTTTTTTTTCTTTTTTTTTTTTCCCTTCCTTTTTTTTTTTTTTTCCCTTCCTTTTTTTTTTCCCTTCCTTTTTTTTTATTTTCCTTTTTTTTTTTTTCTTGTCCTGTCAGTGATCAGGCCTAGCTGAGCTGGTCGCCGCTGCCTCCTCTCCCTGCAGCCACGTACTGGGTTCTGTTTGGTTGTCGTGCAGTTTCCACGACAACCCCTCCCCCTGTTACTGAAGTGCACTCAGACACATAGGCTACCCAAGCTTGCTGCCCCTCCTCCCCTCTTCAGGAGGTCCCAAGACTCCAACCCCTTTTTGCCTGAAAAGAAAGGAAAGCAAAGCCAAAACAAGCACCCAGAGCTGAGCTGGTTGCCACTGCCTCCTCTCCCTGCAGCCACATGCTGGGTTCTGCTTCATACTTCATACTAAACAAGCATGTGCTTGTTTAGTTTTAAACACTTAGCATGGCTCCAGACTTCAGTCTCCTCTTTGTGTATATTTATTTACTATTTTATTTCTCAGTGACAATTGCACATTTGTTTTGTGTTATCACAATAACACTCAGATATTATTCTTGGTGCTTGAGCACTTAGAAAATGGCAACCTGATGAAAATTAGTATGCTCAGAATATAATAGTTCACCTGAAAGGGACTTATATTGCTCATCTAGTCCAGTTGCCTCATCATTTTCCCACTGACCACAAGTTAAATCATATTAGTAAGGATATTGTTCAAATACCTCTTTTAAGACACTGGCAGATGTGGAGTATTGATCACTTCTACAAGCAGCTTGTCCCAGTGTCTGATGACCTTCGCAGTAAAGAAATAACTCTGAGTGTCAAGTCTGAACCTCTCTTGGTGCAGCTTTTAACCATTCATATCCATGCTCCTGTTGGGTACCAGAGAGGACAGATCAGCATCTCACTTTCCTCTTCCCCTGTTCAGACTTCAAACTACGCAAGACTAGAGTCTTTGGCTACTCTTCACAGGACACAGCTTCCAGGCCTTTTATGAGCTTTGTTGCCCTCCTCTGTAGACATTCAAATGCATTAATGTCCTTCTTGAATTGTACAATCCAGAAGTGCACATGATGTTCAGGATAACATTGGGAAAATCATGTCTCTGACCAACTGGTTATGCTGTGCTTGATGCACTCTAGGTTTCAGTTTTCCATCTTGACTGCCAAGGCATATTGCTGTCTCATACTGAGCCTAGGCTTACCTTGAATAAGGATTATAGGCTTAATTTAGGCACATGAAACATATAAATGTCTAAAGAAGTTATTTTGTTTATCATATTATCAATGATAACTTGCACCCCTCCTCTAGGACTGGTTTCTGAGTTTCTCTTGCAAGGATTGCATACAATGTAGTAAATATCTAGAAAGAGCATGTGTTTTGTTTTGGTTTGGTTTTATTTAATATCAGATGAATTTGCAGTTCCTGTAAGTAATATGTAGATAGATATTCTGATAATCAATGCTTATGCATAAATACTTGTGAATTTAGATCCTTTATGTAGAAAGTATTAAGGTTGCCCTTATTGTAGAATTTTAAATGTACTGTAAAGTGATTTTAAAATCAGAGTACATAATTCTATTTTAAACTCCCCAGATTTTAGAAGCTGGAGCTGCTATTACTGTCTTTTTAAAAAATTAAAATTACATATACTTATTCTGTGAATTATTATATTGAATGTATTGATCTGTGGGAATTCATAAAATCTACTGTTCTACAGAAACTTTCACAAATACTGAAATTAGGTCATGTCTAAAACACAATTTAAGACAATTTAAAGAATTTATGCTAACTAAGCATAAATTAGTCTGGAGAAGAGGAGGCTCAGAGGAGACCTTATTGCTGTCTACAACTGCCTGAAGGGAGGTTGTAGCCAGGTGGGGGCTGGTCTCTTCTCCCAGGCAACCAGCACCAGAACAAGAGGACACAGTCTCAAACTGCACCAGGGGAAGTTTAGGCTGGATGTTAGGAAGAGGTTCTTCACAGAAGGAGTGATTGGCCATTGGAATGTGCTGCCCAGGGAGGTGGTGGAATCGCCATCACTGAAGGTGTTTAAGAAGAGCCTGGATGGGGTGCTTGGTGCCATGGTTTAGTTGATTAGGTAGTGTTGGGTGATAGGTTGGACTCAATGATCTCAAAGGTCTTTTCCAACCTGGTTAATTCAATTCAATTCAATTCTATTGTATTCTATTCTATTCTATGCTATGCTATGCTATGCTATGCTATGCTATGCTATGCTGTGCTATGCTATGCTATTCTATTCTATATGTATTATGCTAGCATATTAAGTTACTGTTTGTTTCATGATAGATGTAGCTGTGAACATATTAAGTAGCATACATTTTTTTATTGAATAGAAACAGATTATTTACAAGAAAATTTGATCCTAGTTTCCATGCCAAATGATCTTTTAAAATGCATTTTAAAAAATTTTCTCTATTTCATAATTTTCATGGTAGAAGTAATTAACATATAGTATCATATTTCTGATGAACAATTTTCCTGTTGAGCAATATATTGGAAGAACACTGTATGTGTCAAAACATAGGATGTATACAAAATGTACTAAAATCTATCTTTGAAAAGACAATTTCTTAAAAATTTAACAGTAACTTTTTATAAAATGTACACTTTACAATGCATGTTTTAAAGGTTTTGGCATATAAAGTGTTGTATTAGAAATAATAGTCTTAGTGGAATTTATGTCCTTAACCTCTTGCAATCTCTGTCAAGACTTCCAAAACAAAGTGATAATGCATTTGGAGTTGCGAACTAAACATTAAGTTGAGAAAAATATTTCTTTACTGAGAAAGACTATTACTCTCTGAAAAGAATATGAGTCTGATGTGAGAGGTTTTGAAATGCTATTGCCAGATTGTGCCTTAAAAAATATTGCAGTTTATCCACTAATTAACTGTTTGAACCAAGTAAGTTAACTGCATGTAAAAACATATAAATCAGAGGTGAAAAAAATACTCATGATGATTTTTAGAAGATTTGTTAATGTTGCTGTAGGTTATGTTTTCCACTACAGAAATTCAAGTGATACTTTAGCATTCATTAAAAATTGATAGTATTTTGAACAGTATCAGGAACTTGGAAAGTATATATGCCTTGTATGAAGAAAGGTCACACATAAAAGCAAAGAAGCAGTTTCATCTAGTCTAGCCATGCAACTTCATTTATTTATCTCAGAAAATCTAACTGTTCCAAATTTTGTTTGAGCTTACAAGACATGTAAGATAATTACAAAATAAGAATTAAGCCGAATGCCTTTTAAATGTGAAATTGTTCTAATAACACAACTGTAACAAATTTATGTTCACTAGTGTTCATAATATTTTTTCCTATTAATAGATAAAGTCTTTTAGGACAATGAAGCTTTCTTCTGTTTACATGCAAACATATATAAAAAGATTAATTTTTAAATTTTACTGAATTAATGACATATTGAGTTACCTAAAAGTAACATCTGTAACTCTATTTCTACACAATTTGTTTGAGGCTTGTATGTATGATAGAATTGGATTTGTAAGTGTATCATCTTGGTCCCCTTCAACCACATATTACCACTTCTGTCTATCTTTTAATTTGATTAGTAGATATTTTTAACTTGTAGCTACAATTGTGATGAATAAAGTTAGCAAGTTAGGAAAGTTAGGAAATATGAAAGTTATTTATTAATATTCAAAATTACTAATAACTTTTAGTCAATATTTATATGCAGATTCTAGTGCACAGTTGTGGACATACACCATAAACTGGTACAGTATAAAATGTTTGAACCAAGGGTGCGATTCCACCGCTTGTCCACCAGGTGGCAACTTGACAAGCTGCTTGAGACTGCTAAAAAGCTAGAAGAGACAGTGTGTCAGAGCATACAATCTTAAAGGAACCTTTCAGAGACTTTGTGTGTGTGTGTGTGTGTGTGCGTGCATAATGATAAATGTATCTTCACAACTCTGTTGATGGTCGACTCCATGAGTAGAGTTTGTCTATCATGCCTGTTGCAGAGATGCACTTGAAGGTCATGGGGGTTTATAGTTTACATGACACACTGTTAATGTTGTAAACTTACCTGTAGCTTTTGTATTTGTAGGTTGTTTACAGTGATGGAGGATTTAAATTTAGGAATTTCTGTTTTGCTGTACATTCTCTGTGAATGAAGATATTCTTAGAGAGGAAGGGCTTGTGACACCAAGGAAAAATTTGAAGTAGACAAAAAATTATATATGAATTGCCCTTTTGCTCTGTGGTAGAGAAATCTGCATGGGACAGGACTCGCTATTCTCTGTGTGTTCCTGTTGAGAACAGTGGTGCTACTGTAACATTTTACATGATTTTATAGACATCAAATTAGTATCAAGGGGGGAAAAAAGGAGTTTTTCATACACCATGCTTGTAGAGATATTCCTCCATGGAAAAGTCTGTCAGACTGAGAAGTCTAGAGGCAACCTGTCTTTCTCTGTTCTTTAAACTGCACAAAAATATAATTTCAGGGCACTATAATGCAATACTATCCAGCAATCTTATTCTCCTCTATGTAAAATTAGAAAACCACAGACTAAAAAGGAGATCTGTTAGATAAATTAGTAAGTAAAATCAACTAAATGTTCATTGGGTTTGTGTGTTTGGTTTTTTTTAGCGTGGATTAAAATATGTTAGAAGAAAATAAAAATCTAAAAATCCTCTAAAAAATCAAATTGAAAAGTATCAAAATAGTAAATGGTTTCTGATCTTCCAGAGGAACCTGAACTGATCCTTTGTTTCATGGCTGTAAATACAACAATATAACTGAGTAGGAAAGGTTAATATTGTACATGAAATTGCTCTAATAAGTTCTGATCAAATCCAATAAATAGAAGTTTTATATTTTCTGTGTGTACATTCTTTTCTAAATATCTATTATTTTCTGAGTATTATGTAACAGAAAAATGCACATATTCTGAATATATATATATATATATAAATATATTTTCTGAATGTGATTCCTTTCTCATAGCAACAGATAATTAGTAAGTTAGTAGTTCTAGAATGATAAACTTTCCCTTAGTACTGGAGACTGTGGTGGGTTGAAGTTCCCCCCCAGCATTAAATTTGCCAGATCAACTCAGTTAGAAGCATATGAAGCTATATTTACGAGCAGTAACTACACTCTATAATGGAATGCAATGAATATGTACAAAACATACAGTGTTTACAATATTATACAGATATTTACAACTAGCAAACAACACAAAAATGCCCCTGGTCAGAGACCAGGCAAGTTGTTCCACTGTCCCCTCTCCCCCCACCCCCCTGGTCCCAAGAGAGAAAGGAGCTGAGAGAAAGCATTGGGTTAGACTTAACTAAAATACTTCAGCCAAGGCCAACCGACAAGCAGGTTAATCTCTCCCGAGCAAAGCAAAACAGCAGAGATCAGGAAGGAAGAGAGAGAATTGTTCTGGTACAACTCATTTATTTATTCAATGAATTTGTTTAGAATAAACTTTCATTTTCCTTTTTACACCCAATAGTGATTTATTTATATTTTTTCTACTTCTCTGCTCAGAATCTGTAACTAAATTGTGAAGGCATAGTCTAAAACCACCACAGATACCTTTGTAGTTGTGTGGACTTGCATGTTCTTTTTAATGATTTATTAAATTATTAAATTGTTTCCCTATGGTTTCCTCATTTCTACATGATTGTATTTGCAGTATGTTACTTCTAATAGAAACTGCTTGCTAATAAACTTCAGGGTTAACCTGCTGCTGTTCAGGAAGGAAACTTTTTTTTCCAGAGATTCAAAACTGACTTTCTGCTCATGTAAAAAAGAAAAGCAATTTTCAGAATGGAAGGGCGTATTTGTCCTTTTTTTTCACTTGAGAAACTTCATCAGTACTGATGTCCTAGAGCTATAAAATGCTCTTAGCTTGTTCAGCCAGATCTCAGTGATATCCCCTGGCATTTTGTTCTTGGTCAAGGGCAACACATGATCAGTCATCTTTCATATCCCATCACTCTCCTGGAGACATAAAACAAAGAGAAATGATTTTTTTAAAAAAGTCAAATTTTTGGTCTTTCTGTTTCATTACTTTCTGAGGTTTATTTACAAAGGCAAATTAAGCACATGCTGAGACTTTGACAGTCACTATAATCCTTTCACATTACTCTGACAAATAAGAACATCATAAAGTAGGATCTGCCTTTATCTTCACATCTTGAAATCCATCAGCCTTCTGACTGCACATGGCAGAGCCATTAATTAAATTTACTGTTGTCTATGCTCACTCAGGACTTCTTTTAAAAAAATAATGACAGGACAAAAAATAGCTGCTGCATAAGGCCTTATCAGGTACCTAAGATGGTATTTCTTTCAGCTGTGAAATAATTTGCTGATGCTTCCTTTGGCTGTTTCTTCTGGAACTGCTTTAATCTATCATTTGTAGCTAGAAAACAGAAATGTTTTCATCTGAGTTGCTACTGATTGACTATTCTTTTCAGATTGATAAAATTCATAATCTTTGTAACATTCAGAGGCTGGTAAACACACAAAGCATCACCTTTCATGCAAATTATGGTGCAATTTATAGGTAAATTGGAATAATTCTGATTTCACAACCTCATGAAATTCAGCAAGACCAAGTACAAGGCCCTGCATCTGGGTTGGGGCAATCACAAGCACCAATATAGGCTGGCAGTGACTGCTTGAGAGCAGCCCTGAAGAAAAGGACTTGGGAGTACCTGTGGATGAGAAACTTGGCATGAGATTTCAGTGTACACTTGCAGCCCAGAAAGGCAATCATATTCTGGGCTGCATCAGAAGAAGCATAGCCAGCAGGTCGAAGGAGGTGATTCTCCACCCCTACGCCACTCTGGTGAGACCCCACCTGGAGTAATGTGTCCGGTTCTGGAGTCCTTATTACAGGAAAGATATGGACATGCGGGAGCATGTCCAAAGAAGAGCCAGGAGGATGGTCAGAAGGCTGGAGCACCTCTCCTATGGAGATGGATTGAGAGAGGTGGGGCTTTTCAGTCTGAAGAGGGGAAGGCTTTGGGAGACCTTACTGTAGCCTTCTGGTACCTGAAAGAGGCCTTTAAGAAATCTATTTAGGTGACTTCTTAGGATGTTGTGCAGTGACAGAGTAGGAGAAATGGAGCAAAACTAGAAGTGGGTAGATTCAGATTGGATGTTAGGAAGATGTTCTTCACCACAAGAGTGGTGACACACTGGAATATGTTGCCCAGGGAGCTTTTAAGGCCAGGGCGGATGGGGCTGTGAGCAACCTGTTCTAGTGTGACATGTCCCTGCCCATGTTAGGGGGCAGGAACTGAATGATCTTGGGGGTGCCTTCCAATCTTGACAATTCTATGATTCTAAGCATATTCAGTTCCATTTCATAGTACTTGTAGACAGTTCAGAAATGTTTGTATTGCATTTATGTCCTTACATTTAATTTACTACATTTTTTGTATTTTCCTGAGCCATGGTATTCCTGGAAAGCCTCATTAAAGACTACTGATCTTACACACAAATGCAATATGTGTGTAGGGAACTGTGAAGTAATTAAATCCTACAGAATGGAATAAATCCGTGTTTGATTCAGTCATCAGATGAATATATGATTTCTGTCACATTAATTAAGCAGGATGTAGTTTTTTTTTTTCAAAACTTCATAGGAATTATTGTTGACTAGGAATAGACCAAATAGTTCATTTTTTTCAGATACTGAACCTACAGCTAGTTATTTTTACAAATTCAATGCCTAATGACTTCACCATAGTTCATAGGAAATTTAACATTCATCCATCAACACCAGTTCTCAGGTTGTTAATCCAGAAGGTTTTAAGCTGTGACAATTCTTGATAAAGCTATTTGTAAAGCCTTAAGTATGCACAGGTTGGGGTAAATGCATTACTGCTTGCTACACAAGACTCAAACAATCCTTTAAGTTGCCTTTAACACATCCAAGTGCCGGGTTCTGCACATTGGCCACAGCAATCCCATGCAGAGCTACAGGCTGGGGTCAGAGTGGCTGGAGAGCAGTCAGGCTGAGAGGGACCTGGGGGTGCTGGTCGACGGTAGACTGAACATGAGCCTGCAGTGTGCCCAGGCAGCTAAGAGGGCCAATGGCATCCTGGCCTGCATCAGGAACAGTGTGGCCAGCAGGAGCAGGGAGGTCATTCTGCCCCTGTACACTGCACTGGTTAGGCCGCACCTCGAGTACTGTGTCCAGTTCTGGGCCCCTCAGTTTAGGAAGGATGTTGACTTGCTGGAACGAGTCCAGAGAAGAGCAACAAAGTTGGTGAGGGGTTTGGAACATAAGCCCTATGAGGAGAGGCTGAGGGAGCTGGGGTTGCTTAGCCTGGAGAAGAGGAGACTGAGGGGTGACCTTATTACTCTCTACAACTACCTGAAGGGAGGTTGTAGACAGACGGATGTTGGTCTCTTCTCCCAGGCAAGCAGTACCAGAACAAGAGGACACAGTCTCAGGCTGCGCCAGGGGAGATACAGGCTGGATGTTAGAAAAAAGTTCTATACAGAAAGAGTGATTGCACATTGGAATGGGCTGCCTGGGGAGGTGGTGGAGTCACCATCACTGGAGGTTTTTAGGAGAAGACTTGACGGGGTACTTGGTGCTGTGGGTTAGTTGCTTGGGCGGAGTTGGATTGGTTGATGGGTTGGACGCGATGATCTTGAAGGTCTCTTCCAACCTGGTTTATTCTATGTATTCTATTCTATGTATTCTATTCTCTTATAATTCCAGAATCTTAAGACTTACAGTGTCTCACATATCTACTCTCGCATTTGGTAAGGATCATAGTCTCTGTGTTCCATCACACTATCACCTTACTATTGGAGAAGACACCAATCATAGCTGTTCATAAAAACTGTGCAAAGATAAAAAGCCTTATTACTTCCCAATCTAGAGAAGCAGAATGGAAAATTGTAAGTTGCTCTTGTAATCCAGATTTGTTAGTTGTTTAATACTGGATTTTAAAAATAGTTTTATTTCATTTTATTTTTCAAGACTATTTTCCAAGACTGTGTTCTGTTCCTTCAGGGCAACATCCATACAAGTGGCTGTTTTACACAGTTTTATGCATTTTGTAAACACTTATTTTTCTTCTAATTAGGGCAATTTTTCACCTAGTTGTTGTATAAAAGTTTGTAGTCTGAAGCATTTTAGGGAAAAGTAGTGTAATGGGTTGGGGCAAACCCCCTTCCCACCACGCGCAGAAATAACGACTCAGACAAACTGTTTGCAAAGGCAGTGGAGAGCTTAAATAGAGAACAGTGAGTGTGCACAAAAGGAAACATAGTGACAAGAAAGGAACCAAAGTAAACCCAGAAAGACCCCAAACCCCACCTGAGGGTGCATCCAAAACCCCCAGGGCTCCTCCTTCCCCCCCCTACTATTAGGCTAGTCTCAGCTGGCCAGATCTGAGACTGCCCATCCCCCAGTGGCCTTGGGCCCAATTAGGCCCATGGCCGGGAGATCTCTCCCCCAGTTACCAAGTCTCGGAGAGGGAAGGAAAGAGGAAGTGCCAGACCCTACCACAAAATTTATAGTGGTGCAAGGGATTATGGTAGAAATACATAATTTTCTGCGTCCACGCACTGGGATGGACTTCTGGACACAGGAAACACCCCTGTAGCAGAGGGCACCCAGCCCAAACTACGACAGGAGCCACCCCTTATTTCATACCATAATCCCTGCACCCAAACACATCATCAAATCAGAAAGCTTCTGATGACATGTCCGGCGGAGTCCATATCTTCATCTGGGCGTCCACCCCAATAGTCTCTCATTCAGACTTAAGTGTCTGTCCGTTCCAGTTCTTCTTCCTTCATCCAATGGAACCTCCCAGCGATGCAGAGTTCACTCTTCTGCCATGCAAGTTCTCCATGCATTCGTTGGGCATCCTGGTCACCTGGAAAAGCCTCACAACTTCTCAGCTGAGACTTTATTCTCATACTCAGCGGCAAATTCTCCACCCCTGGGGCACGCCAGTCGGAACAATCCAGCTCCACGACTGCCTTTTTCAATCCATCCAGGGTGCCGCAACCAACCGCTTTCACGCAGACCAAACCTACACAGATGCGTGTCAGAGGCACTCCGCCCCCCCACTGGGCGCTAGTGTACCGAGGCAGGACATCATCCGGCTGCACAACCTCCACCCCTGGAAGAGGGAGGAGCTGCGCCACAGCCCACTGAAGAAGAAGGGAGGCGGGACCAGGCGCTCGGCGCCATTTTCGGAACTCATCCGAAAATCGGGGAAAGAGAATCAGAGCCGGCACCTACTGCAGCCCGAGCGCACGGCCGGGGCCACCGCTGCCACTCCTCCGAGTGCACGGCCGGGCCCGCCGCTGCCGCCACTCAGCACACAGCAGGGCTCCGCCCACCTCTACCGCCTCGGCACAGAATCAGAGTAACCTCCACCCCTCGGACACTCAAACGGCTCTCCCAGCGGAAGCCATAAGTGCGTTCTCGGAGCCCTTGAAAACGGCCTTCCAGCTGGGGTCCCGATCGGCCCCCCGGGATTTCGGGAGCTGGCTCGCCCGCTCGCAGCGGCTGGCTCTACCCCGCAGCGAAAACAGACCTGACTCTGATCTGTTCGCCACTGCCCCTCCCGCACTTCGCTCCCCGCCGTGGAGGAAGGGCAGGTTCCATGTTCTCAAGCGGTACCCCGAGCGCACCAGGCGTCCCCCCGCCATCCACAAGAACTCACACGATCGCTCCAGCAACAAAACTTGAGCCCCCAACTGCCACAGCCAAACCGACGCCCAGAACTAAATTTAAACTCTCCATCTTTTGCAATCGATCTGCAGAGTGGGCACAACAGCCAGCCCCACGTTGGGCGCCAAAATATAATGAGTTGGGGCAAACCCCCTCCCCACCACGTGCAGAAATAATGACTCAGACAAACTGATTGCAAAGGCAGTGGAGAGCTTAAATAGAGAACAGTGAGTGTGCACAAAAGGAAACATAGTGACAAGAAAGGAACCAAAGTAAACCCAGAAAGACCCCAAACCCCACCTGAGGGCGCATCCAAAACCCCCAGGGCTCCTCCTTCCTCCCGTTACTATTAGGCTAGTCTCAGCTGGCCAGATCTGAGACTGCCAATCCCCCAGTGGCCTTGGGCCCAATCAGGCCCATGGCCGGGAGATCTCTCCCCCAGTTACCAGCTGACGGAGAGGGAAGGAAAGAGGAAGTGCCAGACCCCACCACAAAATTTATAGTGGTGCAAGGGATTATGGTAGAAATACCTAATTTCCTGCGTCCACCCACTGGGCTGGACTTCTGGACACAGGAAACACCCCTGTAGCAGAGGGCACCCAGCCCAAACTACGACAAGTAGGAAGAATCTTTTTCCAGCTATTTAAATGGTTTTGCCAAGAATAAATTATTTTTCTATATTGCATATTGTCTATGGAAAAAGAAACAAAAGAAAACATCATGAATTGTCTAGGCAAAAAAATACAGAAAGATCTAAGAACATGCCTCAGCTGTTTAAAATAATTTAGGAAGCCTGTACATCTTTGAAACCTGACCATATACTATATGGTAGTATAAATAACTAATGTAAAAGATATTGTGGTATTTTGCAGTGGTATAATATTTTCTAATTTTTACCACAGTATTTGTTATTAGTTACCAATAATTAGATTTGAACATTGTTTTGCTTCAGATCCTCAAACTGGGAAATAAAAAAGTTATTTTGATTATCTTAGAGAAGAAAGAATTAAAACAGACTGCTAACATTCTTTCTTTCTTTTTCTTTTTTTTTTTTTTTTTTCCCATCTTCTTTTCAGGAATAGTTCAGCACCAAAAAAAAAAAAAAAAAAAAGTAAAAAAAAAAAGTGAAAGTTTTCTTGTACTGTGTTCAAGTGGAATTCAGCCTCTGAAAACTCTGGCATCAGTTGTAGAACATTCAGGTACATGCTGACCCTGAAGCTATTTTTTTTTAAATTCTTGTTATGGAGGTACTTGTCTAGTAGAAATTCAGATGGCAGCAAAAATCTATGTGCCAATACTAAAGTGGCTTCTGCACTTTGTGCTTTATATCAACAGTAAATATTCCTTACCTAAGTGTGATATAGGTTTTCTATTTTCTGGGAAAACATTTTATTATCATACAACAGAAGTCCAGCAACAGTGTCTGAGTAAAAGCAAAATAATAATAATAATAATCTCTTTCTCTATTAACAGAAAGTATTACTGCAAATTTGAATAATATACTTGGATAATCATGAATTCAAAGGAACTTTCTAAATACTCAGCTATAGTAGTAAACTTTTTCTTATAAACGCTTGTGGCCGTTTGACGCTGCGCCTTTAAGAAAGGGGCACACTGGCTAAATGTTTATAAAAATATTTTGGTATTCTAAACAAATTTCATTGGTAGGATTGTGGGAGGTGAGATTGAACCCAGGGGAGCTGGGAACTTTCTCTCAGTCTTTCTTCCTTCGCTGTCCCTTTTGGCTGGATCTGCTTCTGGGCTTCTTGCCAAGAGATAAGAACTAACTCACTCCCTGTAACAGGCCTGTCCACTTCTTCCCCTGTCCTGCTAACCATCCTCGTCTCTTCTTCTACCTCTTTGGGGGAGAAGGGAGGTAGGGGGTGAAGGGAGGCACAGGGGGAAGCCCCCTCTGTGGGGGGTCTGGTTTCTGGTTGAGTTTATTTGCTGTATATTCCTGTATATATTGTAAAATACCTGTATTTGTTGTGTTACCTATAATCTGTTTCCTTGTAAAATATAATCTCATTTCTCCGACTGGGTTTAGCCGTGGTCTCTTTCTCAGTGGGGGAGGGAAAGCAGAGCCTTTCCTTTCAAACCACCACAACGCTCTTCTGCCATATCAATGGAAAGTATTAATTTCAAAGTAGAACACTGGCTGTGAGCACTGTGTCTGGGCCCTGCATTTGGTTCTAAGTTCTGAACCTGATTCTACTTAATCAGTTTTCTGTAGCTAAAAGCAGAAAACCAACCAAACAACAAAACAAAACAAGGAAAAAAGAACAGATAAACTAAAAGTTCCACATCATGTAGTAGGAATTTAACCAAAAAAAAAAAAAACCCCACAAAAAATCCAACACCAAAACCACAGCACTGTGGATGAAGTATTAGGCTGATACAGACTAAAACCTATAGCATTAAAGATTTGTTCAACTTCAAGGTATATGAGTCAGTTATATTCTTCAATGACATCCTTCTTTGCTCAGGAAAGAAAAGCATAGAGAAAGGTGTGAGTAGAGTAAAAATAAAAGTAAAAAGGGAGTTTCTGTCTTAAAAAATCCTGAGAGTCTTTTCCAGCAATATCCAATTCTGAAAGCTCTGCTCTTCATCAAATTTTAAGCCTTAATTTTGCTTGCTTTTCTCATCATCTCTTTGTTTCTGGACTGACAGAAAGCAACAATAGTTATTAACCTGGGTTTTTTCCTTATCTTTAGTGTTCTTTCTTGACCTTAAATTGTTTTATCAAAAGCAACTGTTTGAATACTTGTACAGTGCAATGGCTGAAGACTGTTTAAGCTGGAAAAATACTGACATATTCTGGGTAAATTCCTTGGTTCTCTGAAGACCAAGACTCAAAAGCAACACTGAAAATCATAAAGGATTAAATTCAACAGAACCAGTAATAAGTCACTCTTTAGCAGCCGAACTACTTTGGCAAAGGAAAGTATGAGAGTTAAAAGGTTTCACAAGTACAATGTTAGTAATTCTATATTGTTCAGGAAAAAACCCCAACAACGGTTGACTACTTTAAATGCATTTCTTGCAAGAAAGTAATTCATCTTGCTGCTATACTCACCAATGTTTTCCCTCACTGATTGCCTTTCCAGGTAATTTCCAAATGCTTCAGTACTTTACATGTACATGGTGGAACAATCCTTGCGATCAATACAGACTAGGGGATGAGGTAGTAGAAAGCATCCCTGTGGAAAAGGGTTTCGGGGTCTTGATGGATGAGAAGCTGGACATAAGCAGACAGTGTGCACTTGCAGCCCAGAAGGCAAATTGCACCCTGGGCTGCATCAAAAGATGCATTGCCAGTAGATCCAGAGAGGTAATTCTGCAACTTTGCTCTGGTGAGACCTCAGGGCTGATGGAGTGGGTCCAGAGGAGGGCAATAAAAATGATGAGGGGGTTGAAACACATATACTACAAAGACAGGCTGAGGGAGATGAGGTTGTACAGCCTGGAAAAGAGGAGGCTCCGGAGAGACCTAACAGCAGCTTTTTACAAGGGCGGCCTACAAGAAGGCTGGAGAGAGACTGTTTACAAGGGACAAGAGGCAATGACTTTGACATAGAGAAGAGGAGATTTTGATTGGATGTTAGGAACAGGCTCTTCACCGTGAGCATAGAGGGACACTAGAAGAGGTTGCCCAGGAACGCAGCTGGGGCCCCATCACAGGACATATTCAAGGTGAGGCTTGACAGGGCTCTAGGCAACTTGATCTAGCTGAAGATGTCCCTGCTTAAAGCAGAGGGGCTTGGAATAACCTAGACTAGACTAAACTAGACTAGAATAGAATACACCAGGTCAGAAGAGACCTTCAAGATCATCACATCCAACCTATCATCCAACACCACCTAATCAACTAAACCATACAACCAAGAACCCTATCAAGTCTCCTAAACATCTCCAATGATGGTGACTTCACCACCTCCCCGGGCAGCCCATTCCAATGGCCAATCACTCTCTCTGTGTAGAATTGCTTCCTAACATCCAGCATAATCCTCCCCTGGTGCAGTTTGAGACTGTGACTTCTTGTTCTGGTGTTGATGCCTGGGAGAAAAGACCAACCTCTGCCTGTCTACAACCTCCCTTCAGGCAGTTGTAGACAGCAATAAGGTCTCCCCTGAGCCTCCTCGTCTCTGGGCTAAGCAATCCCAGCTCCCTCAGTCTCTCCTCATAGGGCTTGTGTTCCAAATCCCTCACCAACTTTTTTGCCTTTCTCTGGACACGTTCCAGCAAGCCAACATTCTTCCTAAACTGAGGGGCCCAGAACTGGACACAGTACTTGAGGTGTGGCCTAACCAGTGCAGTGCACAGGGGCAGAATGACCTCCCTGCTCCTGCTGGCCACACTGTTCCTGATGCAGGCCAGGATGCCTTTGGCCCTCTTGGCTGCCTGGGCACACTGTAGGCTCAGGTTCAGCTGTAGTGGTTCGAGCCTTAACTGGGAGTTAAGAGCTCAGATGGGGGCAAGACTGAGAATCTCTCCCCTGCTCCCCCTTTCTTCCTCCCAACAGGGAAGAAAAAAGAAGGAAAGGGAAGGAGCAAATCCACCAAGAAATAATTTGGAGTTGGCCTGGAAGTAGAGAGGTAAAGATATTTCTTTTATCTATCTATCTATCTATCTATCTATCTATCTATCTATCTATCTATCTATATATCTCAATTACAGGTAAGGTTCACAAGGGCAAGGAACAAGGATGGATGGGAGCGGGAAAAAATAAAAAGAATACAAACCCAATCTCTCTCTCTGAAGAGGCACGGAGGCAGCAGAGAGAAGGATCAGGCCCAACCACGTGGCAGAAAAGCAGAAAAGGAGCTGCAGCAGCTCTTGTCCAGGAGAGGCAGGAGCCCAAAAGGAGCACTATAGCCAGATATGGCGACGACGGAGGTTCTTGGAATCAATACGGCTGACCAGTATGATCGGGTATTGATCCTTTATTGTTCCAGTATTGCAGGCCTATGGCTCAGGCCTATGGTGAAAGCATGGAAGGAGAGGAGACAGGACAGGCAGGAAAAGAAAGAAGAACTGGGTAGCAAGGAAACTGCTACAATTTATATAACCTTGGTGTGCCTTGTTGGCATGAACTCATTGGTCCTCTATGAGTGACCACACATCAACATTATTATAGATTATTGGTCCAACTATGGATGACACGCGAGGTTTGTTGATGCAGGTGCATGTCCTGTTGTCCCGAGATAACTCACTATGTTCCTAGCTACCAGTGTCTTGTTTTAGTTACAGTGCTGCAGGCACAGCACTGTTTTGGCATACTGGTAGCTGGCTCTGCACTTCTGCTGAGCATGGCCTACCACCATGTCAGGCTCTTAGGCCTGAACTGCCAGATTACTCACACCACTCATAACTGGTGTTCCCACAGAGCACTAATGACTCCAATGCTCTCCCTTTTATACCCTGGCTGGGCAGGAGTGGGGAGTGGAACAGACTCAGTTTCCCAGGGGGAAAACAGCCTGGAGGGAGAGCAAAGCATTCACAAGCTCTCCACCCTGTTTACAGAATGGGCATTAACCCACCCTATCAGCCTACCATCGACCAGTACCCCCAGGTCCCTCTCTGCCTGGCCACTCTCCCACCACTCAGACCCCAGCCTGTAGCTCTGCATGGGGTTGGTGTGGCCAATGTGCAGAACCTGGTACTTGGATGTGTTAAATCTCATGCTGTTGGAGTCTGCCCATCTGTCCAGCCTTTCAAGGTCCCTCTGCAGAGCCTCTCTACCATCCAGCAGATCAACTCCTGCCCCCAGATTGGTGTCGTCTGCAAATTAACTGATGATGGACTCAATGCCCTCATCCAGATCATCAATAAAGATGTTAAAGAGCATGGGGCCCAGCACTGATCGCTGGGGCACATCACAAGTGACTGGCCACCAGCTGGATGTGGCACCATTCACCACCACTCTCTGGGCTCGGCCCTCCAGCCAGTTCCTAACCCAATGCAGTTTGCTCCTGTCCAAGCCATGGGCTGACAGCTTGGCCAGGAGTTTGCTGTGGGGCACAGTGTCAAAGGCCTTGCTGCAGTCCAGGTAGACTACATCCACAGCCTTCCCCACATCCGCCAGGTGGGTCACCTGATCATAGAAGGAGATCAGGTTGGTCAGGCAGGACCTGCTCTTCCTAAATTCATGCTGGCTGGGCCTGATCGTTTGGCCATCCTGTAAGTGCTGTGCGGTTGCACTCAAGATGACCTATTCCATAATCTTGCCTGGCACTGAGGTTAGGCTGACAGGTCACCTGACCCCAGGTAGAAGGTACTGGATCAGGTTTATCCCTTTCCCTTTCCTCCAGCTATTTAAGAAGGTGGGTGGGGGAGTGCAGTTTCAGTTTCAGTTTCAGTCTGGCTCTCTCTCACTTCCTGACTTTGCCTCTGGAGCTGCCTTGCCTGAGGAGCTGCTGGCCACGTGGTCAGGTCTGCTGCCACATGGTTTGGCCTATCTCCACGTGTTGGGGCCTATCTCCAGAGAATTCCATTGTCATCTGGGTGAATTCATGGCCTTCCATACTTGGGTTGTATATATATATATATATATATATATATATATATATATATATGCTCCCTTATTTTCTCTGTATAGTCCTTCTTCCTTAATACCTGTTATTTTTTGTTAAAATTAACCTTTTAGCTTCCAATTCCATGTAGGTTGTTTGTCTACCTCTTTTCTATTCCCCTAATAATCATATATGTGCTAAGTAGCCAGAGAAAGAAAATAAGCAAAACTAATTAGTTTTATGACTAAGAACATAAGCTGACAGAGGCAAGATTTATATTGAGATGCTTGCTTTTAAGAACATTGAGATGCTTGCTTTTAAGAACATTGAGACATTTTATCTTATGTCGGCACAGAAGTGGATGGTGCTTTTCCCACATCAAAGCCATAACTTGGGAAAGTCATGCTCACACATGTCCTTTCACTTCTCCCAATTAATACTTAATTATTTTATGCAAAGTGCATCTCTGTGAATAAAAACAGATGCATTTCTTAACCCAGCATTCTCCTTAGCCTGTGAGGTTGGACATGTAGTCAGGAGAGACTAACAGAAGTGTGGTGAGAGGGAAAAACTGAATCTCAGATTAATACATCATACCTGAGCAATTTAAAAGTGAACTACTACATAGTAAAGACTGCAGTTATTAGATTCACCTGCAGATAAATGTAGGCAAAAACTTCTAACTCCATGAGAAAACTGAAGCTTGGGAGTTAGTGTGAAATAATTAATAATTTGATGCCCAGAACAAAGACTGTATTAGGGACATCCTGCAATGCACCACCTCTTTCCACTGGTGAATAGCAGGTGGTTTACAGGAGTTGATCCTTTTAGGTACTACATTTTGTATGCTTAATCTAAGACTGAAAGACTAAATCAAATGGCCTAAAAGTACTCTTAAAAAACCCAAAACCCAAACAAAACCAACAACAACAAAACCAAATAAACCCCCAAACAGCCACCACCACCAAAAGCCAACAAAAACCAAACCAACAACCAAACAAGAGAAGCAGTCTCAAATTTTTATGGGTTTTATTTATTTATCTATTTTCTCCATGCCCTGTGTTGCTCTAAATCTGGAATGCCAGTCCTGCAAATGTTTTTAATCTTCAAGTTTAAAAGAACAGGAACAAAAAAGCAAACATACTTAAGCCCTATGGACTTGGTAATGTACAATGTTATTTTTCCAAACAGTCATGTGCAGAGAAGGTTTTAAAACTCTTTCCCTTAGCAGAAAGTAAAAATGTAGCTTGTGAATAATTTTAGCCGAATAATGACTGTGGCTAGGCTGAAACAGAACTAGTCACTAACATAACAATAGGACTATAAGTCAAAACTGTTGTGGAATTTTCCAGTCTTTTTCCCAAGTAATTTTTTTTTCTGAGAATTTTTCCCAGCAATTTTCTTTCCTCTTATGAATAGATATACCATTTTATTACTCTTTCATGGAATGTCAGAGAATTTAATCAAACTCTACATAAAATTTTATGCAGTATTCAGCATCAGGCTTGCAAATACCACCTTTCTACATGGCTCCAGGAATAGAGAATTTAGTGTATGACAACAGCCAGCATCAACAACTGAATGATAATGGAAAGAAATACAGCTGTGATGTTTGCAAAATATCATTAATGAATTTTCAATAATAGGACTTTTTATGAAGTACTATTTGAAATATAAAGGCTCAAAGAAAATTTAAAAAAAATAATAATTAAAAAGACCAAGAATTTTTGTGTTTTGCTTTCTTTACACAAAATATATCAAACTCTATATTGCTTTATTTACCTCACAAAGGGCTTTGGAAGCTCCCATGCAGACTTGGGTGACTTGCAATTAATCATGCATTGCTGAAATAAGAGGACGTGTTAGAAATTCTCTTTATTCTCTTTTTCTGAAAACTGTGTGTTTCCTTTATGATTCTCTGTAGAGGTCACTGCAGGAAAAAAATTGAGCATGATGTCTCAGTCTGGAGAGGGAAAGATACTCAGTTTTTTTGAATATACCCTTGTTAAGAAATTAGAGGCACAAAAGACGCCAAAATATCAACAGTAAGGCTATTTATTAACAGAATAAAGTGGATGGAACAGAAGAAGAGAGAGAGAGAGAGAGGGAAAAATATTACAGAGAGAGAGGGAAAAGAGGGAAATAGAAGAGGAGAGGAATTATATTACCAGTCCCACACCCCAAAGATGGTTTGGGTCTGTGGAGGAAGGTGGGTGGCTTGGCGGGTGAATAATTTTCACATGCCTCAAGCCTCTAGTTTCAGGCTTTTTAAAAATTTCTGCAGGTATACTGTACTGCCTGGCATAGTCTAGTAAGACTCTTCCCACTTCTTCCCATGTCCATTGCCTCAAGTCAGGCTGGGTCCCTCTGGGTGTTAAATTTTTCCTTAGAGCAGCTTGCATCCTTGAACAGAGTGGAGTGTAAGCAATTTCTTATTGGAGCTGGATACTTCTTATTTTAAGTGAATTAAGGAGACTCCTGACCAAAGAAATCATTCTGTTCACATCCACGAGGAGAGAAAGGAGGGAATCGAAGTGATGTTTTAGTTCTCTTTCATATATATTTTGCAGGCATGCAGCCTTTAGCACATTCTTCATTATCTAATTCATCCTTCCCTGCAGGACTAAGGGTTCCCCTCTTTCCTTTGAATCAAAATCTCCTTCCTAATAAACAGCTCACTGAGAAAGGCTCCAGGGTCCATTTCTGGTTTTCATAGTTGGAAAAACACTATCACCCCAATAGTGCATGGCTTCAGATTCTGTTAACATAATGTGGTGGGTTTAGGCTATGCCTTTAAAATTTAGTTACAGATTTTGAGCAGAAAAGTAGAAAAATATAAATAAATCACTCTTGGGTGTAAAAAGGAAAAGGAAAGATTATTCTAAACAAATTAATTGGATAAATATCTAGAGTAAGATGAGTTATACTAGAGCAATTCTCTCTCTTCCTTCCTGATCTCTGCTGTTTTGATTGCTCGGGAGAGATTAACCTGCTTGTCGGCTGGCCTTGGCTGAAATTGTTTAGTTAATTCTAACCCACTTCTTTTTCACTGCTTCTCTCTCTTTTTTTTTTTTTTTTGGGGGGGGGGGTGGGTGGGTGGGTGGGGAAGGTGTGACCGTTTTAGGCTGTGCCTTTAAGAAAGGGACAGTTACTGGAACACTCTGGTGGAATGGTTTGGTGTAATAATGAAAACAAAGAGAAGTCTAAACGAATTTCATTGGTAAATTGGTAGAATGAAACTTTAAATTTTAGCTTTAGTTCAGTTTGAATCTCAGTTCAGTCTGTCAGTTTCAGTCTCTCTGAGCAACAGCTATTTTCCTCTGTGCTGGACGGATTTGACCTTGAACTAACTGAGCTAACCAGATGAGAAACCAATTCTTGCATACACTTTGAACTAACAGAATTTCCTACTTAATAATTACCTTTGCTCTTTCTAACCCTTTTTGGGAAAAAAGGGAGGAAGGGGGAGAAGGGGGATTGTGGGGACCCCTCCTCTCTGGAGGAGGGAAAAGTTTTCTGTGTCACATTCTTTGCTGTATATTTCTGTATATATTGTAAATACTGTATATTGTGTATATATTCACTGCATCTCATCCTGCTTGTAAATATAGCTTACCCATATTTTTGCTTCTCTGACTGAGTTAGCTGTGGTTTGTTTGTGTGTGTGTGAGAACTGAACCTTTCACCACCACAGAAGGTTAGGCAGGAGCAGTGAAATGGCTTCCCTGGTCTCTGACCAAGGGGCTTTTCGTGTTGTTTGCTAATTGTTAATATCTGTATAATACTGTAAATACTGTATATTTTGTACATATTAATTGCATTCCATTTTAGAGTGTAGATCTTGCTTGTAAATAGAGCTTCATTTGCTTCTAACTCAGTTGGTCTGGCAAATTAAATGTTGGGGAGGGGAAACTTCTACCTGCCACACATCATCAGATCACCCCTAGTTTTTTAAATTCACCATACATATTCCACCTCAGATTCCCCAGCAAAGCATGGACATTCTTTGCAGATTTTGGAGGAGAAAGTTGTCTCTTTAGTCGTGATAGTGTGGGTAGTTTCCCCATCTTCTATAAAAGGTCAGTTTTCATGAAAGACCTCACATGAACGGCAGCTTACTTAGCTGAGCTGCTGCCGATACTGCCCGAGAGTATATGGGGGCAGAATCTGGGTAATTCTCATCCTGGTTTGGTCCAAATATAAATTTCATCTCCTTTCCTCTTTTAATTGAATTTTAAGATCTGCCACTACACCTTTCAAAGTGGCAACATGTCCTTGTAGTGATTCCACAAAGCCCTGCAAAGAGAAGATCCTTTGATTCTCTTGTTTGTGCCAGTTCTGTTTCTCTTCCACTGAAGCTGCCAAACAGGCACCTAATACCTTATAGACAAAATATTTGCCTTTACAGGATTTCACTCTTGCTTCTTTCTGTAGGTCCAAAATTCAATCAGCCACACTCTGGAAATTACTCCAATTTTCATGGGCCCACTCAAGTACCTGTACAGATGGATAGGCACCATGAGTTTCTAAAAGAGAAAAAAGCCTCTCACTCAGGGCCATTTCATTTGTTTCAAAAAGTGTTTTTCAATAGGGCACTAAGTTTCACTGGGAAGTCAAATAAAAAACACTGTTTGACCCAAAAAATCTTCTCTGGAAAAACATCGAAAACACTGATCTCCAGGAAAATACACAATGGATTTCTCAGGTAAGGTTACACACACATTAAAAAAACCAACCAACCAACCAACCAACCACAATAAAACCCCCACCAACCTGGGCTTGTCAAGGGAGAGTCACACTATTTCCCTGAGAGAACCCACACTTACAAAAGCTTCTCAACTTTTGTTTCAATACTGAGCTTCTTGGGGAGGTCACATGACTTCCCCAGGAGGACACAGTTTACAAAATATTCACCAAAAAAATGGGTTTCTCAGGGGAGAGTCATTCTATTTCCCTGAGAGAACACACACTTGCAAAAGCTTCTCAACTTTTATTTCAATTACTGGGCTTCTTGGGGAGGCCACATTACATTCCTGGGAGGACACCCTTTACAAAATATTTCTCAAAACAGGGTACTGAGATTTCTCGAGGAGGTCACACTATAATCCAACATTTGTACACCAGTTAATTTTCCGTGGGAAAGCACACATATTTACAACATGGTACTGAGGATTCTTGGGGAGGTCACACTATAAAAATCAACATTTATGCCACAGTAAATCTTCCCCGAGAAAGCACACACATTTAAAGTTTTGAGAACTACCACACAGTCCCTCTACAAACTTTTGCTTTTGTCCTTCTTTGGTTACTTCCCTCTCAGGAGAGTGGAAACGTGAATCTGGACTCCTCACTTACTTCATACACACAGTACATCTCAGAAACACACACATATTTCAGGGTTCTCAGAAATGCAATAGTCTTGTGGTCATAATTTCACTACATGGAAATCCTACTGACTACACCAATATTAATGTCTCGGTCTGGGGAGGGAAGAGACTCAGTTCTTTTGAATATTCCCATGTTATGAAATTAGGGGCACAAATGAGGCTGAAATATCAAAGCAAGGCTATTTATTAACAGAATAAAGTGGATGGAACAGAAGAAGGGAGAAAGTGTTATGAATATACTGGTGATTCTGCGATTTGTGTTAAAGGTAGAGAATTCAGAGTGCGCTGGGACTGGGGGTCAGCAGCTTGCAGAAGCCTGTTTTGAGGACAAAGGGGGAGCTTCATATTTTACAGACTTAAACAGAGACAGTGTGTTTGGCTAATTGGAGACACCAAGGCTGAGGAGAACTGAGAATTTGTTTTCTTTAAATAAGCAGCCTGGACAATTGAACATGCGTGCAAGTGGATGCTTTGACCCCTAACAAAACTGAATGTAGGGAGAAGAGATTTGATCACCTATTCTGAAGACTCATTATCATATGCCTGCCTTCTATTTAGCATAAGCTTGTTTATGTAGATGATGTAACTATAAGATGAAGAAAGCTATTGTAAAGCTGCCGTGGGGTGAAGTTTTGTACCCTCGCACGCCCAACCGGTTGCTTTGCTTGCTTTTATTGCCTTTTATTGCCTTTTATTACCTTTTTAAGATCTTTTAGTGCCAGTAAAACTGCTACTAAAAACTTTTACCAGGAGTCATCTATAACAGGGAGGGAAAAGAGGGAGAAAGAAGAGGAAAGGAATTATATTACCACCACCCCACCCCCAAAGATGGTTTGGGTCTGTGGAGGAAGGGTGCTGCCACTGGCATGGAGGAGATGTCATCCTTGTTGTCTGTGCTGTCCTAATCTGGAGGAGGTGAGGGAGAGATCCCAAAGCCCAAGTCCAAATCTTTCTATGAGCAGCATCTTCAGTGCCATGAGTTGCAGCAGGTGGAACTTAGGACATGGAGAGAAGGTTCCTCCTGGTCTGCTGCTTCCAGGCTGCATGGTGACATCTTTTCTCCTGTGTCTGTCCTTTTCTCTCTTTGTATTTTTAGTGTTTTTCTTCTCCTGAACAGGCATTGCTCAGATATTTTACACAGTTTTTTAGTCAAGATGGGGTTTTTTTGCTGTTGTTGTTGGGTTTTTTTAGGTATGGATCCAGGTGATGAATCCATTGTCGTTTTCATCATCCTCCCTTTCTGGGGTAGCTGATGGGTAGATGATCTTGTCTATGCACATTCCAGAGAGTCATTATCCAGTGGTCTGCCCAATACATAGCAGCTATTGTCTGGGTGAGGAGCAAAGGTGATTATATCTTTGATGATTCACACCAAGAGAGACAAGATTTATCTCTTACAGTATGATGAAAATCTTTTACATCACTCATCTTCCCACTGTAGAGAATGATCTTTTTTTCTAAATATATCTGAAAACAAAGGCTTTCAGTGAAATTTCCATGCAATCCAAAGTTGTTTCACAGGTATAAAATCAATCCAGTCACAAAAATAAGACTGACAAAAATACATAAAAAATATAAACTAATAATGATGGAAAACTAGTAAATATATTTGTATTAAAAATAAAGCAATTACCAGTAATCAAGGCAAAAGTTTAATAGCATGTTGAATTCTCTACAAAAGAAGTCTTCACCGTATTTTGGTGCTGGTAATGAGAAGCTGTTTTCTGTCTAAATTACTTCCAATTTCTTTAGTTACAGACCTATGCCAGCCCTTCCAAAGCTGGATTGTAACAGAAGTTAAACTCAGAATTAGAGTAAGAAGTAATTTAAAACCAGGTGGACAGTGTCCACAGCTTAATTAAGCTTTTGGCTTTCCTATCAATATTTTCTTTCGTTCCAGTTTAAAGGTAAAGAAGACCTTTTCTAATGTGCTTTCTTGGTGTTACAAAGCATAGATAGCTGAACTCTATTAATGGTTGACAGTAAACATCAAGTAAACTTGAATAAAGTTCCCTGAAGAGTACAAATGGAATTTTGTTTGACTTAAAGCTAAGAAGAATCACAGTATAACTAAGGTTGGAAGAGACCCCAAGGATCATCAAGTCCAACCTTTCCCAACAGACCTCACGACTAGACCATGGCACCAAGTGCCACGTCCAATCTCCCCTTGAACACCTCCAGGGACGGCGACTGCACCACCTCCCTGGGCAGCCCATTCCAATGATGAATGACTCGCTCAGTGAAGAACTTCCTCCTCACCTCGAGTCTAAACCTCCCCTGGCACAGCTTGAGACTGTGTCCCCTTGTTCTGGTGCTGGTTGCCTGGGAGAAGAGACCAACCCCTTCCTGTCTACAACCACCTTTCAGGTAGTTGTAGAGGGCAATGAGATCACCCCTGATCCTTCTCTTTATGCATTATTACAGACTGTGTTTTCTGATAACCACCTAATTCAGCAGTATCTTAGATGAAGATTTAACTCTTGATGAATACAGAAAAATAATTTATTTCAGAAATATCCATCTGAATATTCAGAAAATGTTTATGAGAAAAGATGCAATAAATAAGCTTTGTAAAACAGGGCTTTGATTTTAGTAATGTTCCTGGAACTAAACATTTTGGTCAGTTCATCTTCTTCACCAAAGTTGTGAGAGGCTTAAAAGGGAAGTTTAGGGGGGAAAGAAAGACAATAAGCTTAAGAGATAAATGTGTCTTAAAAGTAATTCTGTAATGGCCTGGGGTATTAGAATGTGATTATAACATGGTGCTGATCTAGAAAAACTATTTAATACAGTCATTAGTTGACAGTTACTTTATGGACTCTTAAGCATGATTATGTAAAGACATAATTTTTTTAGTTTTTTTTTTTTTTAATTTAAGAGACAAAAAATAAAATATTTTTTTATCAGAAAAGCTATGGTATGTTTGCCACTGTACCTAAAGGCATATTCCACTTTTGCAGAGGTATATTTCAGGCTTAAATACAGATAGTCAAAATCTATTTCCACAATGCAATCATATATAAAAATGTCATCATATGGAAAACATCCATATATGTGTGTGTGCTGGGTTACACCCACCTTGTGTGGGGAGAGTTGCAAGAGCCCTGCTGCTCCCAGGGGACAAAAGAAACCTGATCCAGGTGGACTTGGCTTCCCCATCCCTGGAGGAGGGATCCTTCATGTCTAAGTTGGTCTGTTCCACTCCCCCTTCCTGTGTAGCAAGACTATAAAGGGGAGGGTGTGGAGGCCACCTTTTTCTTTGCTCCTGCCTTGCCTGTTCAAAAGGACTCACAGCTGCTGCTAGTCTCCTGGTTCTGCCACATGGTCAGGCCTGATCTTCTCCCTGCCACATCCATGCTTCTCTAAAGGTCTGAAATCCACATACATCAAGGGAGATACAAGGCCATCTGAAATTGGTTTTATATATTTTCTTCTTCATCCTTAGTCCTTATCCTTGTAAACCTTCCCTGTTACTACTTGTGGCCGTTTGACGCTGTGCCTTTAAGGAAGGGGCACACTGGCTAAATGTTTATAAAAATATTTTGGTATTCTAAACTAATTTCATTGGGCAAGTATAGGTGGGAGGTGAGATTGGACCCAGGGGAGCTGGGAACTTTCTCTCAGTCTTCCTTCCTTCGCTGTCCCTTTCGGCTGGATCTGCTTCTGGGCTTCTTGCCAAGAGATAAGAACTAACTCCCTATAACAGGCCTGTCCTCTTCTTTCTCTGTCCTGCTAACCATCCTCATCTCTTCTTCTACCTCTTTGGGGGAGAAGGGAGGTAGGGGGGTGAAGGGGGCACAGGGGGAAGCCCCCTCTGTGGGGGGTCTGGTTTCTGTTTGAGTTTATTTACTGTATATTCCTGTATATATTGTAAAATACCTGTATTTGTTGTGTTACCTATAATCTATTTCCTTGTAAAATATACTCATTTCTCCGACTGAGTTTTAGCCGTGGTCTCTTTCTCAGTGGGGGAGGGAAAGCAGAGCCTTTCCTTTCAAACCACCACACTACTATATGTATATATAGTTAAAAAATTTACTTCTCCTACTTCCAAACTGACTCCAGATTATTTTTTGGTAGATTTATCTCCAGTCTCTTTAGGGGTGGGGGGAGGGTTTCTTGGTTTCTTGCTACCACCTGAACTCTTAAACTCCAGTTAAGGCTCAAACCACTACAGTGTGTGTACATATTGTATATATACTTATGCATTATAAATTGAATAGATCATAACAATTCATAGAATACATTTTTGATACATTTATTGTAAATCTAGTTACTTCACCTTGAATAAAATAATTAATGGCTGAAATTAAAAACTCGAAATACAATGAATAGATAATCTAACTTAATTTTCTTGTGTCTAAAATTAATCTTAACTGAAACTTATCACTGAAAGGGTTAGTGCACTGAAGAATCAAAATAGCACTTGTACTGTAATAACTTCTACTGAAATTTAAATAGAAACAGCTATTGTTATAACCCTATCCACTTTTATTACTTGAAGAGGTGCTTCAGAAGACTTTGGATTTATATATGGTAAAATGTGTGTTTTACAAACCACACATCATTACAATATCAGGAGACATACATAATTTATAGTAGCAATAATATCTATATTCCTCTAGATTTACTCTCCACTGTTAATATTCCAAGTGATGACAATTTGGTCATTGAGCATCTTGCTGAGCATGTTAGAAGTGAATTCAGGGTGGCTGTTTTAGCTACTTTGATCTTTTATAAAACTTTGTAAAAGTTTTTTCCTTACTGATGCTAAAATGCATTCTTTTGGAAAGAGGAATGCTGCTAAATGCACCTGTGTAATTTGGAGCTTAGAACTTTAGCTCAGCTGTGTTCCTCATCCATAAGCATACTGAAGTTATAAAAGCTCCCTGAGTTCTAAAGCATTTCAGTCAGCACTAGGTGAGGAGTTGGTAATGCTTGTCAACAGAGTGTGACTGCCAGAATATAGGCTTTGAATAATCAAAGGAAGTAAAGGTCAGAGCTACAGGCAGTAGATCCAATGAGAGATGAAATGCCTTAAAGCAGCATATCCTTAGATGTTAGATACTTTTGACCACCCCCCCCTTTTTTATTGTTCCTTTTTTTTTTTTTTTTTTAAGAAACCCTAATGTAGGCACAAGCTTAAGTGCTAAGATTCTTTTACTCAAAAATTCTGGGAAGCAAAAGCATTGACAATTGTCCCAATACTTTTGGGAGTTTTTGTTGGTTTTACTTGTGATTACACAATAAAAGTCAGGACTTCTGGAAATAATAACTACCTGTAGCTAAGTGCCCCACTGGGACATAATTTTTTTCATGGTGGAAACATTTAGCTAAGCAAAGGAAATGCAGCAGCGTTACTATGTCAGCAAGTGACTTGTGTTCATTGCTATCTTCATTACTAATTTCTAGCTGAAGATATATTTCTGAAATAAATATTATGCTACTTGGTAGCAAGGCTTTCAGTCTTGTAACAGTAACTGACACAAATATGGTTAAAAACCATCAGTTGGGTGGATTCGTGACAGTCGTATCTTCAGAAAAATTGACATTTCATTCCATACAAGAAAGTGATAAGTTTCAATGAATGGCTAGAGGTATTAATAAACCTAAGTCTGGCATTTTAGGAAAGGATGTGATTATCCTTGTATTTTTTCTTGTTGTTTTTAAAGGAATATTGGTCCAATCACTTTTCTTGTCATTAGTGAAATTTTTAAATGGATGGATCAGACTCAGACATGTACAAAAATAAACTCCTTATGTCTAGAACCTATTCCAGTGAACTCCATTCTTCTTAGTGATGTGTGAAGTTTACCAAGTGTTATAAAATGTCACAGTTGTGAATGAGCAGCAGACATATTAATAAAAATGTTAATAATTTATTTATGTAAAACCTATGCCACAAATTATTTACGGTCGCTATTTCCAGGTACCAATTGGAAGAACTATCTCTATAGAATGTACATATAAGGGCAATTTGAACAGATTGGAAAATTTACAAATTTAGGAACAAACTTAATTTGAAGAGAGAGGGGAGCTTGTTGGTGATCGTCAAGCCCACAAACCAGTGGTTTGGCACAAACCTCAAGAGAAATTTTATAAGGAAAAGTTTGTTTTACTCACGAACTAAGAACTTTTGCTGAATCTTTCCTTGATACTGTGTTTATAGTCCAGAAATATTGACACAGATGTGCCAAAATAAGGAAATTGAAAATGGCACCAACTGCATGGCTCTGTGCCATGTAGCTGCTGCTTTTCCCAGATTAAAAGTTTCTGGTGCCTTCCAGCAAAACTTTCAGAGGCTTTTGCAGCTCAGTTTGTGGGGCACATTGCCTGAGAAAGGGCTTTCCACTTGAGGGAGAAAGGCTCATGGCGAGGTTCACAGGGCACAGCAGAACAGCTCTTTGGTGAGGTGGGGGGTGACTCCCTCCAAGGCTCATGGGGTTCTTCCAGGATGGCTGCCAGTCCAGATGTTGTGGACAGGGGGGCTGTAGTGG
The DNA here is from genome assembly GCF_014839835.1 of Dryobates pubescens. Taxonomy (NCBI): domain Eukaryota; kingdom Metazoa; phylum Chordata; class Aves; order Piciformes; family Picidae; genus Dryobates; species Dryobates pubescens. The sequence goes on from NC_071657.1 coordinate 30,698,100, forward strand.
TCCAGGACAGGTGGTGCACACAGGCTACCACAGTTCAGTGATGGGTCAGGCGACGGTTGGCTCTGTCTGTGGGACACTGGGTACAGTCCACAGGGCTGTCACCCAATGCAGTGTTGGCCATAGCCAGGCAACAGCTGTGCACCAGGCAAGCGTCTGTGGTCCACAACAAAGCATTCAGAAATGCTAGTTTGAGTCCCAGGCAGAGAAGAACTTTTGGTGATGCAGTGTGTGGGGAAACACAAACATGAGCACAGGCACTTGTTTACCAAAGCAACACCTATTTAACATTTAACACAATAAATACTGGTTTAATGAGAAGCCTTTGTAAACAGAATAATTAACCAATGATGTGGTGTTTTACCAAATATAGTATAGGCATACACTGTAAACAAGACAAGCATGAGTAAATCATGTGAACTCTGTTTACCAGAGAAGTAGAAAACATGCCCAGGCAGGTTGCTCACCTGGACTCCTTGACACCATGTCCCTTTGTCAGCTTGATGCCAATTTCTTCCCCACTCCAGAAGGGAGAGGGAAGAGAGGGTTTGAGCAAACATGTCCTGACAATATTCAGGGCATAATTTTGGACATAAGTGATTTAGAGAAGGACAAGAAATTCAGTAAGTTTCATGTATTATGCTTGTATTACAGTGCTGGACACAGGGGAATCTTTCCCAAAGCCTGTGTTCTGACAGAGGTTTCAGTACATGCTTATATACGAAAAGCTATCCATCTAAAATGACAGAGGTATGTTGATATTTCACAGAAAGTCCCAGTTCTTCCTATCTATACAAAGGTTATCTATCTATGAATGACAGAGGTATGTTGATACTTCACAGAAAGTCCTGGTTCCTCATTGGTCTTAGAATTCCAGAATCATAGAATCAATAAGGTTGGAAAAGACCTCAGAGATGATCAAGTCCAACCTATCACCCAGCATCTCATGACTAACTAAACCATGGCGTCAAGTGCCACATCGAATCCTTTCTGGAACACCTCCAGGGATGGTAACTCTACCACATCCCTGGGCAGCCCATTCCAATGGCCAATTGCTCTTTCTGTGAAGAACTTCCTCCTGGCACAGCTTGTGACTGTGTCCTCTTATTCTGTTGCTGGTTGCCTGGGAGAAGAGGTACAGCTACCTTTCAGTTGTAGACAGTAAGAAAGTCTCCCCTGAGCCTCCCCTTCTCCAGGCTAAACAACCTCATCACCCTCAGCCCTCTCCTCACAGGGCTTGTGCTCGAGACCTTTCACCAGCCTTGTTGCCCTTCTCTGGACACATTCAAGTGTTTCAATGTCCTTCCTAAATTGAGGGGCCCAGAACTGGACACAAGGTCCATCTGCCCCTTCCTGCAGAACTCAAAGGGAAATTCTTTATCAATTTTGTCATTTCTTTAAATTGGGTATCTGTTGCTGTATTTGGTGATGGACAAGGTGACAAAAATATACACTTGTGGCAATCAGAGTATAGAGACAAAATACTCCGTTTATTCCAGCAGAGCAACACATATTTGTGTGTATGTTATTAGTGTGGCTGCATGTCATTGGTTAACAAAGTTTTCTCAAGATTCTTGCTGGTTAGTGATAGCAGTGCTATGGCTACTTGTTAAGCTAGCCCAGATGGCTCCTGTATCTCATCTTGTGGTTTCTCATCCTCATTCAGTCCAGGAACTTTCCATATTCTCATGGGAACACAGTGATGTTTTCCGGGTCGAACTTGTGTTGGCTCATCAGAGGGCCTACAGATTCATCACAGTTTCCCACAGATGTCTCCTTATCAACTCTGTTGTTTTGTTAGACTCAGTAATTCCTTTTAAAGAATTTTCTGATCATCAACTCCAAGGAATTTCTACTTATCAGTTCCCCCCTTTATTTTATCCAATAGCATATTCCTATACTATATTTTCTTAAAATAGTTTCCTGCTTCCAGCTCATGTCTAAGTTTACCATTTTTATACTTCTGGTATGATTCCACACCACTTTTTCTAGTACACATAACTATCTTAATCAAAACTAATATTAATACTATTAATGTGATAATCATTACAATTCCTACCAACAATTGTTTAAGCCAGGAAATGTTGGGCATCGATGAGGTAAATTCTTCCCAGAGGTTTGAAAATCCATGATGTATCATACTTGCTCATTTCATGGAATACCTTACTTTGTCTCCATATTTTATGCAAGTCTATCTCTATCTTATTTTCCTCATTTACAGTTGAGCAACAACTATCATTCACTATTGTACATAATCCTCCTTCTCTGGAAAATAAAATATCTAAGGTGTATTTAAACTGTCCTGTAAAATTAAGCAATTGCACCGTGGCTTCTTCTACTACTTCCTCCTGCTTTCCCGGGTATCGGAAAGCGTGCAAGGACTCCCTTGTTGGTGAGGCAGGAATCGTTTATTGGTACAGAACAAGCAGCTTATATAGAAAAAATCAAGCAGGGTAAGCAATTCCCTGACATTCTTGCACCACTGCTGCTAATTGAGTTTTCTCCTTTGATATGCAGCTGTCCATTGTTATCTTCATCCCATATCAGGTTGATCTTCTCCAGCATGGAGGCAAACGTCCTCCTGTCTCGCACTTCAGATTATTTACCATGGTCAGCTCTTCTTTATCATCAAGCCATCCTTCCAGTATCAGTGGCCTGTTGTTCTTTTTTGTCCTGAAACCCTCCATAGATACTTAATGCTTTCCTACACCCAGGGGTGGGGCAAATTCTGTCAGTATTCTTTGCAAAGCTTGCCCAAACAGCAGCAACATCTCTTGCTCCCATTCAAAGGCAAAACACTGCCTGCTTTCCTCTGTAAACAGGCACGTCCAGAAAGCATGTTTTAAATCAAGTACCGAATAATAATAGTGTTAGGAGGGAATTTGGTTTACAATCCTATAAGGATATGGGACTATGACGTGCCTTGGTGTAACAATCTCACTTACCTATTCTTAAATCTTGTACCCACCTATAGGTCCCTTAAAGCTATTTATTATTATCTCTATCAATGAATGTCTCATTCCCCAGCTTAGCTAGAGCCAGAGTCTTGGCTGGGAGACTGCTAAATTCTTCTGGTCCCTTTCAGTGTAACACAATTTCATTCCAACTCCTTCCTTTGTTCTCTTTCCTTCTCTACCAAACACACCATCCCTCTGCCTTTTCTACAGTATATAACCAGCATTCCCACATGAACTCTACCTCTCAAGCTTTCACAAACACTTTACCCTGGTTGTTTCCAGTGTTTCAAAACAAAACCTAAGGGACGCTTTTTCAAGATTTGTCCTCAAGCTTGATCTGCCCCCAAATCCAATTATTAACCAATTTGGCAGAAAATAAACTGCCTTGTGTTTCATCTTACCCTCAGATATCAGAGGGGCTAGGCTTAGATTCTGAGTGATGTCCAATTCCCTATAGTTACAGCTTTAACACTTAATTAATACACTCAGACAATAATAGTTTTCCAATAAACAAAATACAAAATATCAAATATCCCAATTCTCAGAACCAAAAGGGGCCTCCAACCCCAGAACCAAAAGAATGCTTTTCTTCATACAACTGAAATAAAATTTTATTTTTCCACATCAATTTACATTTCATACAAAATTAAATTTGGTACTTTATAATCTCCAATTTATCAGTTTTATCAGAATTTCATTTCATGTCCTTTCTGTTTCACCAAAACTACTGAACAAGTCTAAGACAACAAAGCCACACAACTTTTCACAGCCACAAAGCTATACAACTTTTCAGGCTAAAGTGCCTGAGCACCTAATTAACTGCAAAGTTTACACCCCCTTCCCTCACAAGGCAGCTCTGTTAAGAACTCTTGCATTTAATGTACAACTGACAATGTTATTTCCACCATAAATTAGCTCCCCCACAAATATTTATGTCCCCAGCCCTGTAGGGGACATATAAAATACATAAAATATGGAAAAAAATTCCCAGATTTGTTGATGCTTATCAATCATCCTGGAGGGTAAATGTGTTCTTGGTTTGTGCTATAAATAAATTCTGCAGAACTGATTTGTTGTGCTAGCTTCAGGCTTGAGGATATATACTGGTTTAAATTGACTGAACCTACTAATGGGAACAAGGGATAGTGGGGTGAGGGGAGTGTGTGGTGGTAGGGATGATGCTGCAATGCCTACGTGCACTGACCAGTGGAAGACAACAATAGAGTAGGCTGCATCACATTTTCTACACCACACTGATCCATGCTTACTGTGTGACAGGAAAGAAGTTGCTCGGGGTTTGTGGGACTTCTAACATATCGCAGTTTGTAACGTTTCCTGTTCTTTTGTTTTGTTTTGTTTTTGTATTTTTTCCCCAGGTTCTGGACTAGGGTTTGATCCTTGTTTTCCAGTTTTGGATTATTGGGGTTCACTCAGTTTTCCCAGCTAGGATTCTGTATAATAGGTAACTTCTTTTTTTTTTTTTTTCCCTTTTGTGTAATCTGACATCCCTGCAATAGAGTGGTAAAGTGTCCTTATCTCTACTAACAACTCTGCCTCCTGGGATGTTCCCCCTGCCCTGAACCCTCTCCCTGCTTCCCCTCCCCTGTCAGTAAGGTGGGAAAGAGGAGAAGGGGGTGGGTTTTCATAGCAGGCTGTTATTAAACCAGCATGGGATATTCCAGCAGATGCTGTAGCCAGATCTTTGTCCAAGGTCACTTGCATGAAGCATGAATCTAATTATGTAGGAAGTTTTATCTAACTCTGAATCTCTGATCAGAAGTGTATCAACTGAAGTAAGAATTCCTCTTCTTTCCTGTGTCTCCTTGCAGTCTTCTTCAGAAACTCTATCTGATGGATGGTATATTTCCTCTTTAAGACCCATTTTTGAAATCAGCATTCTCTGATGTGGTGGGCTGAAATTTCTCTCCCCCCCAACATTAACTTTGCCAGACTAGCTCAGGTGGAAGCAAATAAAAGCTGTATTTACAGTCAAAACTACAATTTCCATTGAAATGCAATGAATATGTACAAAATATGCAGTATTTACAATATTTACAGGTGTTTACAGCTAACAAACAGCACAAGACTCCACTGGTCAGAGATCAGCGGAAGCTACTAGCTTCTCCTTCCCTGCCTACCCAGACCCCTCTGGACAAAAAGGGAGAAAGGAGCAGAGAAAGTTGTTGTTAGACTTAACTAAACAATGCAGCCAAGGTCAAGTAGAAGCAAGTTAGTATCTCTTCTGAGCAAAGAGGTGAGAAGAGAAGATATGAGAAGAAGCAATTGTTTTGGTACAATCAGTCTTATGGTAGATAACTCTCCAACGCAATTGTTTAGAATTATCTTTATTTTCCCTTTCACATACAGTAGCGACTTATTTGCCTTTTACTACTTTTTTGCTCAAGATCTGTGAAAAAATTTAAAGGCATAGTCTTAAACTACCACAACTGACAAAAACAGATTTTAAAAATAAAAATTAGGAAATGATGACAAGCACTCTAATCATGAGTGTTTGACTACAAACACTTGATTTCTAGATGAAACTATTTTCTGCCAACTACATTTGCCTGGTATCAATAATAAATAAAAAAGCAAAGACTATATGACTGCTGCTCACAACTTGTGCCTTTTTTTTTTTTAAGGCATATCTTCTCTAAAGTAAAAACATTTTATAATTCCAATATACTGCACTCATCTGTTACCTTCAAATATGCTTAACATATTTAAGTAGAAAAGGCTTGCTCATCTGCCATCCTTTTTTACTGCAGTTAATTAAATGACAGAAAGTAATGAACAGAAGAAGAATCAGACAGCTGGAGACTATTTATTTGCTTTCAGCCACACTGCTTTTTCACACAATGCTACCATTTTTAAAAGCAACCCTTGTGGATTTTCTGAGGCCATATTACTGAAGGGAGACCTTATTGCTCTCTGCAACTATCAAACACCAGATTAGGCTCCCCAGGGTGGTGATGTGAGACACATAGATGTGTTTCTAAGGGACATGGTTTTAGCACTAAACTTTATTGAGTTAGGTAATGGTTGGACTTGGTAATCTTAAAGGCGTTTTCCTTCTGAAACAATTTTATTATTCTATAATTCCATATTTTTTCCTATTCACTGTCTTTTTTTCAACACATACTATATAAAATAAACCTTGTCTAGTCTTTTATCCAAGCAATAAATAAACATGCAGCCTTGAGTTTTTATTTTAAAATGGGAACATAATATGCTTCAATTCAATAACTCACTCAAAGCATAACAACTCTAAGTTTACTTTTCAGTAAGCTTCAACAACATTGTTTTGGTCTCTGCTTGTGTGCATTATGAATAAATTAAATACAAATATTCCACACAGACACAAATGATGTAAACCTGTAGCAGGCTAAAGCGCTACAAATGGGTTAAGCTTCCTGTTTCCCCTCCAACACAGAAAAGTAACATACAAAATCTCTGGGTTGAAATAAAGAGTTAAGAGTTTAATATAAAATAACATAATGCACAATTATCTTAGCTTAGCCTACTTGCAGAAAAAGCATAGCAAAATGCAAGAAAGTTAAAAAAAAAAAACACCAAGAAAAAACCAACCAAAAGCTAGCATTAAGACAGAAAGCCCATGTGGCATCCAACTCCCACCTGTCTCATGTTCCTCTCATGTTATGATCTGAACTTCAAGGTCCCTAATAGTTTGCTTCAGACAGCACTTTCATTTTGAAGTTGGCATGATGGCAGCATGGTATGAACCTGCCCTAACCCTAACTCTAGCCCTAACTGTAATTTTATTTATCTGCAAATTCAACTTAATCCATGACAACATGACATTCAGACTCTATGCAGAGATAAGTTAAATACAGATTTTGAAGTGTAAATGCGCACACACACACACACACATATATATATGGAGAATGTTACTTCTGCCTGCAATGGAAGTAAAGTAATATAATTTGAAGGCATATACATTTTCATGATAGAAATTGGATGTTAACAACTTATGCTTCACTTTTTGTTATTAAAAAAAAAAAAAAAGAGAGAGAGTTCTAAATGCTGGTATTATTAGATACAGCATGAAGACAGTTGTTCCTTCTAACATATCCATAAGAATGTTAAACTAGTTCTTCACTGGAAAATCTTGATTTACAAAAATAAATCTTGCAGCTTTTGCAGATGTGTTATGCTGTGCAAGTTATGCTCTTGTTGCTCTTGCTCTATACTGAAAAATCACAGCTAAGCTCTTGAATAGTGAATCAAAAATAGGATACAGAATTCACAAAATATGGGGTAGATGTATAGAACTGAAAAAGGCTTTTTAATGATTAGTCAAGGTAATTAAATAAATCAGAGTAGGTTTTCATAAAGATCACTATTATCCATTAGCCTACAAAATCTATCAGAAATACTACCCAGAAATATATGCATTGCTGGATCAGCGGGCAGCTGTCTCAGGACTGCGCTGAGACCAGCAGCCTCAGAAAGCATTCACTGCTCTCCTTTTCAGGTGATGGGAACCACCAGGACCCCGGTGATCCCAAGGTATGCTGCAAGGATCAGCATAGCCGTCTCGTCACATGCCTGCTGCTTGTGATCCCTACGTCACCAGTGGCAGATTTAAAAAGCCAGCAGCGACCCGCGGTGCCTTCCATTTCAGCCTGTGTTCTCACTCGGCTGCAGCCAGCTGTTCCTGATGCAGACCAGGATGCCATTGGCCCTCTTGGCCACGTGGGCACACTGCTGGCTCATGTTCAGCCTACCATCCAACCAGTACCCCCAGGTGCCTCTCTGCCTGGACACTCTCCAGCCACTCAGACCGCAGCCTGTAGCTCTGCATGGGGTTGGTGTGGCCAATGTGCAGAACCTAGTACTTGGATGTGTTAAATCTCATACCTTTGGACTCTGCTCATCTGTCCAGCTTGTCACGATCCCTCTGCAAAGTCCCTCTACTCTCCAGTAGATCAACACCTGTCACAGCTTGGTGGACTCAATGCCCTCATCCAGATCATCAATAAAGATGTTAAAGAACATGGGACCCAGCACTGATCCCTGGGGCGCACCACTAGTGACTGGCCACCAGCTGGCTGTGGCACCATTCACCACCACTCTCTGGGCTCGGCCCTCCAGCCACTCCCTAACCCAACACAGTGTGCTCCCGTCCAAACCATGGGCTGATAGCTTGGCGAGGAGTTTGCTGTGGGGGACAGTGTCAAAGGCCTTGCTGAAATCCAGGTACACTACATCCACAGGCCTCCCCACATCCACCAGGCAGGTCACCTGGTCATAGAAGGAGATCAGGTTGGTCAGGCAGGACCTGCCCTTCCTAAATTCATGCTGGCTGGGCCTGATCCCTTGGTCATCCTGTAAGTGCTGTGTGATTGCACTCAAGATGACTTATTCCATAATCTTGCCTGGCACTGAGGTCAGGCTGACAGGTTTATAATTCCCTGGCTCTTTTAAATGGCCCTTCTTGTGGATGGGCACCACATGGAGCCTGTGGCAGAAGGCTCCTGGTGAAGCCAGCGGCAGGCCCCTATGTTTCTGGATTAAGGGATACAAAGGCTCCAAGGCCAACTACACCGCAACAGAGAAGGAAATCCTAGCTGCCTATGAGGGTGTCTGGGCTGCCTCTGAGGTATTTGGGACTCTATCGCCACTCTTTCTAGCTCCAAGGCTTCCAGTCCTAACCTGGATGTTCAAAGGGAGAGGCTCAACCCCACATCGTGTCACAGATGCCACCTGGAGTAAGAGTGGGTGGCCCTGATAACTCAGCAAGCTCAGATGGGGAACTTCAAACTCCCTGACATATTGGAAGTGATCACCAACTGGCCAGAGGATGCTGACTGCAGAATGCCACCAGAGCAGACAGTAATCTGTTCTGAGGAGGCTCCCCCATATAATGATCTCCCTGATAATGAGAAGGGGTATGTTCTATTTACAGATGGGTCCTGCCAGCTTGTAGGAAGCAAGCAGAGATGGAAGGCAGCTGTCTGGAGCCCAATAAGGCAAGTGGCAGAAGCAAGGGATGGAGAAGTCAAATCCAGTGAGTATGCAGAGGTAAAAGCTGTCCTGCTGGCCCTGGATGTGGCAGAACAAGAGAACTAGCCGGTGCTTTACCTCTACACTGACTCCTGTGTGGTAGCCAATGCCTTGTGGGGGTGGCTGAAGGAATGGAGGAGGAATGGGTGGCAAAGAAAAGGGAAGCCTGTTTGGGCCGCTTACTAGTGGCAAGACATCACTGCCCACCTGGACAGGCTGGCAATAAAGGTATTGACACATCGATGCACACATCCCCAAGAGCAGAGCCACTGAGGAGCACAAGCATAACCACCACACAGATCTGGGTGCTAAAATCTCCCAAACAGACTTCGACTGGGAACACAAGGGCGAGCTGTTCTTAGCTTGCTGGGCCAATGACACTTCTGGCCACCAAGGGAGAGATGCCACATACTGATGGGCTCAGGACAGATCAGTGGACATCTCTATGGAGGCCATCTCACAGGTTATCCATGAGTGCGACATCTGTGCTGTCATCAAGCAGGCTAAGTGCATGTAGCCTCTGTGGTATGGGGGGAGATGGTTGAAATATAAGTACAGAGAGGCCTGGCAGATAGATTATATCACCCTTGCTCAGTCTCACAGTGGCAAACATCATGTACTGACCATGGTGGAGGCAAGTACAGGGTGGCTGGACACCTACCCAGTACCTCATGCCACTGCCTGCAACACCATCCTGGACCTAGAGAGACACACAGTATATTTCAGTGGAAAGCTCTCTCGGGACTGCACCGAGACCAGCAGCCTCAGAGGGCATCCACTGCTCTCCTTTTCAGGCAACGGGAACCACCAGGACCCCGGCAATCCCAAGGCATGCTGCGAGGATCAGCATAGCCATCTCTTCACATGCCTGCTGCTTGTGATCCCTGTGTCACCAGTGGCAGATTTAAAAAGCCAGCCATGGCTCGTGGGGGCTTCCATTTCAGCCTGTGTTCTCACTCAGCGGCAGCCAGCCGCATGCGCCGATGCACTTTTTCTAATTTTTTTGTCCAGTAGGATGTCTGTGACTCGCAGCAATAATACCTTCAAAAAATCAGTGTCAACCCAGACTGAGGTGGAACACAAGCAGGTAGGTGTCCAGGTATCTGGCTGCAGAGAATTGCTGGAGCCTGGCTCTTGAGATGCAGGGTAGTGGGGACAACTCTTGCATTAGGTGTGAGCAGATCGACTATCTGCTTAACCTCGTGGCCAAACTGAAGGACAAGGTTGCTAGACTTAGAGCTGTAAGGGAATGTAGAAGAGAGGCAAACTTGAGAAACCAGGCTCTGCAGGCTCCCACGGCAGAGACTGGTTATCCGAAAAGCAGCGGGGAATGGTCTCAGGTTCCTCTCAAAAGATGCAAAGTAAAACCTCCTTGCCTCCCCTCACCTTCCCCACTGCCCTTGGAAAACAAGTATGGGGCACTGGAGGTTGAGGGTGAGGTGATTCTGATGCTGGAGGACACGCCATCTGGGTTGTTCCTTGAGGCTAAACAACCTAAGGTTAAACAGCCTTCCCCCAGCATCAGGACTTGCTCCCTCAAAAAAAAGAGGAGTGTAATTGCTATTGGTGATTCCCTTGTGAGGGGAACAGAGGGCCCCATATGCTGGCCAGACCCTTCTCACAGGAAATTTTTCTGCCTCCTGGGAGTTCAAGATAGAGATGTTACCAGAAAGCTGCCTAGTCTGGTGCAACCCTCTGACTACTATCCCTTACTACTTATGCAGTTAGTGTATTATTGCACTTTCGCTATTTTTTTTAAAATTTTTTTTTGTCCAGTGGATGCTGTGGCCAGGGACAGGCATGGTTGCAACTTGCAGCAAAAACTCCCTAAAAAAGTCAGTGTCGACCCAGACTGAGGAAGAACACAAGCAGGTAGCTGTCCAGGTATCTGGCTGTAGAGAGTGCTGGAGCCTGGCTCTTGAGATGCAGGGTAGTAGGGGCAATTCTTGCATAAGGTGTGAGCAGATTGACTACCTACTTAATCTGGTGGCCAGACTGAAGGATGAGGTTGCTAGCCTTAAAAATGTAAGGGAATGTAGGAAAGAGATGAACCAGAGGAGGAAAGAGATGAACCAGAGTAAGCAGGCTCTGCAGGCTCCTCCAGCAGAGGCTGCTTATCCAAAAAGCAGAGGGGAATGGACACAGGTTCCTCTCAAAAGACACAAGGTTAAACCTCCTTGCCTCCCCTCACCTTCCCCGCTACTCTTGAAAAACAGGTATGAGGCACTGGAGATCAAGGGTGAGGTGGTCCTGATGCCAGAGGACACACCATCTGGGGTTCTCCCTGAGGCTAAAGAGCCTAAGGTTAAATAACCTAAGGTTAAACAGCCTAAGGCAAAGCAGCCTAAGGTTAAACAACCCTCCCCTGGCATCAGGACCGGCTCACTCAAAAAAAAGAGGAGGGTAATTGTTATTGGTGATTCCCTTCTGAGGGGAATGGAGGGCCCCGTATGCCGACCAGACCCATCTCATAGGGAACTCTGTTTTCTCCCTGGAGCCCAAATTAATGATGTTACCAGAAGGCTGCCCAGACTGGCACAGCCCTCTGACTACTATCCTTTACTAGTTATGCAGATAGGGAATGATGATGTTGTAACCAGAACTCCCAGGGCTAACAAAAATGACTTCAGGGCCCTGGGAGATCTGGTTGAGGGGTCAGGTGCTCAAATAAGTTTTTCATCAATACCCTTGGTTGCAGGAGGGAATACCATAAGGAACAGGTCAGCAGCCATAGTCAACAAGTGGCTTAGAGGCTGGTGCAGTCAAAAAAATTTTGGATTTTTTTGATCTGGGTAAACTTTCTACTGCACCAGTCCACCTGGCAACAGATGGAGTACATCTGTCCCAGAGAAGGGGAAAGGTCACAGTATATGAGAATGGCCTGTCCCCCAAAGGTAAAAAGATTCTGGGAAGGGAATTGGCAGGGAATTGGCAGCTCTCATCAACAGGGCTTTAAACTAGTTTCGAAGGGAGAAGGGGATGAAACTAGTCCCCTCAGGCAAGAGTCTGGGGGTGATAAGCTAGAGTGAGAGGTCAAACCAGCAGCAGAGCTGCAGTGCATGTACACTAATGCACGAAGCATGGGTAACAAACAAGAGGAGCTGGAAGCCTTGTTGCAGCAGGAAAGTTATGATGTAGTTGCCATCACAGAGACATGGTGGGATGACTCACATGACTGGAGCGCTGCAATTGATGGCTACAGGCTTTTCAGGAGAGACAGGCAAGGAAGAAGGGGTGGAGGGGTGGTCCTGTACATCAGGGAGACACTAGATGCCATTGAGATGAGATCAGAGATGATCGGGTTGAGTGCTTGTGGGTAAGAATTAGAGGGAAGACCAGCAGGGCAGACATCCTGGTTGAAGTCTGTTATAGACCACCCAACCAGGAAGAAGAAGTTGATGAAGCATTCTATAGGCAGCTTAAGGCTGTCTCAAGATCTCCTGACCTTGTCCTTATGGGTGACTTCAACCTGCCTGACATCTGCTGGGATCTCAACACAGCAGAAAGGAGACAGTCTAGGAGGTTCTTAGAGTGCATGGAGGACAGCTTCTTATCCCAGGTGCTGTGTGAGCCTACCAGGGGCAAGGCTATGCTTGACCTCCTCTTCACCAACAGGGAAGGGCTGGTGGGTGATGTGGTGGTCGGAGACTGTTTAGGGGCTAGCGACCACGAGATAATTGAATTTTCGGTATTCAGTCAAACTAAGAGGGGCAGCAAGGATACCTCCACTCTGGACTTCCAGAGGGCAGACTTCAGGTTGCTCAAGGAACTAATTCAGGGGGTTCCTTTGGAAACAGCCCTTAGAAACCAAGGGGTCCAGGAGGGCTGGACCTGCTTCAAGGAAGAACTGATGAAGGCGCAGGAACAGGCTGTCCCAATGCGCCGGAAGATGAGCCGACGGGGCAGATGGCCAGCCTGGTTGGGTAATGAACTTGTAGTAGAATTAAGGGAAAAAAAGGGGGTGTATCACCTTTGGAAGAAAGGTAAGGCAACCCACGGAATGTTTAAGGATGTAGCCAAATCGTGCAGGGAGAAAATTAGGGAGGCAAAAGCACAATTGGAGCTTAAACTGGCCTCTGCTGTGAAGGACAACAAAAAGTCCTTCTATAAATATATTAATAGCAAGAGGAAGGGAAAGGACAACCTCCACTCCTTGGTTGACACGGAGGGAAATGTATCAAAGGATGAGGAAAACGCAGAGGTACTTAACACCTCAATTTTTACTAGCAGAACAGAACGTCCTCCTGACAGCTGGCCTGCAGAGCTGGCAGTAGGAGCCAGGGAGCTGCATAGTTTCCCTGTGTTCCATGAGCAGGAGATTGGAGATCTCCTCAGCCAATTGGATCCCCACAAGTCCATGGGACCAGATGGGATCCATCCTAGGGTGCTGAGAGAGCTGGCAGATGAGCTGGCCAAGCCACTCTCCATCATTTTTCAGCAGTCCTGGCTCACTGGAGAGGTCCCAGAAGACTGGAAGCTGGCCAACATGGTACCCATCCACAAGAAGGTCCAGCTGGACGAGCCAAGGAATTACAGGCCTGTCAGCCTGACCTCAGTGCCAGGCAAGATTATGGAACAGGTCAACCTGAGTGCAATCAAACAAAACTTACAGGATGGCCAAGGGATCAGGCCCAGCCAGCATGAATTTAGGAAGGGCAGGTCCTGCCTGACCAACCTGATCTCCTTCTATGATCAGGTGACCCACCTAGTGGATGTGGGGAGGCCTGTGGATGTAGTCTACCTGGACCTCAGCAAGGCCTTTGACACCATTCCCCATAGCAAACTCCTGGCCAAGCTGTCAGCCTATGGCTTGGATGGGAGCACACTGCACTGGATTAGGAACTGGCTGGAGGGCCAAGCCCAGAGAGTGGTGGTGAATGGTGCCACATCCAGCTGGTGGCCAGTCACTTGTGATGTGCCCCAGCAATCAGTGCTGGGCCCCATGCTCTTTAACATCTTTATTGATGATCTGGATGAGGGCATTGAGTCCATCATCAGTTAATTTGCAGACGACACCAATCTGGGGGCAGGAGTTGATCTGCTGGAGGGTAGAGAGGCTCTGCAGAGGGACCTTGACAGGCTGGACATATGGGCAGACTCCAACAGCATGAGATTTAACACATCCAAGTACCAGGTTCTGCACATTGGCCACACCAACCCCATGCAGAGCTACAGGCTGGGGTCTGAGTGGCTGGAGAGCAGCCAGGTAGAGAGGGACCTGGGGGTGCTGGTCGACGGTAGGCTGAACATGAGCCTGCAGTTTGCCCAGGCAGCCAAGAGGGCCAATGGCATCCTGGCCTGCATCAGGAACAGTGTGGCCAGCAGGAGCAAGGAGGTCATTCTGCCCCTGTACACTGCACTGGTTAGGCCGCACTTCGAGTACTGTGTCCAGTTCTGGGCCCCTCAGTTTAGGAAGGATGTTGACATGCTGGAACGAATCCAGAGAAGGGCAACAATGTTGGTGAGGGGTTTGGAAAACAAGCCCTATGAGGAGAGGCTGAAGGAGCTGGGGTTGCTTAGCCTGGAGAAGAGGAGACTCAGGGGTGACCTTATTACTCTCTACAACTACTTGAAGGGAGGTTGTAGAGAGACGGATGTTGGTCTCTTCTCCCAGGCAGCCAGTACTGGAACAAGAGGACACAGGGGAGAGCCAGGGGAGATTTAGGTTGGATGTGAGGACAAAGTTCTATACAGAGAGAGTGATTGCCCATTGCAATGGGCTACCTGGGGAGGTGGTACAGTCACCATCATTGGAGGTTCTCAGGAGAAGACTTGATGGGGTGCTGGGTGCCATGGGTTAGTTGTTTAGGTGGGTTGGATTGGTTGTTGGGTTGGATGCGATGATCTTGAAGGTCTCTTCCAACCTGGTTTGTTCTATGTATTCTATGTATTCTAATAGCAAGAGGAGGGGCAAGAACAACATCCACTCCCTAGTGGACACGGAGGGGAATGTTGTAACAAAGGATGAGGAAAAGGCAGAGTTACTTAACATCTTCTTTGCCTCATTTTTCACTAGCAGGACAGAATGTCTTCCAGACAGCTGGCCTGCCGAGGTGGCAGAAGGAGCCAGGGAGCAGCATAGGTACCCTCTGTTCCAGGAGAGGGTAATTAGAGATCTCCTTAGCCACTTGGATCCTCACATGTCCATGGGACCAGACGGGATCCATCCCAGGGTGCTGAGAGAGATGGAAGATGAGCTGGACGGGCTGCTCTCCATCATTTTTCAGCAGTCCTGGCTCACTGGAGAGGTCCTGGAAGACTGGAAGCTGGCCAACATGGTGCCCATCCACAAGAAGGGCCAGCTGGATGAGCCAGGGAATTATAGGCCTGTCAGCCAGACCTCAGTGCCAGTACTTACAGAATGGCAAAGGAATCAGGTCCAGCCAACATGGATTTAGGAAGGGCAGGTCCTGCCTGACCAACCTGATCTCCTTCTATGATCAGGAGACCTGCTGGTGGATGTGGGAAAGGCTGTGGATATAGTGTACCTGGACTTCAGCAAGGCCTTTGGCACTGTCCCCCACAGCAAACTCCTCGCCAAGCTATCAGCCCATGGCTTGGATGGGAGCACACTGCGTTGGGTTAGGAACTGGCTGGTTGGCCGAGCCCAGAGATTGGTGGTGAATGGTGCCACATCCAGCTGGCAGCCAGTCACTAGTGGTGTGCCCCAGGGATCAGTGCTGAGCCCCATGCTCTTTAACATCTTTATTGATGATCTGGATGAGGGCATTGAGTCCATCATCAGTAAATTTGCTGACGACACCAAGCTGGGGGCAGGTGTTGATCTACTGGAGAGTTGAGGGTCTTTGCAGAGGGACCTCGACAGGCTGGACAGATGGGCAGACTCCAACAGCATGAGATTTAGCACATCCAAGTACCAGGTTCTGCACATTGGCCACAACAACCCCATGCAGAGCTATAGGCTGGGGTCTGAGTGGCTGGAGAGTGGTCAGGCAGAGAGGCACCTGGGGGGTTACTGGTCGATGGTAGGTTAAACATGAGCCTGCAGTGTGCCCAGGCAGCCAAGAAGGCCAATGGCATCCTGGCCTGTATGAGCAACATCTAATGTCCCATCTAAGGGACATTCACTGATATGGCTCAGTTTCTGAAGCTAATTTTATTTTTTTGTTTGCTAATACAATTGCTGCAAAGAAGACTATAGTAAAAATATGTCAAGAGCTACATATGTGATAAATTGCCAATTGATCTATAAATGGATATATATATAATTAATGGGAATGATTTCTGTGTGTCTGGGTTTCATTGTACCCCCTCCAAAGGTTAATAGTTTTCTGAATAACCTATATAATGGTATCAAATCTTTGAATATAAAGATTATAGTAAAGAAGTAAACATTAAAATTAACAAATTATTCATAGAGGGGACCTTGTGATTTTGGGGCAGTCCTCTGTGACGCTGTATAGGGCACTCAGATGTGGTGCCCTGAGTCACCCTAGGTCAGCTTTAACTTACAGGGGTGTGGAGCAGAGCAGACGGCAGCACCTTACTTCAAGAGTGGGCACTTGGAGGCTTTGGCTCACTAGTCTGCTGCCTTATGGCTACAGCAGACACTTAGAACTTGCCAAAGGGTTCAGGCTTGTTCTACCCCTGACTGGGTCAAGCTTACCATTGAGTTTCAGTCCCTTTAAGATGTGGTGGCTGCTGCTTCCTGCCAGTAGGACTGGCATACCACACAGAGGTGGATGTAGTTGCAGAGCAGCTTGAGAAGGACACTTTGAAGACTTCTGGGTAAACTGAGGAACAACAGTGCTTTCCAGGTAGTAGGCTTCTCTCCAGATTGCAGACAAAGGCAGAGCACGTGTACATGAGGACAGAACACGTGCACTGAGCTTAATAGCAAAAGCATGGAGCTTAAGTAAAGAAGCAAGGAGCAAAGAGCAAAGACTAACTGGTTTACAATTTTGGGGTAATATTTATAGGTTGCTCAAGGCTTGGATTTGGGAAATAGTCAAACTTGGTAATACCTTTAACCAATGACAAAGCATGTGGTTAGAATTATGCCCAAACTTGGAAGAAGCAAAAGCATAGCACAATCATCCCACAAGGTGGGCACATGATCTTGTTTACTCCAAGAAAGGCAGATTGGGTTGTTTACTCTGGCTTGGTGATATCTTACCCTTTGTTTCCTTGGCTCTGGGCTGAGTACCCACTGCAGAAAGGAGGGGGAAGGGGGGATGTGAGCAAAACATGTTGGGACAAGTTTTGGCAATATTTTGGGGCATAATTCTAGGCATAGGCTGCCTTCACAATACGTTGAAGTTCGTCTAGTTTCAACTCCTTCACTATAGGCAGGGACACCTTCCACTAGGCCAGGTTGTCCAAGGCCTCATGTAACCAGCCTTGAACACTATCCACAACCTTCCTGGGCAACCTGTTCCAGTGTCTCACCACCTTCACTGTAAAGAACTTCCTCTAATATCCCGTCTAAATGTACCTTGCTCTAGTTTAAAACCATTGCCCTTCATTGTAGTGCTACATGCCTTTGTAAATAGCCCCTACCCAGCGTTTCTGTGGGTCCTGTTCAGGTATTGGAGGGTTGTTAAAAGGTCTCTCCAAACCCTTCTCTTCCCCAGGCTGAACAGCCCCAACTCTCACAGCCTGTCTCCATAAAGGACATGCTGTAGCTCTCTGATCATCTTTGTGGCCCTCTTCTGTACTCATTCCAATGGTTTAATGTCCTTGGTTTTTGTATTGGGGCCCTAAAACCGGACCCAGTACTCCAGGTGAGGTCTCACAAGAGCAGAGCAGAGGGGCAGAATGATCTCACTCATGCTGCTGGTCACGCTTCTTTAGATATAGTCCAGGACACAGAGGGCGTTCTAGGCTGCAAGAGCACATTGCCAGCTCATGTTGAGTTTTTCAACAACTGACAGCCCCTAATCCTTCTCCTCAGAACTGTTCTGAATCCACTCCTCACCCAACTTATATTTGTGTTCAGGATTGCACTGAAACAGGTGCAGAACCCCCCACTTGACGCTGTTGAACTTTATGAGGTTGGCCTGGGCCCACTGCTCAAGCCTGTCAAGGTCCTTCTGAATGACATCCCTTCCCTCCAGTATATCAACTGGACCACAGAGCTTGGTGTCATCCACAAACTTGCTGAGGGTGCACCCAGTTCCACTGTCCATATCACCCACAAAGATGGTGAACACACTAACCCCTGAGGGATGCCACTTGTCACTGTTCTCCAATTGGACATTGAGCCATTGACTGCAACTCTCTGAGTGCAATCATCCAGCCAATTCCTTATCCAGTGAGTCGTCCATCCCTCAAGCCCAAGTTTTTCTAATTTGATGACTGGAATATTGTGCCTGACATTGTCACTTTATGCCATCCCAGGTAGATGATATCAACTGCTCTTCCCTTATGCCACCAAAGTCATTAGGCATGATTTGCCCTTGGTGAAACTATGCTGATTACTACCAATCAGCTATTCTTCATTTTTCACGTCTTAGCAAAGCCTTAATGAGGATCTTTGCAATGATCTCATCAGGCTGATTTGCCTATATTTTCCAGGATATTTCTTTTTTGTTTTTTGACGATGGGAGTTAGAGTTGCCCTTTTCCAGTCATCAGGAACTACACCAGACTGCCATGACCTTTCTTTTCAGTATGATGGACAGTAGCTTGGTAACTTCATTCACCAGTTGCCAAGGTGGATCTCATTGGGCCTCATGGGTTTGTCCACCTTCAATTTCTTTAGATGGTGTGGTGGGTTGAGAGAGAAGGCCAAGCTTTCCCTCCCTGACTAAGAAGAAGTGAAAAAACCCCACAGCTAACTCAGCCAGAAAAGCAAAAGGAATGCTGTATTTTACAAGCGATATGGAAATGCAGGGTATGTCCACAAAATATACAGATTTACAATATATATACAGAAATATGCAGCAAAAAAGGATACAGGAACAGGCCGCCCCCCACCTCTGGACAGAGGGGGGTTCCCCCCTGTACCCTCTTCTCTCTCCCTACCTCCCTTTTTTCCCAAAGAGGGGTTAGAGAGAGAAAACAGCAGTTATAAGGAAGAAAAAAGTTAGTAGGCCACCAGGATTAGTGCTTATCTGTTATCTGCAGTCCTTCTGGCTAGGTGCCCAGAAGCGGATAGGCTGGAAAGGGAGAGCGAAGAGGAACACCCAGGAAACTGAAGGAAAATTCCAGCTGCACTAAAACTTAAAGCTGCATTCTACCAATCTACCAATGAAATTCGTTTGGAATACCATTTTTACAAAATATTCAGTCATAGTGTCCCAGTACTGTCCCTTTCTTAAAGGCACAACCTTAAATGGTCACAGATGGTCACAAACCTGATCTTTGCCTATAGTGGGTGCATCCTCCCTTTCCCAGTCACTACATTTGCCTCTGGACCTTGGATGGTGAGACTAGAGCACCTGCTGGTAAAGACAGAAGCAAAGTAGTCATTTAACACCTCAAACATCCTCATATCCCTTATGATCAGGTCTCCATTTTCCTTCCAGAGAGGCCCCACATCTTCCCTGGCCTTCATTTCATCACTGATATACCTGGAGAAATTCCTCTTGTTCCCCTCTATGTCTCTAGTGATATTTTATTTTATCTGTGCTTTAGATTTCCTAACCTGATCTCTGGCTGCTTGGACAACTTCTTTGTGATCCTCCATTCTTGCATCCACTCCCTATAGATTCTCCTGTTTTACCCAAGTAAGTCCAGGAGCACATTGTTCATCCATGCCAGCCTCCTTGCACTCTTTCCTGCCTTCTTTTTTCTTGAGATGCATTTTTCCTGGGCTTGCAGGAGATGGTCCTTTAATATTGGCCAGCTTTCTTGAACCCATCTGCCCTACAGGGCTTTATGCCCTGACACTTTTCTTGTTTTGTGCCTTTTCTGATGCCCTGGGAATCTTAAACTCCACCATTTCGTGGTCACTGCAGCCCAGGCTGCCCCTGATCTTTACATTGTTCACCAGCCCTTCCTCCTTGGTAAGGACAATGTCCAATTTATCATCTTTTCTTGTGGGTTCCTTTACCTTTTGGAGAAGGAATTTGTTATTGATGCACACCAGGAACCTCTGAGATTGCTAGTGCCCTGCTGTGTTTTCCCTCCAACAGATAATTGAATGGTTGAGATTTCCAAGACCATGAGGACTTGTGAGTGTGAAGCTGCTCCTTCCTGGTCAGCTGGCCTGTAGCAGGCCCTCATTATGATTTCTCTTTCCCTTGTTTTCCCTTTTATCCCCAGCCGTACATTCTCTATCACCTCCTCAACTACAGCCTGGTGGAGTTCTATGGACTCAGTTCGTCCTTGATGTGCATCAAAACAGCCCCTTGCCTTTTCCCCTGCATGACTTTCCTGATGAGCTGGCAAACATCTATTCCTACACTCCACTATGTCTCAGTGATGTTGTCTTGAAGGCATCCTATGTCCATAATTATGCCCCAGATATTGCCAAAACTTGTCCCAACATGGTTGGCCACAGTACCCTCCTTCTCCCTCCTTTCTGGAGTGGGTGCTCAGCCCAGAGCTGGGAAGACAAAGGCCAGGTGTGATGGGTTGAGGCAGACCCCCTCCCCACCATGGGCAAAAAATGACTCAGATGAACGGTTTGCAAAAGTGGTGGAAAGATTAAATGAAAAGCGGTGAATGTTTACAGAGAGCCAGAAGAGCAGTGACAAAAGAGATCCCAAAGCACACCCAGAAATTTCTCATCCCCACCTGGGGGTACACCCATAACCCCCAGGGCTCCTTCTTCCCCCCCGCCTCCACTGCTAGGCTATTCTCAGCTGGCCAGATCTGAGACCGCCCATCCCCCAGCCTTGGGCCTAGCCAGGCCCAAAAGGCCAGGACACATGTCCCCCAGGTTACCGGGTGGCAGCAAGGAAAGAAAGAGAAAGTACCAAGACCCCCGCTGAGATCTTATAGTGGAGCAGGGTATTATGGGATAAATACTTGGCTTCCTGTGTCCACCCACTGGGCTGGACTCCTGGACACAGGAAGTGCCCCTCATATGAATACAGCAGAGGGCACCCAGCCCAAACGGCTACATGCCACCCCTTATTTCATACCATAATCCCTGCACCCAAACATATCATCAAATCAGAAACCTTCTGATATGTCCAGCAAAGTCCATATCTTCATCTGGGTGTCCACCCAAACAGTCTCTCATTGAGGCTCAAGTGTCAGTCCATTCCAATTCTTTTGCTTTCATCCAATGGAACCTTCCAGCAACACAGAATTCATTCTTCTGCAGTGCAAGTTCTTCATGGATTCGTTGGACATCCTGGTCACCTGGAAGAACCTTACAACTTCTCAACCAAACCTTTATTTCCATCTACATTTACTCAGCAGCATATTTCCCCCCCTGGGGTAAGCGTGTGAGAACAATCAGGCTCTAAATGCTTCTCCACCCCTCCAGGAAAAAATAACATGCTGTGCCTACCACAGCCCTGCATGGACCTATCCTAAGCCCAGTGCTGACCACTTCCAGTCACGGCCCAAGGATATACAGATGCATGTCACAGGTACACCACTCCCCCACTGGGCGTTCGCGTACCAAAGCATGACAACATCCAGCTACACAACCCTCCCCTGGAAGAGGGAGGGGCTGCACCACAACCTACTGAGAAGAAAGGAGGTG